>NC_041350.1:17191711-17540878 GCF_004354835.1 Perca flavescens
ATATCTGAACTACCTAGTATAAGAGATAATAAGCACCATCTTAATGGTTTATGAATCTCATGTGATTTATGGTTATTAACCATAGGAGAATTATAGTGGTGCTGTATTGATGGACAGGGGGTACTTCAGGATAGAGCTCATGTGATTGAAATGGTATGACCTGCCATCTTACAGACAGACAGACATGGTAAGGCAGCCATGGTTAGTGCACGCTGGATTTTACGACAACCTGACCCTACAAAAACTTCATGCTTTTACTTCTATTCCTGACAATCTTTTTACTGGTTACAAAAAGAAAAAAACTTTTCCCCCAACTAACAAGTAGCTTCAAGCTGCTCATCAGTTCTTTGATTTTTTCTTGTTAGTAATGCCAGAAGTGGAAGTAAAAGGGAGGAGGGAGAGGAAAAAAAGAGAAGGTTTTATCAAGGGGACCAACACCATTCCCGTCCCGCGCACGCCTCCAAGCGAGCACATCCCCCTGTCGATCCCCTTCCCCAAAAAAAAAGAGCATCAATAAAAGAACTGTGGCACAGATTGGAGAAGGCATGAGCAGATTTTCAATGGGATTTCAGGAAAAGGCACAAGGGGCAGAAATCTTTTGCTTTTGTCTGCTGTTCAAATGGGTCTGATGAGCCTCGAGCTGGAGGCTCTGCTTGTCATAGAGGTCCTGATCTTTTGTGAGAATTGATTTCCATCATTTGGGGGAAGCTGTACAGACTGAGGGTATATTCCGGCCTGGGAGAGAAAGATAAGGGCCAAATCAACCGAGACCAACGTACTGTAACAAAAAAGCCTGAAAAAAAAAAGAAAAAGGAGGTTTTTATGATTGAAAACAAAAACAAAAATATGTTAAGTTGTCTCACAGTTCATTCTCAAATGTTAGATTAGTTTTCAAAGAGCAGGAAGCCCTGTCCTGTTGTGACGTTTTCTCTCCGCCAAGCATTTCATCTGATTATGAGTACTTTGCAATCTGCGACAGCATGATTGATGCTCCACTTTCATGAGGGGAATTTTAACAGCACCTCTTCAGCGCTCAATGCGCACCCAATTATGCGTCTGAGCTGGTAACCTTGAATTTATGTCACCATGGCAACAAAACCCCCGGTCATGCATTATGGATTATCATTGAAATTCTACACCCCTACCTAACATAATGAGAGCCCAGGACTTAATCAAATCAGCCCATTCTGTGTGACACAAAGTGAAGAAGGAGCTCTCATTGTATTGGGGTTGAGGCTGGGAGAAGCCAGCCAGCCAAGCAAGCAGGCAAGCAAGCAGGCAGGCAGGCAGGCGGGCGGGTGGATGGCAGACTGGGCTGTGACGGCCCCAGCAGCTGCAGGGCTAGCAGCCTGATAGATGGCTCCCATATACATCAGTGAACATATAGACAGATGGCCCTCAATGCCTGGAATTTCCAACCCAGGAAGCAGCTGTTCAGCCTAACCTCTGCTGTCCGTCTCACCTTGTTGTCATGGAACATTGAGCAGAGAAGGAGAATGTGGATGGTGACATGGTGCAGAGTGTGGTGGAGCACCACAGAGCTTCAGGGTTGGGACAGCGGAAGGGGCTTGAGTAGTGGCTGAGGCAGGGCTGAATTTGCATTAGGTGGCACTTTCTCATTCTATCTCCTCTCTCTGGAGCCCTCCTAATGATTTTTTTTTCCTCCATAGTTTTTTAAGGATCTAGTAGGTGGCGCTTTCTTGCTTTCTTACTTATGATCACATAACAGAAGTAGAAGCCCAACATTATTTAATCCCTCTCTCTCTCTCTCTCTCTCTCTCGTTCCCTCTCTCTGTCTATCAGAGGGATGACATAATTGTTGTAAATCACTGCGCAGGATTAATGCAATCTATTTTTCATCTCCTTCCCGGCTTCTCCCCCTCCACCACTGCAGGCCCAGTCTGAGCTGTTACATAAAATATTGATTGCTCTTGTGTATTTCTCTCATTGTATGTAAGCATTTTTATTAGCCAACATTGAGCAGAGGAAACCAGTATTGCCCCCCTTCTCTCACTTTATATAAAAACTTTTAATAGCTCAGCAGATTTTTGTCGTTTCCCTGCATCATCGCTGTAGACTACTGGGAAGCCTGGAGATTGCAGCAAGGGAATACTAGAGCTGGAATACAGGAAATACAAAAATAGACCATTCTCAAGCAATGCTTAAGAAATTGTAGATGTTCAGGTCTATGGAATTCTGAAATAGTTACTTCTTTTGTGGAAAGTATGGTTTGAGTAAACTTCTATCTGGATAATAAACAACAGAATTCTTGACATTCAGCAGGACAAATACTGACATGTCCAAATATTGTTTCAGATGTAACTCCCTGGTATTATTTAAATGTAGTAGATGGCCTACCAAGCACATTTTGTCAAATAATTAGCCACATTTGTTATGGCTAACCCATCAATACTTCAAATGCCCAGAGAAACCTTTAAAAATAGAGTCTGCCAGGAATTAAAAAATAAGAAAAAAACTCATCAGCTTCAAAATTGCAAACATATGATTCACACTGACTTTGCAAGGATTTAGATTTAGGTTTGGCCACAGCCTTATGTCACTGGGAAGAGCATCCTACTAAATGGTTTATTTGCATAAGTTTTCATAGGCTCTTTTCCAAAGCAATAATGACAGCTTTTGGGATGCTCTCTCATTGGAAAAAAAAACGGGAATGTGAGGATTGGATGTTTATTGAGTCTATAACAACCGCTTTTTAGAAGCAAAACAAAGTCTACTGCAAGCACTCAGGCATATCAAATTTATTCTGTGCACAGCAGTGAAAAAGGACGGTCTATCAGGATCAGAATACTAATATCCAATATTCGGTGGGGGAAAAAAACAAAACAAAGAAAAAGTATTTTGAAGTAATAGAAAAAGTTTATGTAAAACAAATGGGAATTCAGTAATTCATCTACACTCCGGGTGCTCTGCAGCTGTCTTATATACATCTGCATATTTCCAATAAACATAACAGGGTAATAAATGTTATTTTCTCTGAAGTAAGCGCATCACAAGTAAAGGTGTCATCTAAAATGTATTTGTGATGTGCTTGATGAAGCCTGCTCATCCCTCTGTAATGACACCCCAGCCTCTCTCATGTGTTATGCATCACATCTTGTTACCATCTTCCTCTGAGCATGGCTGTCATCGTGTTTCTCCTTAGGCCCCTCCGGAAGCATCGCATCAGCTAAGGGATACATGGCGGAGGGAGTGGAGAGGCATTATTAGATGCCTCTTCAACTTCTCAAACTCCAGAAGGTGTCATTCTCGTTTCTATTTGCTGAGGCCACCTATTTTCCTCCTGCCAGACTAATTCATTACAGAGCAGAAAGGAGACAGTGGAATAAGTGAAGTAGTAGGTGTGAGAGCAGTTTGTTTGAGTCCATTCTCTCGATATACATTATTGATGCTGTATTTTTGTTATTAGAACATCTCTCCTGCATTATGCATATCAAGTTCATGGAGAGTATCATCATTTACAACCCTGATATAGTAAGTATGAGAACATTTTGGCCTTGACGTGAATCGAGTGCATGTGTAACATATAGGAGGTTCTTATACTATAAGGTTTTGTTTCTGTCAAAGGACAGATTTCTTATTGAAAGTATTACAATGTCTCTGTGGCATTCCAATCCACATTGCTTCCACAGCGTCGTTCATGATCGTGGCTACAACAAAATGAGAATATTGAAGATGCTACGTCCACCAGTGTTGTGCCTGAACGTGTTCATTGAACGATAGTTCATGAACTCATTCATGAACTCATTCATATTTTGGGCGAACGTGAACTGAACGTACTGTATTACTGCCTGATGAACGTTACTGTGAACTCGTTCATTCTGGTGTCTGTGAACGGCACGCTATCTCAGTTTAACTTTGTTCAATAGGGTGCCAGATTTCTATAGAGCCTTCCAGGCAAAAACCCGGCTAAAACACACCGTAAACAGGCCTTAATATGTAGCGGAAAAAACACCCAATCTGGCAACACCAGCCACCAGTGTCGCACCACCGTATGAGTCATCAAAACAAAAAGCAGCATGGAGGCTTCGTATGATCATGTAAACAAGTTTTATGACAAGGTCGGTGACGATGGGAAAAATCTTACATTTCTGTGCAAACTTTGCCCGACGGCTTTCAAAAAGAAAATCCGCACTTCAGTCACATCCACAGCAAACCTGAAACGGCACGTTGCACTTAAGCAACATGGAAAAAAATAACTATGAACTAGTTCATTTTTGGAACTGTGAACTTAGTTCAAAATTTTGAAGTATGAACTATGAACTGAACTAGTTCATTTTAAAATTTGTGAACTGAACTTTGAACTAGTTCATGTAGAAAGTGAACTTTCCCAATAATGACATCCACTATATATGTGCTTTAAATCAGTGTAAAGCGAATCAGGTCAACTCAAGACGTTCACTCTGGATCACGCAAGGAAAATAAATAATCTAAATTATGCTTCTTAAGTAGTGCATGCATAATTGAAATAATAGAAACATTACCATGGATTGAACTCAAGTCTTCCATAATGGAGGGATGGATTTATGGCACAAATGCTCACAGACAGCCTCTTATTGTTAATTCTCCAGAGGCTCCTTGTTGTGTGTATCATTGCATGTGGACCATTAAGACACAGGAAAGTATACAACAGAGCATACATCACTGAAAAGTTACTTTTGCTCATCTTCTTCATTAATCATCAAGAGGAAGACCGAATCTATATGAAAGGACTGCTACAAACTAATGACTTTGCCTCCCTTTGTAACCTTCCTCTGACAGCTATACTATTGGGTTACAAGGAGAGTCACACTAGTGCAGTCCCCACTGGCTCATTTGCATAGAATTAATGATGCATGCATATGCAAATGAGCATTTTAAACAATGTTGATTACTGCCTATGTATTCATAGGCCAACAGTCACACATGTCTGACATGCCACTTCTGCATGTAATTTGCACCACAGTAAAGGGCAACTGGTACAGTCTCTCACGTAGGCTCATCATGGCTGCAGGCAGCGGTGATAACCACTTTATCTGTGTCTGGGGTGGTGCTTTTTTATTGGTCTGAATCTCTCTTCTGAGATGTGGCCATATCACTGACAATGTCAACATATCAGAAATAGCTGCAGGAAAATTGAAGCTTTGCATTTAATTCAAGGCGACATTAAGATCTGCAACAATTGACAGGTTCCGCATACATGCTACATGTGTTCTCCTGATGTTAATCCTTTGTCTACTGTCAGTGCAGAATTGGTCTGACACACACACACACACACACACACACACACACACACACACACACACACACACACACACACACACACACACACACACACACACACACACACACACACACACACACACACACACACACACACACACACCTTTTAAACCTGCAATACATTTTGTTTTTTGTTTCTCCTTTAAGACCGGATGAGTCAGGGTCAGGACGGGATCTTGTTGTAGACCCCTGATGTTCTGAACCCTCTGAGCCTGTGGATACATCATAGCATGCTTTCATCCAGCTCCTGGCCCGCTGAGGCCCACAGAGGCCCATGGAAGCCATTCAGACCAGCCTTCTCATTTGGTTAAGGGCTCTTCAGTTGTAGGGCAACAGCACTGAGAGCCCCTGCATGTCAATCCCTCCCCCTTGTCTTCCTATCTCCTTTCCCCCCACCCCTTCAGGTCAGCCCTGTGCTGAGACTGTTGCATTTCTAATATCTGCATGGCGTGCTAAGACTTACCACTGCCCTACAGCAACAGTCGAAACACTACTTCTATATTAATATAGAGGTACGGTGAGAAATGGACAAAAAAAACACTAATATTTCTATTTCTCGATATCTAAAACAACATAACCAAGTCTTAAAATGGGTGATTCTTCAAAAACATTAACATTCTAGAATATAAAGGGGATCGGCTGTAATGTTTATTATGGGGCGGAATTTGCACTTTTGTAGTTTTATTTTCCCTTAACAATCAGGGTCACAACCCCTGCTTTTACAAGGTTCCATTTCAACACGTATTACACTTTACTGTGTCAATATTTACGATCCAGCTGTACCTACATTCACATTATATCTGCGCTTTGTCACAATTTGCATTTATGGACTTAAACCAAATGGCCTATTTCACTACTATATGTTCTTGTAAGGTATACCTCTAAAGTCAGGAGTATTTTATATACATATTTTATAATGCATGGGATCACAAGGTTTTGCGTACAACACATTTCTTATACAGGCTGACACCTATAAAAAATAAAAACAGTATTAAAATCAATATACTAATGTATTTTTCTTCTATTTTTTATCTTATTTCTGTAGCATGACACAAAATGGTAATGAATGCTCAGGGGATGTTTACCCCATTTAGATTTCATAGAACTTGGTGTCTGCATTGATTAATGTGTGCCTAACCTATGTTTTCATTATAAGAGGAGGAGGTGGTGCGTTTGTGTGTGTGTGAGTCTGTTTTGGTGCTGGATGGGGGTTATATTTTGGGGTGGTATGATTGAAAACCCCCATGCCTCCATGTGGAGGTAATGAACCTGAAGACAAGCCGCAGCTAGCCTGAAATTTCATGCATTGAGAGAGTGTCAGGGCATACATAAGGCTGGCTTGGTCATTTGTTATCGTTAATCTTTACATTTATGGCTGCAAATATGTTATTAGGAGGCGTGCACTGAGTATTTCAATTTGATTGGGCTGTGCACTATGTCATATTGATCATTTGAGTTGGAGAAGGGACAGGCAGAGGGCCAAAGTGACCGAGGCCTTGACTTTGGACATCTTCAAACTGGCATGACCATGAATGTCTGTCTCATATTCAGCATCCCTGGTTATAACCCTTTGTAGGGGAATCAAGGGCACGTAAAGCCCATCACATTTAGACCCACCACTAGCTGGCTGGGTGAGTAAGTGACAGCCTACACGGAAACCAAAATGGGGTCCGGCAATGACCAGCAGCCTCCTCCGGATTACATTCCAGGAAATCCTATCCATCTTTATTCAAGCATTTCAGTACTCAGTGAAATGGTATGGGAGGGTGGACCAGATTCATATTGGTTATATGTGTTTGTGTGTCTGTGTATGCATAAGTAATTTCCAAGTCACTGTTACCCCAGACTTGACCGGCTATTCCAGGCTGTCCCATTTTGGATAGCTCTTAACATGCATGCTTACACCCCTCCATAGGCTGCTGAATTGAGCCCTAATAAGCCGACATGGTTCCTGTATTAATCATCCATGGAAATTTTTATAGGTGAGCTGCGACTTGCCAGGGCCACGGGTCAAAGCCAGCAGCATTATCCTGCACGCAGCTCATGTCTGCTGCCATCCAGAAACGACAGGGCCTGGATCTCAATCAATTATATAGCAGTCTGAAGCTATAACAGCACTTGTTATTTGCCAGTTCAAGCAGCAAATCCCATGATAAAACCAACAGCAACCTATCACATGCAAAAAGAAAAATGTAAGGGTTAGTTTATTAATGAACCACGTCTCGGTCACCTATTAATGCAGTGGTATTGCTCGTGCAATATCGGTCTTTGTAAGTCAGAAAACAATATGCCATTAGTCATATGAAAATTCAGGGATGGAAAATTTCCAATTTATGAAAAAGGTCCCATATATACATGCACCGATACATTGGGGGCAATGTTGTGGAACTCACTGATCAGTGTCTGATGAAGGTAACATTTCTCTCTGTCCGCAGTTAGACTAATGTGAAGGGGAAAGCCATTTGGCACACTGCACTGGGTGACATTTGTAAAGATTTAGTGATTTGTGGAGTAAGACAATTGCTATAGAATGTGTGTGAATCAGCATTACTCCACAAGGTGATGTCATGCTTGCAGCCACTAAGCTGCTTATGGGCTCACATGCAGAATGTGCTTGGTAATTGTGGAATGTGTTTAATTCAAGTCCTGAAATGCTTTGCAATGCAGATACAGGTTCAGTTACTTTATTTGTACCCGAGGGTAGATTTGTTCTGCAGCAAGAGTATGACATCCATCAAGACACACAACTATGAAAACACACCAAAACCTGACATAAGAACTCAAAATGTAAAGCAAATTCTCAAGGTTCCACCAATCAGGACACAAATATATATATATAAAAATAAGTTAAATAAAATCATTAAAATAAACATACTCTCAAATATTATCAAGACAAACGCAGGTTTAAAACCAAACTAAAAATCATATCTTAGCAAATATCACTACTGCTCATTGATAGCAGCAGAAACTAAGCTATTTTTGTATGGCTTTGCTCTGCACCTTGGGATTAAAACATCTGTCCGGAGGGAAGAAGCTTAAAATCTGCTCAAGAGTGTGGGAATCACTTTCCTTGTTTGATACAGGGCTTTCTCTGAATTTGGGACTTTTTCCCTGCAGTCATCTTGGTGATTCATGATTGCTCAAATGTCCCCAAGCTATGGATACCCACTTGCAAAAAAATTGGATACATTTGGATAACATGAAAGGACAAAATGTACAAAAATAATCAAATAAACCACAACACAGTAGAAATAAGTTAGGGACAATTAAATTTCAGACCAGACAGAAATGCAGCCTGTGTAGTGGTGCATGTGATGAGCAGAGTGCTTTTCAGCCAGTGTTTGCAAGTTGACAGTGTACTTAGCCAATTTAAAATGAGGATTAAGCTAGGTGTTGACCTGGCCACCAAGGGACTGTAATCCCAATCACAACTACAAGCCATATTTTATGCTAATAACAGCTCATTTTATTAATTTGCTATTAAAAGTGGTGATGTGTATACATATATATAAATAAATGATCATGCTAAAATGTCATCAAGATTAATGGAAAGACCAGCAGACATGGCATTTATGGAAATTACAATATTACTCTTCGTAAACTGTGGTCCCTGCTAATGGATTTTATGCACCTTTATGGCAGAAAGTCTTGGCACCTAGAGAGTAAAGATCAGGTGGAAATGTGTGGGTCATTATGCATCTGGACGCCCAACCTTTCTCTCTCCTTAGCCCAGTGCCCAGCTCCAGGCTGTAAATTAGAAGGACAAGTATGTGAGCGACGATCACTGTTTATTGCTCTGTTTAAATTCACCCTCCGCATTTGGAACAGCATATTAGGGGGTGTAGCTTTAAAAAAAATTATAATTATTTATATATATATATATATATATATATATATATATATATATATATATATATATATATATATATATATATATATATATATATATACACACACAAGAAGGCTGCATTTAATATAAATGATCTGGTGTTGATTGTGATGGATATACTACGTAGAGACACCTTGCCTTCAAGGGCATCGAGGGATAAGCTATCATTTTCTTCCTCTTACGCATGAAGGGAAAAATGACGGAGCGTCCAATGTCATCGCAGTGTCTACAACAACACACCGCAACTCACAACACCACACACAACCTGATATGGAACAACAAATTGTTTTTACAGGCTACATGAACTGTTCCGGATAGTTTGTATGGTTTTAAATGTACAATGAAATCGCAGGCTGTTAGCATTTCAGCATTTACTGAAATGAAATTCTCTCCTTGGCTTTTCTCTGCAATAATGGTCGAGGGTGCAACAGCAAACAGCAGCTCCCTCGCTCTGTTGGTGAGTGGGTGACCTTCTGTCATATATTTAACTGAAGCTACAGCAAGTTTTAGTCTCAGTAGTGTTTTACCTCCTCTCACCTTTGCTGATATTTCAGTAAAGAGAGCCAAAGTGACCCAGCTTTATAAACCTGTGCTCAGCATAATAAGCCTATGTTACGATTAATGAGATACCCAGGGCATTATTTGTTATCTTATATATCTTATTGATTGCATTGTCTTTCATCTTCGCAGGCGCGCACTCCCTCTCCGTCTATCGGACTCTCTCTACCAACACTCTTTCCACCCTCTGGCAGTCTGTTTTGCTCTCTTAGTCTCGCTCACTCGTTCTCTCCCCAGAGCCCCCTGTTCTTGGTTATATAGGAGTTGTTGAAGGTTGAATAGTCATGGCATGCAAAGTGCAAGCTTGTATAACTACGCTTCCAATACCTGCAGTGTGTGTGTGCTAATAAGTCATTTTAAGTCAATGAACCATATATATCAAGCTTCTTAGAGTAGCGATCCAGGGTCACTCCCCATGCAGGTCCCTTTAACCATCTTATTTACAACCGCATTCAAAGGCTCAACTGATTCTCGATCAGGCCTCCCACTCTCAGATGTTTGGTAAAAAATCAACCGGCTCACATGCACAACACGTGCATGTGAGTGTGAGTGTGAGTGTGTGTGTGTGTGTGTGTGTGTGTGTGTGTGTGTGTGTGCGGGTGTGCACGTACAAATAGTGCCTTAAGTGTTGATTGACCTCGTCTCAGTTCCAGGATATGAAAAGGACGCCTGCAGGAAGCTGGACAGCCACATTTTGTTTGATCACATCTAGCAGTGTAGCTACTGGCAAATTCCAAATGCTGTTCATTTATTGAAGGAAAGCTCTGTGGTTTAATGGAAGCAGAGAGGATTGAAAGTGACACAGCATAAACAGGAACTGTCAAACAATTAAACAGTGTAAACAGCACAGATGAGCCACTGGTGAATCTGGCTGTCGGAAGCCATTTAGAGAGGCTAAGCCAAGTCGCCTGAAAGGTGGTTCTATCTGCCCGACCTTCCATTTGTGACAAATGCTCACATAGCTTGAAATATGTGACTTTGTTTAAACTTTAAAGTGTGTTTTATGACTTAATAATGTGTACAAGTCAAGCTCAACTTCCTGTAGATTTGCTCAGATGCAACCTTGTGATCTTCTTGTGCTCGTAGGAGCCTGGGAATTTGGGAATATGCAATGTAAGCACTACTACTAAAGCTATTAACCTTGACACCATTATGCAAAGTGGAGAAGAATGACTAAATAGGAAAAAAAGACTTCTCATAATAGAAAAATTACAGGGAAGCCGTGTGCAGGTATGAGTTCTTAGAGTGAAACAGAGAGAATTAGGAAAAATAAGAAAAGTAATGTTGACACCAGAACAATTCCAATGAAGCAATGAATATTAATGCAGAAATGCAAGGTTTCTTTGTTAGTGCCTGCATCACCATTGTATATTTATGATAAATGAGCGCTCCTTCTCTCCATGTCAGGGTGTCTTGACTGACAAATAGCAGGCTAATGACAACTGTCACAACATATGGTAATGGGCCTTCACAATGCTCTGCTATCAATGACACCTAGAACCTGCAGGGCTGCTATCATGTGAACTATACAGCCATCCTCACATTGAGTGTGTCCTGTGTATCGTTTAGGATGATCGACTATCTGATTATGATTACTGATTACTAAAGGGCATTCTGTATTAGCTTTGGATCTTGACAGCATTTAGTCAAAGCTTTTAGATAGCATGTTGTTATGAACGTGCTATTTTACAAAGTAGTAAAAACGAATGACTTCATGTTTTATTTCTTTATGAAAATCGATGAAGATTTTGTGTAACCGCAAAAAGAAAAAGAAAAAGCCACATCTTGAATATGTTCTATCACATGTAACCCAGGTGCACACAGAACATCTCCCCTAGTGAATTAAGATTATGTTGCCCATACAGTATATCCTTGAAACCTTGGGATTAACTTTCTAATCTTTATTTTAATTCTACTTCAAACATCCTAAAACAGACCCACACACATACACATGCATGCAATACCTCCCAAAACTCTCATCTACACCCCATCTCCCAGTAGGCAGTGACCAGAATCCTGAATCCCTTCTTAGCTGTGTGTGAAATGTAGAATAGCCTTCCTCTCCCTTGTGCTAATCCAGGCCTGTCCATCCCCACAGCACTGGCCTGTGACAGATACAAAGTTACAAAGCTGCTAATCTCAGCGCCCCTGTAGCCTGGGGGTCAGTGGGGAGCTCCTCTGCCTAAGCAGGGCCATCCTGGGAGGCCAAGACAGGAGATAGCTGGGCCTCAGCCCTCAGCGCCAAGCCCTGCCTCTCGGATTAATGCACCTAGAGGGACATAGTGTTTCTGATGGGCCGCAGGCTCACAGGATCACAGGCTCACAGCACACGGGACTCTAGTAGTTATTACAGGAGAGAGCTGGAGATGTGTGCTATCGCACTGCTAGCATCCAATCCACCAGCACATTTGGCAGAGAGATACAGACAAATGGGAAGAGAAGAAACAACACAGCCACACAGCTACTCTGAGACATAAACATACAATGAGTATGTTATGTTTACATGTCGAACTTTTAAGTGTGAATTCAGCTGGAGGGCAATATGTAGAATAGTAGAGGAGAACTCAAATAGTACATTAGCAGAGAGAAGCATGTTCCTGTCCCTTCCCTGAAGGATGCAGCAGTGAACTTATATGATAATGGAGAACTAATTCAATAATTAATGGTGATAACCATCATCAGCAGCCCAAATCGATTCTTATCTTTGCCTGTGTTGAGCAATGCTACATTTTTAATGTTCTTGTCATTTTGATTAAGATCATGTCATTGCCTTTGTCCTCACTTATGTGAGTCAGTGAGAGATAGTTTTCTGTGTGTGTGTTTAATTAGGCTTACCCAACACATAACATCCTTTACTCAGAGCTATCATACAGATTCTTGGCATACTGAACATATTATGAAATGTATGTGTGAAACTGCCTATGGCCAGGGCTGTGGTGGTAAAATAAAGGCTGGGTGAACACTACCTTACCTCAGCTGCTTTACCTCGGTTTTAAAAATCTAACATTACATGAAGCAGCACTTCAACTTGCATGGTGTTAATTACAGCCATAGTGGATTAACAACATACTGTTATGGGGATATATAGTAAGTTATGAGCTATAAAGGTTACATTCATGGTAACTTGATCTTAACATCAAAGCAGTAGCTAGATAAACTGGTTGGTTAAAAACTAAATCTAAAATAATTTGTATTCATGTATATGCCAAATAACTTGCTACTTAGTTTGTGGTCTTCTATACAACAGAATATTATTTGATGCAGCATGTTGAACATGTCATATGTCAGTCCTTTTGAACTCTGATCCATCCGAGAAACTGTGTGAGAGAGCACAGTTTGAGGGCCAGATCAGGTGTAAAGTATGCAAAAACTACAGCCCTACTTGTGTTCGTAAACCAATATTCACGAACCATTCAATTGTTCATGATTCTAAAAATCAATGAACAATCGGAGGCATTCATTCCATTTAGTTGACCACTCAGATTATGTTGCAGGTGAGAACTCTGAAGGTTAGTAGGGTATTTAGCCAGCTAATTCCTGTTTCAAATTATGCAACTACATTCTGAAGTGACACACACTTGTGTATACCAACACACACCTGCATCTGCAGCAGGCAACACAGCAGCATCAGTATCCTGTGGTAGATTCGCACCAAATGACTGGAACCCTGAGGGCTCAGGCAGCCATGATGAGGAGGGATTAGGAGTGGTGGGTTGTCAGCACGATGCATCTGTAAGTGAGTGTGTGTCTGTGCGTATGTTTGTGAGTGTGTAAGTGTGTAAGAGGGGGAGATATCATGCTGTTTCGGTATCACATAGCACGCTTTGCTGAATCTGGTGGGTGGAGGCTTTTAAGGCCTAAAGATGCCCTTGCACTTGAAATCCTGAAATCTGCTCTGGAAGTGATGAGGTATTAGAAAGGGATGCACGGGTAAATCGGGTCTCAAATTGTTTGGTAAATGTCAGAGAATAAAGCAATTCATAATGTTTAGCAAAAAGTGGAAACCATAATGTCCATATGCAGCTTCTAGGATACTCACAATAATACAGAACTCATTTGATATGACATCCATATTCAAATATACATTTCTCTACAACCAACGAGTTATATGACAGAATGTCAGCTACAGAGAATGCTTTTTTGTGTCTCAATTTTAATATTCATAAACTCTCCACATGACATTTTCCCACTCTTGTGTGATATTCTGTGTCCACACGGCACTCCTGTTTAGAGTGCCTTCTCATCCAAGCTCTTATTCAAAGCCTAAAATTATGGCTGAGTTAAATGTTCTGTTCCTAATGCACTGAAATAATGCTAAATTACAGATGGCTGGTTTTATTTGTGTGAATAAATTTGTGCGCTTAATGGTTTGTAAAACATGTTTTCTATGCGTAGTTTACAAACAGGAAAGGGTGCTTGAATCTGTGTTATTCCATGAAATACAATTACTGTTAATTTAAGCAACATACAAAAATTAAGTGAAGAATTAAAAAAAAATCTAGTTTCCCGCTGTGAGTTGGAAAAATAATTCCATAAACAGTTATGACTTGTTTCTGTGCTGATCAGAAACCACTGAAGCATTCGGTCTTTTTTTGGCAACAGAACACACTGTGGTTCTCAGTCAAATGAGCTGTGGTAGTACATATTGTACCTAGCCTACAAACAACAAGGTAGCTCCAAATTATAGCTTTAAATAAACACATATTGTCCATTTAGGATGATGATAGTAAATGTGTACCATATCTGATCACTCTGTCTGAAAATTATATCTACTCATAACAGATGGGAAACACTGCCCACAATTAGGCAGCACATGGCCAAGATCTGTCCATTTCTGGAAAGTAAAGCTGACATATTTTCCAGTTATCTGCCAGTATCTGACATTAATTTGGCAATAGAAAAAAGCATTTGGCATGGCCTTCAGTGCCCGTAGTGGTGTGTGCTTCCTGTCTGCATCTTCAGGATGATACTCTATCTGGGACCATATCTTGTTTGCTTATTTTGGATTCTGAAAGACATTCACAACAGATTTATTATGTTTATGTGAAGACAACCTGTTTTAATAATTTCCTAAAGCATCTGAAGAACATCTGTCGACTGACTGAATAAAAGTGCCAAACTTGCAAGCTTGGAAGTTTTGTGCTCTTTTTTTGCGCTGAGCACATGAATAAGCCCCATATTGTATTTACAAAAAGAGCAATATGAGAATTATCTACCAGTTTATCAGAATTACAATTTCTGACATGCTAAATGTGCAATGTTGTTTACAGTGACGGTTCGGAACACGGGGGACGTCTGGTAATCAATTCAATTCAATTTTATTTTTATTTAATTATAAATTATTATAAATTATTATTATTTTATTTAATCAGACCAAGATTGCTCAATATTGATCAAGATTGAGCATAGCAATAATCAAACACCATTGGACACAACACCTGCTAACGCTGCAGAGATCTCAATTGTTCCCCCACGTGAGGAAGATGTGTACTAGCTAATCAACAGAGCAGGGGTAGTGTAGTGTTGGCAAGGGTGTGAAGTCATGCCCCCCCACCCCTGCCAGTTGTTCTTGAGACACTAAATACAACACTCACCTCACGCCACAGAACAGAAGGAAAAGGGGGAGTTTCAGGCAACCGCGAGGAGTCTTTTATTTTAAGTTAATGATTGAACAAACAATCCCAGCCTTAGAGCTGTGTCCTCTGGTGGGTGTGGCTACCCCTGAGGCCTGGGAGCTGCTCTCTAATAAGCATCCTTTCACAAAAAAAAAGCCCAATATTTGCTCAGCAACTGGAGGACGAGACGGAAGAGCCGTTAGGGAGCAGGATATTGGTTGGCTATGACAACGCACATGAAGATCAGGCAGGATGGGGGGGGCAGATTGAGGAATGGATGGAGTGACAGAGGGGGAGAAAAGGGGATGGTGCACTAAAGGAGGAGGAGGAGGAGGAGAAAGGGGTTGAAGTAGTGGTGAGTGCTGATGGTTGGGCAGGGGGCCTTTTCTGCCACATATAGCACTATGAGGAACAGATGGGGCCTGATAAATCCTGAAAGGGAGGCATTACCTGCCCAAGTCACCAAGCAGCCACAATTATCACAGGGCTCTGGGTTCATTGTCAATTAGAGTGGCAGTTAAAGCCAGGCAGCAGCTGTGGCAGATGGCTTGGATCCAGGAGAGGCTGGGGGAGCCGGGACAGAGGCCAGCCCCCAGGCTCTCTCCATCTCTCCTCCTACTTTTCTCTCCATCTCTTGGTCTCTTTCTCTAATACAACCAGGTCTGCTTTAGAGCAGGATCTACTTTTTATTTGGTGTGTGTGTGTGTGTGTCTGTGTGTGAGAGAGAGAAAGAGAAAATGAGGTGGAGTGAGGAGGAAGGGTGTAGTGAGGACTCATTAGAGAGATTGCAAAAAAAAAAACGTGCTGTTTAACATGGATTTTTTTTTTTTATGTACAGTCCCTGAAAAAAAAATCTCATATCTACAGAACAGCATCTTTTCTGATGTAGTCAGCAAATAGCAGCATTCGTTATTCAAGTGAGCAATTAGTATTTTCCATTTCTGTGGTTATAGCAAATGTCTTGGCTGACATTCCTGACCACAATAAGCAATTTATGGAGGTGAGATCATGATCAATAGTGAAGAAGAGTTGTCCCACTAGATACAACATTTGAAGAATATACAGGCTTTGTCAACTGGAGCACTAATTCACCACATAAAGTCATATGGTAACAGTTGCTATTTATTGCAAGTGTTGTGCTTTTTCAATGCCAGGATTTCGTACTCAAACAGTGTTGGAGAATGAACAAAACCAAAATGTGCCTTAGTGGATTTGATTATAATTATGAATCCCTTTATGATGCAAAGCTCTTTGGGCATGAGTTTAAGCATCAGCTCTGATTTTTTTGCCGTTACCCGTTTGTGTGGTTGTATGCCAACAGCGGGCTTGCCATCTTGGTGAAGTATATGGGCGACTGAAGGGCAGCCTTTTGCTGAGTTTGTCCCCGTGATCTTCCAAGCAGTCTCCCCCAGCCTCCCAGCCTGAGCCAAGGCTCACCAGCAGGCTTCACTTTCAGCAAGTACCACCATTCATCACCAGGCAGGGGTGCTGGAGGGGGGTTAGGGGGGTACAGCAGGGGGCCAGCAACGGGGCAGTGTGTGCCCCTCACCCCTCCTCTTTTCTTCTCCACAGGCTGCTGAGAATATAGGCCTCTGCCACAGACAGCAGACACACTCCTCTCTTACACGCTTACAATGGAGCTCCAAATGTATTCAGGGGAGGAGAGACCTGCTCCCTTCTATTGCTCCCTTGCTCCTTCACCCTTGTCTCTTGCCCCTCCTATTCTGCTTTTTTTTTTTTTTTTCCTTGACTATCCTCCCTCATCCCTTTCCCCTCTCCCTCCTCTCCGCCTTTCTGGTCCCTCTCGCCCTTCTCTCCCCACTGGGGCATCATTCCTCCTACTTTGTTCCGCTAGTCCCGGGCCCAATGTCTGGGCTGTCCTGATAGCAGAGAAGAAGTAGCAGCCTATCCATCTGCGGGCCCGGGGCCTGCCAATGAAGAGAGAGGAGCAGAGGTCCTCAT
Organism: Perca flavescens; assembly: GCF_004354835.1. Taxonomy (NCBI): domain Eukaryota; kingdom Metazoa; phylum Chordata; class Actinopteri; order Perciformes; family Percidae; genus Perca; species Perca flavescens. Next base: position 17,209,016 of record NC_041350.1, read on the forward strand.
TCATAACAATAGCCATTAACAATGCTAACAGCACTGCTGTTGCTGCTGTAGAGGCTGGGGAGCGAGAGGTTGCAGGGACTGGGACAGGGGCTGCGAGGGCTGGGACTGCAGGGGCCAGACAGTGAAGTATGAGCGGGGGCCTGGGAGGGCCTGTCGCCGGGCAGAGTTGGAGATTGCAAGATTCGATAGGTTCACGGGACAGACAGCGCTCTTAAGCATGTTGTTAAGGCGTTAAGCAAGCCCTCAGAGTCTCCCAGGCCTGTAAAGAAATATTGATTTGCCTGTGGTCAGACAGCATGTGAAGTCCTGTCCATGTGAAGCTAGCCGCGCAGTTTGGCAGTGGCTATTTCAGATGTTGTGGTATGTTTTTATTTTAAAATAAGATTCTTAAAAAATGAGCAACCCAAAAGTATTAGTAACCAATGCCTAAAAGGGAATTTCTACTGGATTTCAGAAAATATAATATATAAGTGCAGACTGCATAGCAACATAGCAACACCAGAGAAAATGTAATTTACAAAGCAGGTACCGTATCAGCAAAAATACAGTACAATGTGGGTGAACTTACTGACAGTCACACAATAGCTGTAATGATGCCCAAGTAGGCCAAATTTACCTCTGGTACTTTCCCCGGCTTCCCTCCTGAGTTTTGACACATTTTCACATTTATCAGGAATGCCTATCGGTCTCCAGTAACAACAAAAGGCAGCCCCTCCAAAGAAAAACACAGCATGGAGCCTCCTGTGAAATGGTTACAGTAGGCGCTCCCTCACCATGCCTCTCATCCCTCCAATCAAACTGTCAAAAAAGCACAAAGTCCTTTGTATTGAGTGTTCATAATTAGATTTGGATGGATTTCAAATCTGCTCTTGTTTCCTGGAATGATTCTGAGTGAAAGAAGAAACCCTACAACAAGATTAACCACTAATCTATCCTTTAGTTACAGCTATTAAAATATGTCCATCTGCCCATCCATTCAAACACACTGTGGAGCTTCTGTAGATATTCAAATTTGCATACTATCTGTTTCTTTTGCTCAGACACAGAATTAATTCCTCATCTTGAAAACCTGTGTACAAGACATGAGGGGACATCAGGAACAGGCAGTAGATTTACAGTACGTGACCTGCATGTCTTTCAATGGAATATTAGTCTGCTAAGCCCCCACTTGTGTGCAGGCAGTCTAGACTGGCGTGGGTGTAACTTAACTTGATTAATCGGATGTACAGCATTCTTCCCTTCCTCCTACATGCAGTGTGGTATAGGTATACACTTGATCCTCTCAATGTGCTTTCATCAATATAATTGAAATTGTCCACAGGGCAGTGGAACATACTGTATACCATCAATGATTCTGATCAATATGATCTCGTTAGGGCAACTTATTCTAGGTGGCACAATCAATGCCACACATAGTCAACATCGCTATCTTCCAGACTGTTAACCTTCATCAATATGGACTTCAGCAATCTTTTCCCAAGACCTTTAGCCGACATACAATACAGGCTAAAATAAGTGCATGTAAAGGTATGCACAGTTCTCAGTAATGTACAAACCCAAGCCTAAAGATTTACAGCGTGTTTTAACTGTTGTTGTTTTTTTAGAAAACGGTGGGTAAACAACTTGATGGCTTACAAGGAAATTGCCTGGAAACCAGACGCAGACCACGCATAATTTGCTGACAAAATTGTCAATGAGTTAATGATCATGGAGAATTGGCAGAGCGTTGCAGCTTTTCAATCCATCTCTAATGCTTTCATTTCTATTGGCAGGCGCTGATCTCTCTCCCCTTGGTGACAACAAAGAGAAACACATAAACTGTCTGCTGATCACAGAATGCACAGAGACTGAAATGAAGTCATTTCACTCGCTGTGGGGCACATGCTTAAATGTACCTCCAACAGCATTGTGGGTGGAAGTTTAGGTTCAGGGCTCTCAATTGATCACAGAATTTAACCTCCGTAATAATGAGCATTGGTTCTGCTCTATGACCCTCTGGTTGGCTGGTGAAACAAATATTACAACTTTGCCTACCAATTGTTTAGGAAACTGTTGATTTAATTACTGAAATATTATCTATTATACTGAAATTAACATATAAAGAAGAAGATGATAGCATTTTTGCAGAGTAAATGACATTTGAAATTGAAATGCCAGTTGAGAATTTTCTCCTATCAGCTTATAGGAAAAAGGAAGGTAGCAGCCATGGTTACTACTAGAAAACTGCTGGGCATTAAAACAGCACAGGGGGCTGCATTGGTGGGGGCGAGTTGTACCAGTGAGACGATGAAATATGATCTAGGAAGTCCAGTTGGGGCAACAGATTAATGCATTTAAAGGCTTAAAGGCATCAAACACTGCACAATAATCACATGCAGGATCTTACATCTCTGGAAAGTCATCACAGCAGCAACTACTTTCATCATTTTTGGTTTGAATGAAGACTTATACACAAATGATGGTGGTTACTTTGGAACAAGAGAATTTGCTAGTCTTTAAAATGCTATAACTATTGCAATTGAGAACCCAGAGGAAAAAGTTTGTCTTTGCTCTCTGCCAGATGATCAACTTTATACAGGCTGAACTGTATGGGCGAGTTATCAGAACCGGTTCTGCAGACTAACAGAGAAAAATGTGCTTCCCTGGGAAGCCATCTTTGTTGTCTGATTGATCGGATGCTACGTGGAGACCGTCTGTCTCCCCATTTTATAAAAGAAAGAACAACTGTCACAGTATACTGGACCCTGTGCTGTTTACAACATGAGTTTGGCTGAATCTGAAACGTGTTGTGTAACTGTGACGTCTGTGGTTCTATTCTGGCCCGGGACCTTTCACTCCTCTGTCTCAGCCCATGCATCCTGTTAAACCCGACTGTCAACTACCTAAAATGTTCTTTGGCTGAACCCCTAGTGGCGATTGGCAAATTCTGAAAAACACTGAATATTTAGTCTTTTCCAAAGAACCAAGAACCCCTCTCTTCTAATTTTATATTTACCTCTCCTCTGATACTCTTTAAACACTGTGTAACTATTACACATCATCCTGTAAATGTGTATACTATAAATAGTTTTTTTTTTTAAACTTTAACTCACATGGCCACCTAGGTATCCTGAAGAAAATTAAAAGTTTCCATCTGTTCGATTCCGAGAGTCGATATGTATTTCCTTCCCATGGTGTGTAATACTCTGGTGGCTGGTTTGTACACACACCTGTCTGCTTATTCAGAGCCCAACATCCTTAAAGGTAACTTGTGAGACACATTATTCAAAAGCTTAGAAGCAAATTATTTTCTCATTTGCAACAGCTGAAGGCGGTATTTTTTCCTAGCTGGACTTGCCAATATATTCCGATTCAGACCCCTGAAGTATACAAGAGCTTGGATTTTCTATCAGAAGTGGAACTATGTTTTAGGACGTGCTGCACCCTGTAACCCCTACCCTCTCCTATCAGTAAAGGTTGAGAATAATTTACACAGACATTCTGGCTCCTTACGAAAAAGGAATGCTGGCAGTAGAAATGGTATTGCTTTTAGATTATTATGGCAGCTGATATTTGTGGAACATCAGGGTCTTTAAGGGGGAAAAAAAATCAATATCTAAATTACTCCTAGGAGCCCGTTTCTTTACACCCCCAACTATGACCCCTGCCGCTTCTTCTTTCCAAACCTTTTCATGTGTAGAAACCTGAATATGCTAATAAAAGCCACCAACAAATACATACAAAAAAATGCACTACATAAATTATATATTAGAATACAATATAGATCAAAAGAACAACCCACATTATTTGAATAAACAAGATCAACTAAATTGAATCAATACATCAAATTATATTGATTTATTGACATTGGCTAGTTCTTTTTGCAAGTCCCCATAAATTGGCTTTAGCCCAGCTCTTTTAGGTCAGAGGGTGACTTATTGTTGGTATCAAAACGGTAGGGCTGACCCTTTCACACAGAACATGAATACAGAAGACATGTGCACAGACATGGTCCAAATGGGTCTTGAATTCCTGCCTGTTTGTCCTTCCACTCTTTGCCCTTTTATAATGTGTTCATCTTCTCAGAATACATAATTTAATTTACTGTCACATTTCGATAGAGGCAACAACAAAAAAACATGTAAAAACAGTGACCCTGCTCAAAAAAGGTGCAACATTCCTCAACAGGAGTTTTTATCCTGCTAGCGCCCCCAAATGCCTTCACAAAAAAATCTTAAAGTAAAAAATATATAAAGTTTTACATTATGTGAAAATGAGAATTTCTGTCATTTATTCCTGAATCAACCCCTGCATTGGATTTGTGCACCAGCTGACACTCCTCAATAACCGTAAGCTCTTGGTAGATGTCATAAAGCATGAACTCTGTCTGCTGATAATGAAGCAGGTGACTGCTGTATGGCTTCAGAATGGTCTCAAATGCACAGTTTAATGACTCTGTGTGTGTGTGTGTGTTTCTGTGTGTCATCCTTGTGTGGCTCTTCCACAAGGCTCCTGTCAGGTCCGTAATTGACAGTCTAAGTGGGGCAGCCGAGAGGCCAGGCCCTGTTAATTTATTTTCTCAGACTCTCCATCCATATTTATGAGGCCCTGCTCTTTTGTCTATCACCACCGATCAAACTTACTGTGTAATTGTACTCGCTACAGCAAGAGAGCCACATGTGAGTGGTCACTCGGCCCGCAACATTCACATTAGTCTTTATTATTTCATAAATTCATATCCCCAGACCAGGAGGGAGAGGTCGGAGAGAAATAGAAAGAGAGAGAGAGAGAGAAAGATGCCATTGGCGACCATGATTAGAGATCAGGAATAAAATAATCTGCCAGAATCAGGTCATTACACCAGCACCCTCTGATCTGGCTGAAACTAATTGCTGTGACTCCTGTGAGTGTGGGTCCCATCTCCTTCTAGCCCTAATAGCAGAGTCTATCACGGTGTGACACAAACTCATTCATCATAAACCATCATTAACACAATGATATTCTAAACACAATAAACTCTAAGCTTAGGGGAAATGCATCCTCATTTAAACCAATAATAATCAGTACTATGCATCATCTAGCTTTAATGTAAGATCACCTGCTATGCTTTAAGTCCAATGATGTTGTGTGGAATTGCATTACTTATATTTACCTCAGTAGGGGAAATTCATTGCCCACGTAGACTACAAGCAACACGCAAGGCTTGTTGGTGTTTACCTCCAGTCATCCCACTTTAATGAATTTAATTTGTTTACAAACTAACCTCAAGGAAATATTTGCTGGAGAGACCTTGATGTTTGTGGTGTTAGATGGGGGCATACCTGTATCGTCAGGGGTAATAGTGTAATTATGTGCTATTTTGATCCCACAAACATACATTCATTTCCATTCATTATGACTGGTTATGTTTTCATCAAAACAACACTGCAGCCTGATGTAAGCATGCATAATGGTGATTACTGTAAGTCGTCTAGTGTCAGCAAGCTCCAGTTTCTCTCTGAACCATCACTTAAAAGAAATCTGCTCAGCCTCAGTTAATGCAGACCTGTGCTCACTTTAGGAAAAGTTTAGGATCGTAGGATTAACTAACATCTGTGACACTCTTTTTGCATGAATTATATTGCTAAATGGTTGTTCTATATCTAATATATTTAATACGTATTATGAATTAGTTTTTTTGTATTAGGTCCAGAGACTCAACAATGCATACTTAAAAGGAAGCACTTAATGTGCACTGGATAAATCATTTAAGTCGCTCATTTACTTGAGCTCAAACTTGAGTTTTCACATTTTCATTCTCACTTGTTTCCCTCTCTCTTCAAAATCTCTGATTGAGTGCAGTTGCTTAATGGCTGCATTGTGAGTTATAAACTACAAAACGAATTCTCTTCAGCCCAAATGAAACTTACTCTGATATGGGCTCCCAGCATGCATTGATGATTATAGAAACCCTCCCCGTGAAATTGTCTTTGTAATTGTCTCACTGCTCATGGTAAGCTAGATACTTCCCTAATAAACCAAACTGAGGAGACATCAAAGGCATTTAGACAACCTCGCAGAGTAAAATTGCTCCCCCAAATGCTTTCACTTCTACATTTTATGAACTATCCCCATTTCATTTGGTTGTTTTTACCAATGTACAGAGTGTATCAGTTTTATTTTCATTTGATCATTATACTCTCTGCACTCAAATCACACACACGAGAAAGGTAACAAAGTAAAATGTCTTTCCTGCAGCCTTTTGTTTTTCAAAATAACCGCAAAATGTGTGGATTCTTTAGGTCATAAAGCAATATGGTAACTATTATTGTATGCAACAACAATGCAAAGCAGTTTAGTGGTGAAAATCAGACCGTAAAAGTCAACCAGGCCTGTAATTTCCTCGTCTATAGCTAAGGATATTGTGTTTACAGTCTGTTTACCGCATATAACAGTGTTCTGTCATCCTCTCAGGGCATCACTGTCAGACTTCATTGAAACATCATCTGTCCTGCAGCTCAGTGGCCAGTCTCAAACCTCTTTACTTATGTCCTTTCTCGCTTGCTCACACTGTATTCACTGCCCCTCTCAAAACAAGCAAAACCTTCTGCATTCACAATTTGTCTGCTTGCATAATTTAGTTTTTAATTTTTTATAAAGATTCAACAGTGTTTTAACAAAGTCAGATACTTCAAAGAAACAGGTGAAGAGAGAGAGAGAGAGAGAGAGAGAGAGAGAGAGAGAGAGAGAGAGAGAGATGAAGAAAAGATATAAGGAAATTAATTAAGGAGAGGAAGCAACTTCAGACTTCTGGAATGCGCCCCAGGTGAAAACATGTCATTGAATTGACTTCTCTGAGAACAGAGGTTGAATCCGCGTGCCTTGATTAATCAATGCGCTGTGTTTTCTCCCCTACTTGAACCCAAGGCCAAGCCATATTTCACAGAAACAAATTGAGCGGGGGACTGACACAGGTCTGACCATAAAACCAAAGGTAATTAGGAACCCCTGGAAGACGTTCCATAAAAGACAGTGGGTCAGACACACTCAATATACCCTATGGAAGCTGCACAGAGACAAACAGAACCACTGTCTGCAGACTAAGCAGAGAGACCACAGAAATACAGTGGTTGAAATGAGAGACAAGGCAGTTTTCACCGAATCTATTATGAATTCACTGTGTTGCAAGTGTGCAAATTTTGATAAATAATACCTTCACATCAGGGCGGTAATTTGATTTCCTGTGAGATAATCAAAACTAATTGACATGAGAATTGAGCGAGCAACACATTGACGTTAAAGCTTCCTGGCACAACGTTCACAGCAAAGGGTTTTCAGCGTGTCAGGATGGAACGAATACATCACCACTTGTCCTGTGCAATGCCTGTCGGTTTAGTTGACGCAGTCTTCCTCTCTCATCCAAATACCTGCCAAACATCAAGCTATGAAGATCTCTCCTGTTTCTTGATATGTCTGTCCTTTCTATCACCTATTTTGGAAACATGAGGACTCATCACTATGGCGTACAGATGAGCAACAAAAGAACACTGTCGAGTTGCCAGAAAATAAAGCTTTAGTCGAGTAGCAGGGAAGGTAAGAAAAAGGAGGCCCATCAGTTAGTCATTTGCCTAAATGCCTTCGCTGCAGTACACTACTGGTTAGAGGTCCCTGTTTTATTACACCACTGTTATGAAATCTGCCAAGGAGCATCTCTTGGCTCCATGGTTAATGTAGCTCAAAAAGCAAATGGTCAGACATTTATTCTTCGGTGTTCTCCTCATTACAGAGAGAGAACTGAGAAAGAGAGAGAGAGCTAAAGTACTTCTTTTGCTTTTCTTTGTTTTCTAAGTTCTTTGATGTTTATATGCACAGCGAGAGAATGAGAGGGTGCAGCTCCCTCTCGATCTCCCACTGTAAGCATTTCAGGCCACTGTTATTAAATCTATATTTAGATGTATGGGGTACAGCGGCCCAGACCCTGTTGCGTGGGACTCACTTGCCATATTAAGGCCTGTAATTTAATCCCCTCCAGATCGTGGAAAGTGTCAACATGAAAAAATAAATAATAATAATAATAATAAAAAGGGCAAAGAGAAAAAAGGGAGAGGGGACACAATTGATGTTTCTGGGCACAGAAGTGCATAAAAAAATGAGACTGGCTTTAATGGGATAAGTATGTCTTCAACTTCAAGCCAGTCAACCATTCTGATGTTAAGTCCACCTGCATAAAAAAAGTGACACTCCCCTCCTTCCTGTAATGTAAATAAAAAAAATAAAAAAATCTTCCTTTTCGGTAGTGCTGGTTTCTAGTGATCTGTCTGCTGTCATCATAAAGACAGTGACTACAAATAGCCACCAGGATCAATTTGACTATTCACATTGGATTATATGTGACGTTAAGTCTTGGCAGTTTCATTTTCCAAAAACATGCATTTGGTCAGCCTCTGAGCCGGTTATATCACCAGTCCAGGGTAGCATGAGAAGCTGCTGTCTGTGGCAGTCAAGCAGACCTTCCAGATGGCATCCACAGCATATGTGGCATGACCTTCTGGAGCACGGGTACACAGGGGCACAGAGTCACCGTGCAAACAGCAGGCAGGGCCCTCAGATGTGTGGGGGCCCCCCCTGGGAGACGGCGGCAGAATGAGATGCCCATCACTCTGCGGCTCTGCAGATGCTCCTCACAACTGCCAGGCTTTCAGCTTCATTAGGCCTGGATCAGATACATACAGAGGAGTGCAGCCTGAGGCTATCTCTGCAGCCTCCCTGTGATGCAGGCACACACACACACATACACATTTGAATTCATCTCTAAAAGGAGCCAATTTCATCAGTGGAAGGATGTGATGGCGAGGGATTTCTTTCTTTCAGTTTTGTGTTTTGAATATGTGCAGGGGAGATAAAACCCTTGTGACATGAAGAAGTGAGTGAATGTGTATGAATACAGAAATATTTTTTAATGAACACTGAGGAAATGCGTTTCAAGTTTGACCAAATTATGATGGAAACCAGTGATATGGGAATGTCATTTGGGCTGGTATATCTTGGCTCCTAGGGGATGCTTTTTTTTCTCAATAAAATGAGTAACAAGAAGCTTCTGGAGATAGTGACAAATAAACAGAAATGACTGGGATCGAGAGGTCTTACTCCGATTCATTATCCTCTTTACCGTGAAGCCAACTTGATTGATAAAGAGCAGCACACCCCCTCGGTGAAATAGGAACACTTCCCCGTGAGCAGTTGGACTTTTATTCATCACCGGTGGAGGCATTCCCCACCATGCAATATATAATTAGTGTGTAATCCCCTGCCTTTTCAAAATGAGACCAAAAAATGATGATGCGGAACCATAATGAGATATTAATTCAGAAACACAGCAGATAAGCATTTATTTTCTTTTTTTCTGTCCCCACCTCAATCAAGCAATGCTGTATAAGTTATTACAATGCTTTAATGTAGATATGGCTATTACAGCAATTTGTACGGGCAACCAGTGTTTAATTTCCGCTTCTGTCTGTCTTTTTCTCATTAAAACCTCAATCCCTATCCATCAGTTGTCTGTTTGTTTGGAATAACTTATCAGTGTAAAATACATAAAGAAGATCCACAGTCCAAAAAAAAAAAATGCAGTCGTATCATCCAGCCTAGCTCCCTGAATGTTGTCATGTGTGTCCAATCTCAGGCATTTGGCTCAATCATGTAAAATATGTCCCAGGTGACAGAAGCAGGTGGTCCACAATTTAATCCCCCCCCCAGCTACCAATGCTGTTCCACCCTTCAGAGGTTGAGAATGCATGTGTGCGTCTACTTTAGTGTGCGTATATATCTGCTGCATTTCAGATTGAATATTGGAATTAGACAGAAATTATTCCATTGAGTTCCCACTCTAGATTGAAGGGGTTTGAGCGGTTACAAATGAAAAATGAGTGCAGAGAATAGAAGAGTGTTGTCCAAATGTGATTAATATGAAGAATTGTATTTGAATAATTGTATTTGAATATTTGGCCAATCTATCAAAAAGCCAGTGACAATTTATCTTCACTGAAATTCTTGTCAGGAATTTGGCTTGACAGTCATTGCTTTTAATGTGATACACAATATTTAACCAAATGGCCTCGAGCGCAGCATTCATGCTATTAAATTATTACACACACACTACAACTGAAAATCCCTCATTATTTTCATCATTCATCAAAATGCCACAAAGTCGCTGTAACACATTTTTAATCAAAATTAGGAGGCCGTGCATACAGTATTTGGGTATTCTAATCTCACTGCTTCTGCAGATGTTATTGCTGAGGTTTTTCAGGTGAAATTTCACTTTAAACAGAACAGGAAAGGGGTTTTATGCAGGAAACTTCAAGTCACGTAATTTTATACCTTTAATAAAAGCACAGCTTTGCCTTCCAACATTGATTTGGTGTTTGCATGTGCTGAAACATATTTGTCACCAGCACCATTTCATTTCTCACATTAGAAGGGGGGACATATTCTCCCGTTGCATTTTTGGCACTGTGTCAAGAGTGTAACTGAGCATGTGTGTTTGTGTGGTGGAGTGCATGTGTGTGTGTGTGTGTGTGTGTGTGTGTTTTAGTGGGGTTGCAGGGGGGTGTCATCCTGTTGCCTGGTAACAAGCCTCAGATTGACAAAGGAAGAGCAATTTAGGACTACTTTCCCTAGAAATCAATACAACAGGCCTGATGTGATGATGTGAGATTAGCCAAGGGAGAAAAGCCAATGTATTTGGCAGGGGTTACTTCATAACCAAGAGAAGAGGGTGTGGAAAAGATTGCATCTGAAACATTAAATATAAAGATATGGGGTCTGGGTACCTAGCTTCTGAAATCTCACTAAAATGAGACTTCTCTAGCCCTGGTCTCCCTCAGGTAATGAGAACTTTAGCAAAGTGAACACTCGTGGGGAGGAAAGAATCTGATTTTAGCTTTCTTTCTTGTTTAATACCGTCTATCGCTAATATTGCCCTGGGCGAGGAGATACAGTGCAAGGCTGTAATATTGGAAAGTATTGGAGGAAGAAAGAAATGGAAGTCGAATAAAACTTTAGGACAACTGTAGACATTGCGACTCTATCTATGCATAAAACATGTTCACTGCCTCCTGCTCAAACTCAAAAAGTTCAAAATCAAATTGGTTGTGCTGAAAATACAACACTGTCCCATTGGATATAACTACGCTTATGATATATTATAATGCAGAATACTTCGTATAGTAGGAAAAGTTGGTGTTGGAGGACGACAAGTTACAACTTCTTCGGAATACATTTTTCGTACTTTTTATCAGCGGAACAAGCTGTAATCATAACATTGACATATCAGCTTATAAATTTGGTTGTGGCAAATGTCCGTATCCAGCAGAGATGGAACAACATTCGCTTCCATTTGCATTTATGTTTCTGGCCATCAGACAAACACAAGTCTAATATAAACTCTTCTTTTACCTCTGTTTTGGTCGCTGCCAACCCCTGAAAAAAACCACTGGCTCTTTAGCTGCTAAATGCTGCATCATGTTCACCTGCTATTCGCCAGCTTTGTCTGTAAGTAGCATGGTGCTGGGCAGGTAGCTAAATGGGTTAATCAGAGTATTTTTATCTTAAAGCAACACTACAGAACTTTTTGTAACTTAAAATAATGTTTCCAAAATTGTTTCAGTGATTCGTCAACTCGTAATAGGGTGAACGCCACTTCTGCATTCGCTTTGCGGCTCTCTACCGGCTATAACCGCACTATGCAAGATCGGGTAGCGCATCTGTAGTTCGAATGAGACATAATGGGACAATTCTGCTTCCAACCTGTAGGGGGACCGAAGTGGGAAAAGTTCTCTAGTGTTGCTTTAAAGGTGCAGTAAGTGATTCTGCTCAAAGATTGTTGATATTTGAACTCAACTGCCAAACAAATACAACCCCCCCTAACAGAAGCTCCTGCCCCCAGATTCACAGACAGACAATTACTGGCCAGCACATTCAAATGCGGTCTCCCCCCCTCCCTCCCCTAACATCAACTGTCGCTGCCTGTTGCTGATTGGCTGGAACAATGTTTTGTGGATATTGCACTCCTGTTTGTTTTCCATTTACACAGCCAGGGCTGTGTTTTTATTTAACGCACACAGAAAATAGAGAGCTAGGTGACTGTGAGGAGATAGTCACTGATTTTGACAAAAAAGTGTATTGGATTAACATCACTTACTATAGTCAGTTAGTTAGTTAAATTTTATTTCTGTGTCATGCCAAACATTTGGCCCATCCCACCATGGGATTACAAGACACCACAAACTTATTTAGCAAACATCTTCCGGTCGCATATACAAATTATCAATTATTATCATTTGGAGAAATACACCTTTAAAACAGCTGCATGCTGTGGCTGGAAACAAGGGCGGTAAGACTGAACCAAAAACAGTAAAGTTGCCAAACTTGTTCCACTCCATGGATGAAAGGGGTATTGTATAGTTGAGGGTAATTCTCTGTGGGTTTGTCACTATAAACGACACCTTTAACATTACACCTAGCCTTTTGACCCATTTCTAATATCAAAACAGTGCACATTAATTAAAGAAGTAGCTTAACAGTTTGCCATTGACTTACATTAAATCTTTTTTGTGTGATGTTTTGTTGGTATGTAATCCTAAACTAATAAACATTCAGGCAAGAAACAGGAGAATTCAGTTGCAGAGGTTTAGGGACTTTGTCTATCTATAGAGGCAGCAAAGTGGGAAGCCAATCAACAGCCTGTTTGATACAGAGAATGTATCAATCCGAGAGTAAAGTAACCCAGAAATAGTGTATTTTTGTTGACCACCCCATAAGTTAGCTTCTCACAGGTTTCACAGTGAAAGCTGTGCCAACAGCTTGTCCAAAGACATCCAGGTTAGGTGAACTGGAAACTAGTTGGTGTGAATACAAGTGTAAATTTGTTGTCCATCTATATGTGTGATCCCTGTGAGAGACTGACAACTACTACATCTCGTCCAATGCATGCTGTGATAGGCTCATTGAAGCTGCTGTGATCCTGCACAGAATATGTGGTCATAGATGAATTTGAAACACTTTTTGTTTAACAGTATTGTACAGCTTTCAGATATCAATTCATGCGGCTACATATGTGCTAAAATAATGTATTAAGCCTGTGTTAAACACAGACATCATTTTCTGCATACATTCACGTGTGAAAAAAGTTATTGCTTATCCTCAGAAAACCGATATGGCCCCTGGCAGGTGGTAATTGTGAACCCTGACTACACTACATCTATAGAGTACATATGTGGAGGATTTAGCCCTGCTTGAAAGGTATTGAGACTGAGAAGAAGGGCATGAAACGGAGACAGCGAGACACACAAACCAGAAAGGGAGAACAGATAAGTAGGTAGAGGGAAAGAAAAAGAGAGACAGTTATACACACAATGACTAATCTGGATGACTGAAAGAATAGATGAAGGATTAGAGAGAGAAACATTCACACAGGCTTCTCTCCATGACTATAGTCCAGTGTAACTGGACTCCTGTAAGGCTGGACAGTAGAAGCTCTTGATGGGCAGGAATGTGGATCCTGAGAACACAAGAGCAGATTGATGGGGGACCGAGAACGGGGAGGAATGTATCGACTCCTGGGCCAGTGGGAACAGAGCGGCAAGAGAGGATCACCGTGACCTGTGCTGACACCTCTGTCATCACACGTCCTCCGTCTTAGGCCAGGGGAAAGAGGGAGTGAAGGGAGAAGGAGGGACTGAAGGAGGGACTGAAGGAGGGACTGAAGGAGGAGGAAAGAGGAGAGGGATGAGGATGAGAGGTGGAGGTGAAGGGAGGTGGGCCTCCCTCAGCCTGAGAGCAGGAGGCAGAATGTTTCCAGACTACAGAGGAAAAGCATGTTCCCCTGCACGGAATCTATACCGGCCTGTGATTGAGAAAAAGGGATGGAGGCCTGTGCAGCTTATAAACACAAACAAACATTATTTGCCTTCAGAGAATGTGATGCAAAATTTAATTTCGTTCAAATTAAAAACAAGACGTGGTAACACTGACCTTCAGAGACCTTTCTCTGGCAACATTTTATCTGTGAAGTACAAACAAAGTGAGAATAATGGACAAGGTGAAACATGACTTCAAAAAGGCTGTCACATCAGTTAGTCAGCAGCGGTATTCGGTATCCGCCAGATTCACAATAGCTCTCATATCAAGTCCATAATCAATTCATTGATCATCACTGCCTGGGATGAAGTCGGGCAGAAACAAAGTAACCCTGGAGAAATGAACTCCATAGTCTGTCTACTTGTTTTGCCTACACAATGATGAGGCAATCAGCCCTAACTCTCTCTCTCTCTCTTATATATCCCTGTCTGTCTCTCTAACATTGCCTGTCATTTACCAATGTATGGATCATTAGTCTGCCTGGGCCGGCCCTTCTGGACTGATGTTCCTGTGTCAGGACCTGCCGCATTAGGCCGCCGCTCAGGTGCTATAATTCACCTCAGTATGGGCAAATGGGTCAATAGAGAGATGAGGCCTGCTGGCCATTTGCTACTCCGAGAAAGTCAGTGAGGTTGTGTCAGGGTCAGCAAGGGTCATTGTGTTAAACTGAGTAGTGCAGCACAGAAGGAAGGCGGGAAGTGGTGCTGGAACAAGGAAGAAAAGTGTAAATAGGTTCATTATGAGGCTGGTTGTCTGGAAGGATGAGAGGGGGTTGAGCTCAGTTTTGGTTTTGAGCTAGGCTCAAGACATCAAGCTTATTTCCCTTCAAAATCGGAAGATGTGCAGCAGTGCCATCAGCTCAGAACTGGCAGAAACCAGTGGGACCCAGGTACACCCATCTACTGTCCAGAGAAGTCTGGCCAGAAGTGGTCTTCATGGAAGAGTTGCAGCCAAAACACCATACCTCTGACATAGAAACAAGGCCAAGAGACTCAACTATGTATGAAAACATAGGAACTGGGGTGCAGAAAAATGGCAGCAGGTGCTCTGGACTGATGAGTCAAAATTTGAAATATTTTGGCTGTAGCAGAAGGCAGGTTGTGTCTGCAGGCAACAGTGAAGCATGGTGGAGGTTCCTTGCAAGTTTGGGGCTGCATTTCTGCAAATGGAGTTGGAGATTTGGTCAGGATTAATGGTGTCCTCAGTGCTGAGCAGAGGTGTCAAAAGAATTCACATTCATTACTCAAGTAGAAGTATTATAGATACTAGGGTTTAAAAATACTTCTGTAGAAGTTGAAGTATCAACTCAAGCTTTTTACTCAAGTAAAAGTGTAAAAGTACTGGCTTCAAAACTACTTAAAGTATAAAAGTAAAAGTAATGTAAGAGAAAAAAATGCCATTAAGGACAAAAGCTTAGGCCGCGCCACAGGGGCCTATAGTGTACTATCCCACCTCCACAATTTTTTTTTTTTCCTCTATAGGCCATAATGACTATAATGTTATATTAAAATGTTAATGTTGAAAAATTTGGGATGCACCTGTACAGCCAGGGATGTAGAAGGGTTGGCTGGTATTCCTGGCTACCAACCTCCTCGCTGGTGCTTGGTTGGGACATTTCGCTCAAGTTCTCTTGAGTCTCTGCCACGGACATCTTCGTACTAGGCTACATACGTCTGCTATTTCCTTGCTGGAGTGTGACGTGATTTGTGTCATGTGCAGGTGCGATGGATCACGTACAAACCAATAGGGTGTCGGAATGGTATACTGTATGTTTATACTTCTCATCCAACCACAATCAAATTCACTCTATCCGGATGGCGCGATTTATCTGGATTTTTTTTTTTTTTTTTTTTTAACGATGACAAGTCGGAATGAAAACAAGCCAAACTGAAATAGGAGTAGAGAGGCTATTTTTAAAATGTAAGGAGTAGAAAGTACAGATAATTGTGTGAAAATGTAAGGAGTAGAATTAAAAAGTAAAATAATTACTCTAGTAAAGTATAGATACCCAACATTTCTACTTAAGTAAGGTAACAAAGTATTTGTACGACACTTATCCATCATGCAATACCATCAGGGAGGCGTATGATTGGCCCCAAATTTATTCTGCAGCAGGAAAACGACCCCAAACATTCAGCCAAGGTCATTAAGAACTATCTTCAGCGTAAAGAAGAAAAAGAAGTCCTGGAAGTGATAGCATGGCCCCCACAGAGCCCTGATCTCAGCATCATCGAGTCTGTCTGGGATAACATGAAGAGAAAGAAGGATTTGAGGAAGTCTACATCCATAGAAGATCTGTGGTTAGTTCTCCAAGATGTTTGGAATAACCTACCTGCTGAGTTCCTTCAAAAATTTTGTGCAAGTGTACCTAGAAAAATTGATGCTGTCTTGAAGGCAAAGGGTGGTCACACCAAATATTGATTTGATTTAGATTTCTCTTCTGTTCATTCACTGCATTTTGTTAAACATACAATATGTAACTTTCTGCCGCTAGGGGTCTCTCAACCAAAACAATGGATTGTAAACACAGACATTGGATGGGAAGTTGCGTGTAATCATGGGAGTTTTTATTGCTAAACACTATTGTCGATAGAATGTATCTGTTAACGGACGAGTTTACCCATTCAAGTTTATTCACGTTATGTTTAGTAATGTTTACTTATTCATGTCATGCTAATAAAATAGCTGCAGTTTCCCCAACATAATTACGTTTATCTTGATTCAATCTGTATTGGTAGATAGCTGACCAGTCAGCTGTTGTAATCCTCTACAATACAGTCACACTTTTACACCGTTTAGCTGTCCGCTAACCCGGTTACTAGCTATAGTCCCAGCTGTGTTGTCAGATATCATCCCGAATTAAGTCTCTTTGTGCCAGGGGAGTGAATCGTCTACAGCTAACGTTAATGTTACTAGTGAACTTATTTGTGGGTTAGTGCAGTGCTGCTTTTATCCATGGTCAAAACAATTATACTACTAATAACTTTATGAGCGTGTTGAACGATGCTGTAACCCTATAATGTTATCCACCAAGCATTAGCTAGCATTAATGTTAGCTACTTGTCAACCTGCACATACATTGTACTAACATTAAGCTGGATTAATATTGATATGTATCTGTGTTGCAAAGTGGCATGTAATTAATCACAAAATGATGCCTTTTGGCAGAAAAAGCAGTGTTACCAGTATTTTTTTCTGTGACATTGTATGATTTACAATTAATCTTGAGCGTAGCATCTGGGTGCTGTGTTTTGACGGAAGTTACGAGTAACTAGATGGTGAAAGGTTATGACGCCACTGACGTGCGACTAAATGAAACGTGACGTGTCTGAAAATAAAATAACAGATTTCTCTGGGTTTGCCATTTGATGGAAACATTTGGATAATGTAACTACACAACTCAAAAAAATATGACATAGGTATGGTCGTTTTTAGACATTTTAATGCAGAAAAGTTACATAATGTACCTTTAATTGATTCATTGATCCATTTTTAAAGCATTCTTAGTTTACAGTACTGTGCAAATGTTTTAGGCAGGTATGAAACAGACTATGCTCCCTTGCAGACCTTCCAGACAGTGCCATTAATACTGGAAGCTGCTCTTGAACGCACCATTTTGTCTTTTTTTATAATGCTCTTTCAGAGTATTGTTACAAGAAGCAGCAGCTCTGTTGATCACTTGTTAAATCATGACTCATGATACACATATGCCCCCTTTATTGATAGATCTATATAACATACCACATGCTATTTTACTGTGCTCTGTCAATTCTCAAAAACAAAGATTCATTAGTTACTGAGTGGAAATTTTATCTATCTGCATACAGTAGATTTTGCATATAAAAAAATAAAAAAACAAAGCCCATTGAAGAAGTGACTCAGTCTTGGCTGGCAATTGCTGCGACTCCAATATCTGTTAACAGACTGCTTCCTGGCAGAGTTACATCAGCTCTGGCACCAGCCAGGCACACAGAGAGAGACATTAGTCAGCACTATTCTCTCTCTGGCTACAGCTACTGCGGTGCATCCGGCGGGGGGTTCACAGATCAGCTGATAACTCATAGTTAGTGCCATTTATTGAAATCTGGGTCACTTAAAGAATCATAGTCGAGGCTAAGGCAGCCATGTTATCTATTGCCAATTTTGGATATAGAGTGCTCCTCTGTTTCTTACTCTAGAAAGTGGTTATGATAGCAGGGCTGTGTGTGGATGTATGTTCAGTGTGACACGCTTTGTTTTATTGGCCCCAGTGCGTGCATACATTTGTGTTTACAACCCTATGCATGCAAACCACATTGAATGTTATTCTGTAACATGACTCCCACACAAACACCCAGTGTTTTGCAGGCAGGGCCTCTTCCTTGATAGGAGCCATTCTTCTTTGGCAAATTGCTTTAATGCCGGCATTGAAGGCGAGGTGACAAGGAGAATGCAAGGAATGAATCCTCTACTTGTAATCTGAGGCGGGATGTGTCATGCTCGGGAGTGTTATCACTGACACAGCATGGGATGAATTTCGCCATTTTCTCTCCACAGGGCCATGACAGAGCTCTCCTTTCTAGCAGGGCCCGAGGGGGAGGAAGAAGGAAAGGGACCCCGGGGAAGAGAGCACAAAGAAGGAGGAACGGATTGACTAGAAGCTGTTGATAAACTTTCAGAATAGTTCTCTGTTGGAAAGGGCTCAGCGGCCCCATCGTGAAAGAAAGGAGAAGAAAAAGAAAGAAGAAAAAAAGAGCAGACTGAGGGAGAGGGATTGAAGGGTTTCCTTTGCTTAATCAGAAGCAGATGAGTGAAGGGCGACAGTTTGAAAACAAGTGCTGTTTCACTATTTGGACTGTTTCAAATTATTTTTTAAATCTATACGACCAAAGTAAAAGCCTACACAGAACAACAGGGCTCAATTCTGCAATTTTGCCAGCATAAACATAATGTCTGTGCATTCTTGCCTGCAACAGCATTATGGATTTTCCCTGCAGTATCACAGGCAATGATTTTTAACTCAACTCACTCAAACATTCAGAACCCTGTCAGGATTTCCTTAAAATGAGTCATCAAAATTTTACCTTCAATCAAACAGGATTTGGTGTTCTGATCCTTCTCAAGAAACAGACAGGCTCTAATAAGTGAACTTCACAAAGTAATGCTTAAATAATTACTTATCCTAATTATGATGGGCAAGGAGTGTTATGCATTCTTTTTCAATAGCAATTCCCTAATTAGCATATTTTCATTATCTTTGCCAATTCATAATTTAGAGAGTCTGTAATATACATGAATTATAAGACTTTGGTACAGTGATGGATTTAAAGGGGCACTACACTCAATTTGTGTCTCAATCCCTCCCAGGGTGACATGAATAATTTGTTGAAAAGTGGCCCTCCTGTGAGTCTTTGAGTGTACTGAAGTGAATATTGCTGTATTGAATGACCAACATCTTGATAAATACTTGTCACAGAGTACTCTCTTTATCTTTCTATTATCTTTAAGGCATGTTAGACTATGTTAGCACGTGTATGACTCCTTTTATACAGAGCAAGATCTAAGGTAGAGCTGAAGATCTTTGGTTCGGTCTTCTTAATTTCTATCATTTTACACGTGCTCGGTCCGTTCATGTGCTCCGGGTTGCGTGGTAAATAAGCGGTCAGGTGATGTGTTTCGATTAGCGCAAAAATGGATGCTGAGGTGGTGAAATGGAGGCTGGCCTCTGGGGGACTTATTTTATTTCTTTGTTGCAACTTCCAAGTGGCCTATAGCCTACTTTAGTCATGAATAAATTATGTTAAAAAAAATTAGAAATGACTCATTCTTGACAAAAGGTAAAAGAGCTGTGTGTGCGCACATTTGAATAATGTCGGGCTGTAAATGGGTTCGGGCTTTTAAGAAGCTGTCAATCAAAATGTACTTCTAATTCTGTCGGGCTCAGGCCTTATCGGGCCTAACTTTTAAGGCACGATTACAGCTCTAATCTAAGTAATTTTGGTAACCAAAGAATACCAAGGATCATAATAAGAATTTTATAGTAGCTCATCCATATGTTGAACCATCCACTTGTTTGATTTGTATGCTTTAATAAATCTTTAAAAAAATCTAAGTGTCCTTGTTGTCTGCAAGTTGAACTAAATATTTCTTAAAATGTCTAATCATACTTTTGTAGGGGGTGCAGAAGAGAAACATAAAATGTACTTTCTCTCCCCAACCCCCCAATCCCTCTCTGTCCCTCCAAGTGTCACTTTAGATCTCTCACTCTCTTCTTCTGATTGTCACTTTCACTCTCCAACTCCCACTTTCTCAGCCATTTCTCCCGAGGTCCAGTTCTAAACGGACTCTGTCAGGGTATGATGAAAATAAAATGATTTATGTTGTCCCCCTCCCCACTTGTTTAAAGTAATGAGATTCCATATTTCAAATGGCTTGACAGATGGATTGGAAATTAAAAGCCTTAGATAAGTAATGCCTTTTTGATGTTGGACTGTGAATAACTCACACAGGCTGATTGATTCCAAAACTCTTGTGACAAAGTGCACATGCTGTACAGGGGACAACATGCCCATACCACTATATGTCACACATTAGTTAATTTGGAGGGTCCGTCTCAGAGACGGCACTTTCGGAGAAGCCTTATTCTCATTCATTGCAGCACATTTGAATAGTATAGGGTCGATATTTACAGGAGCGATTGTTGCCAAACCAAGAGCAGAGGCAATGCATTATGTAGGAGTAGGCATTTCACCTTGGAAGTAATGGTAGTGCAGCATTAGTTTGAATTCAATGGTATACTGTACTTCCCATCTTTAAAGTGCATACTGTACAATTGGATTTCAGCGCTTTTGCTGCATTGTGTCTGCTCTATACAGTTCAAATGATATACAACACATCAACAACATCATCCTGATGTCAATATCAGGAAGGTATTTTGCGAAATCAACTACATTTTCCTCAAACTTGAACATTCCTTTGTAAGTGCCTTTTCTTCTCTTTGCATCTCCTCTGCTGTGATTGGTACAGATTCAGTAAAGGAAATCAATAAGGGATAATGGCTTTAATTCATTTACTTTAAATTTACCTCAAGGGAATTCTTATTAAAAGATGTAAAAGCCCCCATAGTTTTATGCATTTTATTTTAGTGTTCAGTATTCATCTGAGCTATGCACATTATATCATATGACCTTTGATTGCGGTGTAATTCTGCTCCAGTTGTCCAGAGCTACTGTGCTTTGATTACATCAGCACCTGTAGTCAATTTGTGAGAACAGACAGCTGTCTCTTGCTTTGGAGGAGACAGAGTGAGAATATCGAACCGGCTCATTCCACGAAGAGACAACACCACCAACATAACAGTGATTCATCAAAAAAAGTGCTTGACAAGCAGAGTTTTCACTCTGCTCTCTATTTTTCCATCAAACATTTCAAAAAGTAATGCCCCATATATGAAGCAGAGGTGCGCAGGTATCTAAATGAATGGTATTAATGGTAATCCTTGCTGTCACCTGCTGCTGAAAGACAGAATTTTAAAATATGTGACCAAGTGATTGATTATGCCAATGTGTGTTCTAGAGGTCATATTGATTGGGGTTGTAAGAGGTAAACTCCTATATTTAGTTTCTGACCCAACTGACACGGTTCCACACATACCTATGGAACATATAAACTGATAAGACAAGGTTGTAAACTCATCAGGGGGGGAAAGGTGACAAAGATGCTCCGCACAGGAAAGAAATGTTCGTTTTTTAAATATCAGCTTTAAAATGTGGATTTACAGTTTTAACAAAGGGAAAAACTCACCTTAAAATTAATAAATATAATTACTACTACAAAAGTCATGTAAGGACATCAGTTCAGGGCACGAGTGCAGAGCCGGGTCCACCCATCTTGTATTTACTCACACAATGTTGTCATTATGACATTGCTATATCAACCGGACATCTGATATATAAACAGAACTTCTTAATTAATTAATGAATGAATGTGTTTTTAGATCTTTACAGCTATTGCAGCTACTGTTTGGTCAATTATAAGACAGGGCTCATATACTGTACAACGTTTATAAATGAATTTCACAACCACTACAACTAAAACAACTGTAACAAGGTAATTTCAATTAAGCTTCTGTCATTTGTCCCCTTCTCAAGCGACATCATTTGGCAACTGTAACAAGTGTTCTGTTCAACTACATCTTAAGTAACGTAGGTCCCTTTCAGCTAAATATGTACACTGTTGTCTCATCTTTTTTTGACAAATCAAAAAGTGTGATTCTCATTTCATTCCACGTCACTGTCCTGGCAGACCCAACCAAAAGGTGACAAGTTTGCATCCCTGGATGGAAAACATATGGAGTGTTTATGAATGAAGGGATATTTGAGTATTGGCACAGTTTATGACTATTCTATGCAACTGTGTATTCCTTTGGCAAGTTAGATTACAGGTTACAGGGTCACTTCACAGTTATTAATTCAAATTCAACCCCTGATGATTTTTCCCTAATTCATTTTTCTAATAGAAAGAAATGGGAAGCTGAAAACCCAGTTTGTGGATATGACAAATGTTAGAGCAGCCATCCTCATTAGGACCACAGGTGTATAATGCCATTACCCACCCCTGTTGTTTCCTGGCTTATTTTTCTGTTGTGAATGAAGCATATTGGCTGTTGCAGAGAGCTACACATCTTCTGCTTGCAAACCAAAATAAACTGCCACAGTCCAAAAGAAAGGCCAACAAAAAAAGAATTTACCAAGTCAACAAGACTATAAGTTCTGTGTGTGTTTCCCCAAAAAAATTAGAAAGTTGCAAAAATAATCCATCACACTAACAAATATGTACAAATGAATAAATAAAGACAGATTCCAGGAGCTGCCCACCATGCTTAACACTTCCTTGTGTCTCTAAGAAACAGTGGGCACCCTCATTAGGCACAGGGACAACATCTAGTTATTCATTACCCGCTCCATGCAAAGCCCTGCTATTAAAACTCTAAAAGCCATTAGAGAAATCCATAATGTACCCCACCAGCAGCAGGTGCACATGGGGGGCTGGCTCTTGGAGATGACACAAACAACACTGCTACATGACAGTTTGGGACTCTGTTGCCCATTAGCACCACCACCACCATTCTGGTGTAGTTTAATGCCGGGTGGTTTTAAGTAGCTGTTGGCTGGTTTTCCAGGCAAGCCCTATTCCAACTCGCTTCATTTGACATGCAGTGCAAGTCAGTGAGGCGCTGGTTGTTGGCTTGGCGTGGAGGTGTTAGTCAAACGTGGTGTGACAGTATTGACTGCAGCCTGTTTACTGAAAGGAGTTCAGACCAGGATCAGCTAAACATACATTATGGTAGATCGATACTGGCTGAAGAAGTGAGCAATGAGCTTGATATTAGTCTGGTTTCACTGCCAGCCGGCACTTGGCCACTTAAGATTTCCCTTCCTACAGCTTTTTCCCCCATCTCCGCCACACGGACCAATAACTGCTGGAGGGGAGTTATTTTTCTGCGGTACCACAGATTGATCTGGTGTGAATCTGGTCTGAGTCTAAATAGGCAAACATCCAGAGACCAGCCGGTAAAAAAAAAATCAGCAAATGCAAAACAAAGAGCAGGATGGAGGGAGGGATGGAGGGAGAGAGAGAGAGAGAGAGAGAGAGAGAGAGAGAGAGAGAGAGAGAGAGAGAGAGAGAGAGAGAGAGAGAGAGAGAGAGAAATGTGCATTTGGTCTCCTGGGTCTTGGCTCCCCATCATTATAACCTTAGTCATACTTCATACTTCCTTCCCTTTTATCTTTGACACACTCCATCTGTTTCTCATCAAGTGAAACCCCAATATAAATACAGTACAAGGCCTGTGCAGTGCATAGGGCACGTTGTTTAAGATACAGCTCTAGTACATTTATTTCTCAAGTGTACATACATATATTTGGTTAGAAGGTTTCAAACTTAAAATGCCTTTTCAAGCAAGTAATCTCCAAAGATTACAGTACAAATCAAGTAGAATGAGAAAGCCGGTGGTGTTACTGAACACACTGTACACCACCCTTAAATCCACATACAAACTGAATGACAGACTCCACAGGCAACTCCCCAGTCTGCAACCCTTCCATGTCAGAACGCAATGGTCACATTGACCTCCAGGGAGAGCATGGTTCAAGAGCAACTGACCCCTAAATTCCCCATCAAACACAAAAGCAAAACAAGTGTTTTCATACAGGGGTCACATTTGACGCCGAAAACCGCCCTGCCTTTAGCCTACTCGACCTGCAAGGTGTGTGGGTGGATGGAGGAGCGATCCGTGGGGAGAGGGCCCTAGAAATAAAGTATGTCCTAGGTGGCTGTGATTGCCCCACTGCAGTGTACCTCATCTGTACCTCATCTCTTCTTCCAGGGTATGCAACCATGAAGTCAATCAGCACGACACCAGGGCATCAATCACTCATGCTCCCTTTGGGGTGACCTGCTTGCTCCTGGAAAGCACACAGAGTAAAAAAAGCAGCATATTCCAGCATATATTCCAGAAAAGGGCAGTGGGTATGGGGTGGGTTTGTTCCAGTCTGTTTCTAGCAGGCTGCACAATGCAAGTTATCAAGGCATTGCATTTATAAGTTTAGTCTACTTTTTTTATCTCATGGGTCCTCATATTATATATTTTTGATTAAAACGAGTTCCAGGAAAGAGTAACAACTCTACATTATGTCCAGATCCTCATATCTTCCTATTTCACATTGTGCTAAAGGATAACAAAAAAGAAAAAATCATTTTTTTTTTTTTCCCGATAAGCTCGCATGCAGTTTTGCATCCTCCTCCAAACAAATCTCCTGCTCCAAAGGGCCCTGGCCCCATTAATAATTCCCTCTCTAATCTCCCCCTTCCATCTGATCAGTTCTTTTCTTCACAGCCCCTCTCCATTTCTCACCTGCCCAGAAACTCCATCAACACCTCCTCCTCTCCCTCTGTTCAGGGTTCACCGCTTTTGATGTCCCGTTGTTAGCTTAAAATGAGCTTTAACAACTGTATAATCTGAAATAACATTGCCTTAGCCAATTCCTGGAAAGAGAGGAAGAGAAGACGAAGGAGAAGAAAGAACATGTTCCGAGCTAATGGATGTTCCTGGATGTATAATGTAATAATTTTGGTGAAAAGGAGCAGGAGAGTATAGGTGGAAGAAAAAAAAAGATGAAATGGATGGTTGAGTAGGGGAATAGATGAATAAAGGTTAGGGTGAGAGGCAGCACGTGAAAGAGAGAGAAAGGAAAGAAGGGGAAAGCAGACGGAGCCAGAAAGAGGTTGGTCTGATTTAATCTATTCGCAGGGCCTGTGGTTGCTCCTCTCAGACCCCTCTGACAGGCAGAAGGGATTTGGCAGACTGATCAAAATTATAATCTCATGCCCTTCTCACATCACATTGGCAGATGGCATGCATGTGGTCGCTCTCCTGAGTTCTTCCTGCCAATGTTGCCATTAAACATGTGATAATAGTTGATGATCTGTTAAGGGAAAGTGCTTGACTTGGCCTGACTTTGAGGCCATGGCGCAACTTTATTCCCTTTCTTTCACCCTGGAATTATTACTTGCACATTCTTTACAGAAGACTTTATGAAAGAGCCAACTTTAAAATATTCTATGTCTGAATTGTCGATGTACCCAGAGTTTAAATGTATCTCTGTGAAGCTTGTATGCTTGGCTGGAACTTCCTCTGATGTTTAATTCATAATCATTATGCAACCCAGCACCGGACTAGCCTTTGCTCGACCTCAGTAATCTTTAAGGATTTCATTATTAGAGATAGCAATCTCCGATGCTGCAGAGGAAAAAGGACCACGCTCTAATTCACTCTTCCATGACTCATCATTACACTCTAGAGCCTCTGCAAGTAGCTGCACCACCTCTTTGCTGTCCTCATCAGGACTAATTCCCATTTCCTTCTTCCCCTTACCTTGCATTAAGTAGCCAGCCCTCCTCCTTCTCCCCATTCAAACCCTTGGTGTTGGATGTCACTAACAGCACTTACTGGTCCTGCAATACAGCAAAGAAGCCTGCAGCTGCCTGGCCGCCAGTCCCTGGTGTGGTCAGAGTAGGAGGCCTATTGTGGCCAAGCCATTGATCGAGAGGAGTAATGGATCTGGCTTAGGCTGATAATGCATGATGTAATTGTCAGAGGAGTTTAATTATATGCTTATTACATGAGGCACTGAGCATTCACGCTCCCTACCCATTTACTGCACACTCTCCGTGAAGGCCATAAAAAAAAAAAAAAAAAAAGGGAGATGAAAAAAATCATGTGTCATTTAAGGGGAAGATTTCAGGTCATGTACTTCCATTTGAGCCAGTGGACAAAGATTAAATTGTTAACCTATACTGTAAAAACAACAACAATAATAATAATAGTTATAATAACAATAATAGAAATCAGAAACACTGCATTTGGCCATTAAAACCCAGTATATTTGTGGTTTTGAGATTCCAGATGCCATATTCACAGTTATCTCCAGTTTACCCATTGACATTGAGAGGAGTGTGAGGGTCCTAGTTAATCTAAAATTTCTATCATGGCACGCAGCCCTTCAATCCCTCCATTCCCTCATCCCTCCAGGCCATGCTGAACCGTAATGGTGGCCTCATCGCATGTCTGAGTGCATACGCTACACAGAGCAATGCTTTTCAATTACCTGCGCTGGAGCCCTAGATGAAAATACATAGCACATATTTCTGAGGCAAAATGCTTAGGTCAGACGCACTGAGAAATAAAATATACCTTATGTCATTTAATTTGACATTTGTCCTTTCCCAGCTATTGAATAGAGGTCGCCACATGAGCAGCTGTGGTGGCGTGGCTGCGTACAGTCAATGCAGATGTGTTTACGAATAAAGCTATTCATGCTGGGATTTAGCTTTAAATAAAAAAACGTAAAGTGATAAAACAGTATGAATCCATGCAAAACATCCCAGAGACATTATTTACCTCAGGAGGGGGGGAAACACAACATAGCCCTTTCACGACATCATCACCTGGGTGAGAAAACCACAGGGTTTAGGTTTCTGTATCCTCTACAAGCAATCCATAAAGATTGTAACCTCATTATTATCAGCAAAGACCTGAATGTTTACAACTTCCTACATGACTTTTGAGGTAAATAAATTATAAACTGTAAACACTCAAGACAGATTTATTGTATGGAGGAGAAAGACCGCAACAAAAATGTAGAGACAAACAAAATAAATCAGATATGAAATAAGAAGACCACTTTTCCAGTCTCGGAGTAATTGTGCAACATGCTTGATCAACAGCAACTCCCCACAGGCCATATTAAAATAAATAAATAAATAAAAAAACTCATTGGACAACAGCTTACTTCACTGTTAAAGTCTCCTCCAAAATTACCCCCCACTGATTCATAATGTGTGAGACAGAAATGTGTCAGCGCTGCACTAAGTCGTGCCCAGCAACGCTCAGGCCAGTTTTTACGTGGGGTTCAGACCGCAAAATAAATCCCATTAATCATGTTTTTGGTTGGAAAGGAAGAAAGAGAGGGGAGGGAGGGAGGGAGGAAGAGGAGGGGAGGGGTTAGAAATCTCCTGGTGTCCGCCCATGTCGGAGGCTGCATTAATGAGCTTCATGTAGGGAACAGAGGCTGAGGCCCGGTCTGTAATGGTGTCCGCCTGGAATAGATGGGTGTGTGTGTGTGTGTGTGTGTGTGTGTGTGTGTGTGTGTGTGTGTGTGTGTGTGTGTGTGTGTGTGTGTGTGTGTGTGTGTGTGTGTGAGTGAGAGAACTCACAAGTGAGTTTGAATACATGGGGTTGTTTGTAAGGGGTGAAACAGGACACCTCTGATCTCTCACACACAAATCATAGAAGATCACTGGCTCTGACTGCTACAGTCCGCTCTATGCATGCACAACATCCAGCTGGGCTGGCATTGCTGTTTACGAAGTTGGCAGATGCCCAGCTATGCAGCTATGCATTTTCTGTGTTTCTGATATGGAATCAAAAGGGGCTCTGACAAACCTGCACATTCGCCTGATTGCACATACAAACTTTGAAAAGCAGATAGGAAACAGTGAGGCATTTGAACCAAAACATAACATCCAGTCGCCTTGTGAACATTACTTTGGAGGTTACACTCTAGTCCTATTTGCAGCATTTAGCAATTAGGTGGAAATGCTCAGATCAAATATGGAACAACAAACACTAGCAGTTATCTTTTTATAATCTCATGTATGGAAATGAGTGTTTGATTTTCTCCTCATGCAAATGAGATTTTCAATTAACCAAAAAAAAAATCTGGGGCTTGGCAGAGCGTTGCACGCTTGTCTATTGTGTCCTCCCCACACAGAAATAAATTATGAGTACCTAAATAGCATTTCACATTTGAGATAATTATAGTGCTGGGAGAGAGAGAGGGAGAGAAAGAGAGCATCTTTTAACATGCAAATAAAACACAACACTTTGTTTTCTCTTGCAAAGATCAATCATAATTGGGCAGGTACACACAATCGCAGGGGTAATTTGATGACCCATTTCATTTTTGGATCACGCAGCCCAAATCTCTCTGCTCCACTCCCATGTGTGCTGCTCTTGTGTGTACTCTGCATTCACCGACTTCAGTAAACGAATACAAACTCTTATTATCAAAGGCTCTCTATGCTGATGGCACAGCACACATCTGCATTACATTTCATTTTCCTGTTAACTACTTCAATAAGATATCCCAATCTTCTTTTGAAACTTTTTTTTATTACTTCCTTTGAAAAGAATAGCATGCCGATTCTCTCTCTCTCTCTCTCTCTCTCTCTCTCCCCCCCCTCCCTCCTTGGAAGCATGTCTGCATTTTCAGATGGCAGAGAAGTAATTCTGAAATCCTTATCACAGTGTCTGAGTTCAAAAGATAAGGGGTTATGCTGCAGAGCAGCTCCCTATGCACTGCTAATGAATGTTCCAACAGCGAATTGGTGAATGAGGCACCAGACATTGTCATTAACAATGACTAGTGTACACATACAGGGAAAAAATGTACAATGCATTATATAAACACACAGACAATGTGTACTACGTAAACATGAAGACCCACCCACCAACTCTCTCTCACACACACACTCACACAGAGTTCATAGCCCATGATTGCCAAGCCAATTAGGCTGTACAAGGGTTGACATAAACATTATAGAGCCTTGGCTTTGCCCTCCCTTAGGGCTGGTGGGTTGAGAGTTGGGCCCAGCCTTATGTAAGTTCCCTCCCTTGCCTTCTTCACACTCCCTGTGGGCTTTGTGAACTTTACAGAGTTGCTGTCTCTAATGTAATCTTGTGGACTCTGGGGGGAAAAGGACAAAGCTCTCGAAAAGACGAGACGGGAGGAGGTCATTCAAAGTTACGTCTGAAAGGGGATTTGAAAGACTACTACGACCAAATGATCACCAGCCATGTCACCTTAGAGTACAGTGATATGCCTGTCTACACGTTTGCACACGTCTTGTACATGGCAAAGAAGCTTAGGGTGGCGTCTCTGTGGTCTTAAAAGCACTAAAAGCGAAATCAGCAGGTGCAAAGATGACGGAACAAATGCTGCAGTCAGTGATGTTTGTTTTTACTGTCCAGTAATATGGCTGTTTACTGACTACCTCAGTGAGTCAAACACTTACAGATATGAGTGTATACTGTGCCCTGCAAAATGAGAGTGCTGATATTGATGGAGACACCTTTGAGAGCTGCTGGATGTGTTTACTAGTGGATTTCTACTGTACCAGGGGCTAATTCAGCAGGCCTCTACACACTCACAAGTATCAATCTTCTCTGACCTGGCCTAGAGTCACATCCTCCCAGAGGAAGCAACTCTCTCCTTCTTCATCTTTCCATCTGACTCCCTCTCCTTTCCTTATGCTTTTCTCTTACTTGGCCATCTTTACCCCCCCTTCTCTGTTCTCTCATTCCCTTTGACTCACTTTCCTTCACTTCTCTCCCTCCATCTGACCTCATCCCTTCACTAAATCTCTCTCCTGTCAAGTGATGCACCAGGAACGCGGAAGTTGTGAACTTGCGAGGAGTGAGATCAATAAAGCAAGGACAGGCTGAACAATCTACCCAGAGAGACAATGTGTTTTGTGCTGAGGATGGCCACCGCGGGCCATAAATCCTGCCATCCGGGCTTTCTGCTGGGCAGAGAGCATCGGCCGTCATCATCATCGTCGTCCTCATCGGGAGGGGGCAAACGAGTCACTGTAAACAGTTACGTCAGCCGTCCCATCACTGCCAGCGGAACAGATAAATCCATATTAGCAGGAGTGATGAAAGAGACTTTGATGCATGTTCATAACAGAGTCGCGCCAATGAAATATGAGCGGGCTGTGTCATATATGTCATGACAACATACTCTAGATGGGTTTTCATATGAGGTAGGCGCATACACTGGATGTGATGATCTTACCATAAGCTGTTGATGATAAGTGTGATTGGCGTCTGAGCAGAAGCATAATCTGCAACCTCTGAGAACGCATCTTTGACCTTTAATATGACTCTCCTAATGATCCATGTTATCGTAGATGCATCTACTGACCGATGACAGATATGCAGATCTGAATCACAATATACAGACATTAAATGACACTAACCAGAGGAACTTTTTAGAGGGTGATTGTGTCTGTTCGGGTGTATGTGTGGGTTAAGAGAACCCACACAAAATATTTTATTTATATTCCATACATAAATAGTAGGCTGTTTGGTCCCGTCCCAGCAGTCTTCATATTTCCTGGTGACATTATCAGCTGTCTACATCGTGTGCAGAGCGGGAAATAAATTGCATTTTTGCCGTTGGTTCTGTGGCTGCAGACGGCAGGAGAAGCATTATAATATAAAACATGAATAAACAAAATCACTCATGAGCAAATGTGCAGGAGCATGGGGAGGTAATCTCCTTTAGGCATGGTCCTTGAAATTAACTCAAAGAATCTGCACATGAAACGTGTTAAGAAGATTAATCAAATATTTCTCCTCCCCTCCATTCCCCTCCCTACAACTCCTGCTTTCATTCAAAGTTTTTTTCTTCTCTTTTTATTTTCAAACATTATGGTAATTACTTATTATTGTGCTTACTTGAGGAAGATTGCCTGGCCACAGGTGAATCGGAGTGAGGCAAAGGGTAACACTATGTGTGTGTAAAACTGTCATATCTTTTCTAATGTGGCTTAGGATAGAGATGAGTGTGCCAAGTGTGAGAGATGTGCATGGCAGAGATGCACATCCAGAGAGCAAGTGAACTAGGCAGATAATACTTTTAAAGTAAAAGTGTTTTGAATGACAAAGTTTTCTTGTGTCAAACGTCGGATCAACCTCATTGCGCATATCATAATGCAGCTCATGTCCCAGTGGTCAAATTTGCAAGATAAACATCATTCCCTGTATCCTGCACCTCCATGCAGTCATCCATCAATTACAGGATATGATGCGTGCTTCGTTCAGGAGCTACAGTTAAAGAATACAGGATCAGATGCCACTCATATGTCCTTCATCTGAAATGGCTGTCAGACATGAGCGCAGGTAAATCACTCATCTGTCCATGTAATCATGCAAATATGTATTATCCCTCATGTCCCACACAGCTCTTGTCACTCATTTATGCATGTTTTCTTCGTACCTCATCGCCCACATCATGTCAGACAAACGCTGTTTAAAAATGTGTTTTTTTGCTACAGTATGTAGGGAACATCAGTCTGCTGGTCTAAGATCTCGACAACTGGATGGATTGCTCTGAAAGTTGGTGCAGACATTCAGGTTCCCCCGAGGATGAATCCTAATGACTTTGGTGATCTCGTGACTTTTCATCTAGCGCCACCCACAGGTAAAGATTTCCAATTCTGCAGTTCAATAAATACTCCTTGAAATAATTACATCATTTCTTTGAGATTAATGCTGTCAGAACATGTTAAATATTAGCACGCTAACATTTTTTGTCTGTCTGGTGTGTAATGAGTATTAGAACCTAATGCTAACATGGGATATGCAATACGTTCAATACCGGTCTTTTTTATTATTTAAAATAAAGGGAAAGGATAGCAACAAGTATATATTTCTTATTTTGTGGGGAAACATCCTTGAAGCCTGGCCAGAATGATTCAACAGTTTTATTAGAACATTAGTTAATACTGTATGCACTCAAATGCTGCACTCAAAAGTTATATGAACTATACATATCTAAAGTCATTCCCACTCCCTATTGCATGTTTTGTCAACCTGAACAAACCTGGGAGCACATGGTCTGGGAGTGTGAACAGGTGCATGAGTTCTGGGAAAAACATCAATAATATCTGATGTGATAGGATGTCGAATTCCTACTGACCCGATTGTCTTGTTACTTAATGACGACTCTAAATTACACCTGCTTGGGAGACAGAAGAAAGTCTGGCTAGCCGGCTCAATCGCAACCAAGAAAATGATAGCTCAACGCTGGCTCCCCTCCACTCGCTTTGTATAAAACAGTGGTTGGCGTATTTTCTAGACATAGTTATGCTTGAGCTCTCTACAGCAAGGATTAACAAAGCCAAATCATCAACTATAGATCTATGGAAAAACGCAGCAGCACAAGTATCAGTCTTAATGACCTCAGCATCACAAGAATTAGAGGAGAGTGACTAGGCAAGGTGTGATCTCCGTTTTTGCTTATTTGTCTGTGCGTTTTCCTCGAAACCGGAGAGGGTGGGGGGTGGGAGAGGGTTTTTGTTCTTGTGTAATTGTGTTTGTCTGTTAAAAAATATAAATAATAAAAAATTGACCTTAAAAAAAAAAAAAAAAAAAAAAAAAAGAAGTTATACAAACTATGTCAAAATCAAATAATACCACAACTGTATAATGTATATTGTTATGAAATTCATATTTACCTGTATAATTGAAGGCTTACCTATATGGCAAACAGAAGTAGTCTATAACCGCTACCTAAAAACATTATAGCTATAAATAAAAGTCTGAAAATCCATTCAGAAGGAGCAGCCAGTGTGACGAAACCATCATCTGCGGCCTTCAGTTTCGTACACAATCTAGGCAGAGTGACAGAATTTTGAGAGGCAAAGTCACACTCAGACCTTGGAATATGTTATGCTATGGTTTCAGCAGAGAGTATGGGTATTGGTATGGATATAGGGGAGAGGGAAGGAGAGGCTATGTTTGTGAGTGTCCCCAGTGACCAGAGCATGTGCATGGCTGATCAGTCTGTGGCCTGGTCTGGTCCGCGATGACTGATGAGTTGGCAGTGGACCTTGGAGGTTTGGGTGATAGCCTTTCAGTGTGTGATTCACGGGGAGCGCCCTGTGCACTGACATCCCCTCGCGCTGTGATTGAGTTCACAATCGTGTGCCATTCCTTACCAAGTATATATGGCTCCCAAATAAATAAATGGCAGAATCATGAGATCGTAGCTGCAGTAGCTGTAACAATCTGGGATGTCTCTGCTACGGTGAAGATTAAAGATTATCTGTAATAGTATATTTCATCTATTTTATTTCAGTTTGTCTGCTCATTCTGAATATGTATAAATGCAGCTGGGTCAGTTTGATATTATCAACAGTGAGGGTAGATGAGTTGTAGATCCAGTAGCTGGTTAGCTTAGCAAAGCATAAAGAGTGGAAACAGGGAATTGCTGGCCTGCTCTGTCCAAAGGTTAAAAAAAAAAAAGATCAGCCTACCAGCACCTTTAAAGCTCACTAATTAACACATTATAGCTCAATTGTTTAATCTGGACAAAAACCTAAAAGTAAAAACAAGTTATGGAGATTTATGTGCCATAAGTCCAGCACAAAACTTTAGCTTCTTCTGATTGCCTGCCAACCTCACATTGTATTAACAATTTGAATCTCAAAAGTAACTAATAACTAATGCTGTCAAATAAATGTAGTGGAGTAAAAAGTAAAGTAGCATAACACTGAAATACTCTAGTAAAGTAAACGTACCTAATTACGTTATTTTAGTGTTTATAAGTGAGCTTTATAGGTGCTGGTAGGCTGATTTTACTTCTAGGACCAGGCTAGCTGTTTCCCTTTGGGCTCAGTCTTTAAGCTAAGCTAACCATCTCCAGGATGTGGCTTCATAATTAATATACAGATATGAGAGAAGAATCGATCTTCTCAAATAACTCTCAGCAAGAAAACAAATAAGCATATTTCCCAAAATGTGGAACTATACTATTCCTAAACATTGATCTGTTGCACTGAATGTAAAAACCTAGATAGGCCCTTGCTTATCAAAGACGTCAGCTTTTGCCTTTGAACAGTTTGTGCTCGTTTGTCCTCCGACTCCTTCACTGTTGACCTAAGCACGGCTGATGTCAGCAACCTAGTTATCAATCTAATCATCATCTTCTGCTTCCACCACCTTCTTCTTCTCTTCCTCCCTCTATCATATTATAATAGGTGAACTCCTTGAATCCACCGGTTTCCTTAAAAGCAGACAAGCCGATTGTCTCAGTCTTTCCTCGCACACAGACCTCTGGCGGACCATTGGATATCATGTAAAAAAGAGGATTTGCACAAATAACTCTATAAGCTCCAACAGCCAATAACCGGGTGACGTAATTGTTGCTGTTAGTGAGGCAATATGGAGGTGAGTCATTCCTCAGTGAGAATGGGGTCTTAGCCAAAGTCTATAAGCAGATAAGCCTGTTTGGGCTAATGAATGGGCAGATTTGAAGATGTCATCTGAGATTTCTCTTCCTCATGTAAATGGCAACAGGACATACTGAGGAAGGGCACACAAGCTTATCAGCATAAACCCATTGGAGTCAATAAAGGAATTAGAGAATATAGAATTTTACAATTCATATTATATTAAATCTTGTAAACATCCACTAGCTACCTTATTATACACACAAGGCACATAAAAACTGTCTTTGATGTAGTCAATAAAGACTTCCGGCCTGCATGACTATTCAGTCACTGTTGCACTAATATCATAGCATCACTATCAGCACAGCAACATTTGTTTTTCACCAGAAGCCTTATTAAGGGTGAAATTAGCTGTGCTTGAAATGAGTGAAAGCTGCATACTGAACTCCTCATCACGCTGGAGCAGTGAACAGAGATAGTGATCAGGGGGAAAAGCAGGACGCACTGTCTGTCCAGACCTCTGATGTTCAATGTGAGGGCTGCTCGTCTTATCAGTCCCCTGAAATGGCCCTCTAATTGGGGATATGTTTCTATGAAATGTGTATAAATTGTTGGTAATTGCATTTGTATGCATGAAAATGCTAATTTTCCTCTATAATGGCTATCAAGAGAAACATACAAACTAGTTCAGTGGGTTCCTGTATCATGGACAAGAGAACAATAAATAAATAAATGCAGGCCATGCGCACAGTCCTAATGTAAAGCAAATGCAAATTTGAAATGGAACTAGTACATCTCATTCTTTTGAGTGTTCCTATGGTAATTACTGACTAAAACACACATGACTGCGGCCTCTCCATCTCGTGTTTTCTCTCCAGAGAATAGAACGCAGACATGAAATGCGGCATCAGAACACTTGTCTGAGGCAATGCACCCACTTGAGATGCTGACTGCTTGTGATAACTCCTGGGTTCAACGTCCCACAGGCAGAGCTTTGGAATAATCCATTCTCCATACAGATTTCTCCCACGGAAGCTGCTTTATCCCATTATCACAGGCATTATACAAATGTATACGGCTGTAATCCACACACTTAGAGCCCTGTGCTTTTGGAAACAGCCATGTTGTCTATGACAAACAGCTTCTGATACAGTATAGCACAAACAGAGTCACTCTGGTACAAGTCAGTACATGTGCTGGAGGTAGGCCATGTTCACAACAATGTTCAAATTTAAGTTTGTTTGTCTGTGTGTGTGTGTGTGTGTGTGTGTGTGTGTGTGTGTGTGTGTGTGTGTGTGTGTGTGTGTGTGTTTACGTGTTGGTGCAAATGAGTGGTGTGAGCAAACTATTTTCTAAGGGAGGCGTGTAGAAAACTCTCTCAGCTGTATGGGGGGTGTTTAACATATCCAAGGTCTCCAGCAGAGACATACAGAGACACAAGCAGGTCACGGGGGATGCTGATAGCTCTGTGAACTCAGCAGGTGGATAAAGCAAGATGAGATAACTAGATGTTCTCGATGACAACAGTGGTGGAGCTGGTCTGTCCCTAATGTACTCTATTTGCCTAACAACACAGCAGGCAGCAGAGGTCTGGGTGTGATGAGGAAGAACCCCCCATCACAAACACACAAGAAATGCAGACATGCCCCATATACCCTCCAGGCCTTGTGACCCATGAAAAAATGTAAAGTGTCTTTACATCAAAGAAAGAAAAAGAAAAGAAAAAAAAATATCCAGCTAATTATATTTTTCACAGCTGCTCATAATTGTGAACATTGGTGCATGCCAGATAGGCTTTTAGATCTGGCAGAGCCAGTGCAGACATTATTGTTAAGGTAAAGCTTGCCAACTGATGGTTGAGATTTATGCTTCATTGGCTTGCACAGTGCTAGGGGAGACATCATCTGCCAGCAGATGTGCACAGCTCACCACTGTCTGCCACCTCTGTAATTGACATCTGCATGTAAGAGAATGGCAGCGGCACCAGTCTGTGCCATGTTTCAGGGAAATAAGCAGAAGCACATCCTGAGAGGTTTGCATGAACTGTCTCTCTAATGCCTGCGAGTGCTCCGGCATTAATGGAACATATTATGCCTCAAATTATGGAATCATATACAGCAGCTGTTGATCCAATTTTGATGTGGTGCTACAGCTAAAACAAGTCCCTCCAGGAAAGAACGTCTAGTTTCAGTTTATATGGCAAGATTCTGATCTCTTCAGCTGGCGTCCGTGGTGCAGTTCATGACTTAATACAAAAATCCTCCATTACTTTAGAAAGGATGAAGACATGCCACTGAGGATAGAAGTGCAGAACTAACTACAATGCAATGATCAATAGAACAATGGAATCTGCAGAGGCCTGTGAACAAGCCACTACATTCCAGTGATTAAATCCATACAGTGCATCCTGTTATTGGTTCAAATCTTGGGCTATTGGATTCATTCAGTCGTGACAAACTGTCACAAAGTTGGCTGATGGCTTAATATTTCTTTTCCTTTTTGCAATAAATTATTATTTTCCCAGGGTTTTAAGTCCTTGGTTTTCATAAATATATATACCAACGTTGCCAAACAAACACATTATTACAAAACTCCCAGTAATATATACTTTAAAAGCACATGCAGAAAACATAATGCTTTATTTTCATATCTTGAATTATTGCATATGCATTTGACAAAATTAACTTCTACCTTCAACTGGGATTAAGCACAGCCACCGTAACTAATCAGATTTCTATGACGGAGAGAAATCATTGAGATTTACTATGGGCTCCCCTCCATTTGGGGTTAATGAGTGTCTTCCACAGACTCCTCATAGCTATTTCATACCTCTGGGATTTGAATAATTCCCATTGATAGTTTCAAAATCTCAAATGAGACAGGATTAATCAAAAGCAGAGAAAGTAAAGCTGATGCGAGTGAAGCGGCACGTGAGGATGAGGATGTGCAAATGTGGAGGAAGGTGACTAGTTATACACAGTGGGCAACATATTCACATTATTTTAATGGCTGGTAGGGGCCTGTGACTAAAACATTGTAAGTAGCTTCATCCAAGAGCATAATGATATTTAGAGCTCAAAGTGTGCTTCCCCACTTTAATCAAAAGAAGATTTCTACATACTGTAGCTGTCATTTGTAATAAAAAGTGAAGATAGCCGATATCACACTTTTCTTTTTCTTACGGTCTAGTAAGGTTTAAATATGGGCTATTCATTATGGTGGTACTTAATTAGTGATAGTTCTGTTCACTGTTACTTCTTTTTTGAGCCAGAGGATAAAAGAAGTTTTTTGTCTGACAAGTAATATTAAGTATGTTAAAGAGCTTTCAGTTTGAAGCTGGAGTATATATTATTCAATTAACTAGCAGATGAAAAAAGAAAAAAACATTCAGGTGAAATAAAAACATGTATCTGAAAGCATTTTGCTTTTACTTGATTCTTGGTAAGGTCAACTTGTTTCAGACTGTTCAGAAAACCACCATTGTCTATCTTCCCACATCCATTCATTCATCTTAGACAAGTCAATTTCATTATTCACAGCATGGCTGTCGACAAGCATGTAGAACTTGAACGCTTGCTGGGTGGTAGGCCTATGTGGTGTGAGCATTGGTATTTAAGTTCTCTGGGATAAATCATTTACGTCAATTCAGTTACTGATGAGGCATGAATACATATGGCGAATTCTGTTCAGACGTGATTTATTTTAATTGTCACACTGGGACCTGCTATTACACTGCTACAGAATGGGTCACTGCATTAGAAAATTAAAGCAGAGGCTTTAATTTGAAATCTATTTGTAAATTCTGGCCTGTGGGATAAAGATGTGCTGAGCACATATAAATGCCCTCCCAGAGTGGCTTGAACTTCTTCTAAACTGGCGAACAGTCACATGGGTGCGTCGCTCTCCCTCTCAGGCGCAGTCTGCCACTGTGCTCAGTCTGAGGGAACTCAAATTAGGCTGCAGCAAAGGCACACGTCTTACATGAATGAGCATACGTGTGCTGCGTGTGGGGTGCGGGGTGTGAGGTCAGCAAGTGTGTGGCAAGCCAGAGGATACTTATGTTCTGGATTTCATGGGCTCCATTTCCATGGTTCATTTAATACTTTTCCTCAATCACATATAGGGGATATATCAGTGGAAGTTGCGGCAAGCAGTTGCAGTTAGCAGTGATCCTTAGACAACTTGGGAATTATGTGATTAAAGTTGCCAAACTACTGTGTAATCATATAATCATTTAAACTGCTTACTGTGCGTCAGTGTCCACTGATAGGCGCAGGGTTAAAAAAATAGATGTCTAACTGTCCAATTGTGTAGTTTGAGACCAAGAGGCGTGCTCCGTTGTGACATGTCATATCTACTTGCTGACAGGCCAGGACCCCCAAAACCCTGTCTGACAGGTTAGAGAGCACAGAGTAGCTTATAAAACCGCTCTTTCACATGGCCTTTTGTCTTTTGTTGTCATCAGTGTCTTCCCTTGCTTTGATGTTTTATACAGTTTGGGAACACATTGTTCGAGACACACTGTACTTGCTTTAAGGGAGACACAGAGGTCATGGTTCTGTTTAGACTGTCTGGAAAATATGACATTTCTTCTTTATAACCAACTTTTCCCTTCCTTGCAGCTTTTGGCAGCATCGCCACATGAACTATTGATGACACGCAGATTTTAACCTGAATATAGGTTGGTATAGGAATATAGGTGAAGATAGGTGATGATATACTGAAAACTAGTCCTTTCAGGTTTAGTACTCTGAGTTGTGTATGAGTAATATCACATTGAGATTACAGAACAAATCCCAACACTGTTAAAAGGTCCTGCTACAACGCAATGGAAAAGCTCCATTTTGTACATCTTTCTGACATTAAAGTAAATACTGAATCCAATTATGCTCACCAAGTCTACAGCTCTATGGTTTTTCTAACCCTATTGCTAGAGAATAATGTTGATTTTGGACAATTCTGAAAAACCACTGATTATATTCAATCATGAATTTCTTTTCCACAAATTCATGCTTTCTACAATTTCTGTGCATAGCAACTGCTGTATGGTTAATGTTGGTTGGAATCTTGGTTAGGATACAGTGGTTACAGTTAAACAGGTGGAAACTGATTAAAGGTCTGAAGGGGCAGAAGATATTATACTTGTCCATCTACCTACATAGCCTGCAACCCTCGTATATTAGCATTGGACATGAATCAGGACGTGAGGAATTGTCAAATATGAACCTCATTCCTTAGGATACTAGGCTGGTGGACAGTGTGACACAAATTAAAGGAGAATTCCGGGGGCCCTTACGTGTCAACAAGATGTGTTTTCAACTCAGACATTGTTTAAATTCACCTACCCTGGTCCCTGTCTCGATCCTGCCAGTAGCTAGTAGCGAGTATGAAGAATATAGCAGATATGCATATTTTACGTTAATCTTGATCGCTATAGCTACGCGAGTACTTTCGATAGAAAAAACCCCGACCCAAATCAGTGCAGGTAACACTGAGAAGCTGCAGCTACATACTACAAGCGTCCCCTGAGCTAAAACGGCAGTGCTCGGGGCAAGTTTTAGAGTGCCTTTGTGCCTCTTAACAGACACAATATGCAATTAATATGTCTGTGCCACATGAACAGGGCCCTTACGTGTCAACAAGATGCGTTTTCAACTCAGACATTGTTTAAATTCACCTACCCTGGTCCCTGTCTCGATCCTGCCAGTAGCTAGCTTGCCCTGCTAGCTGATAGCCGTTAGCTGCCGTTTGGTGAGTGTATTCAGACAGGCTTCTGTGATAATCTTCCCAATAACAATCCACGGAGCGGTGGTGGTGTGGCTATGTCCTCCAGAGGACAGGTCATGTCACGTCTTGAAGTGTATTCCCCCCTAAAAAAAACAATAGTGCTGTAGTAGCTGTTAGCTGCTAGCTGCCCTCCGGTGAGTGTGTACAGCCAGATAGCGGTTAGCCGTTAGCTGCTAGCTGCCGTCCGGTGAGTGTATTCAGCCAGGCATAAAAAAATCCACGGAGCGCCCGGTGGTGTGGCTATGTCCCCGAGTTACTGAAGGCTACCTTTACCTTGTGCTTGGAGCAGCTGCCTGTTTCCCCTCTGTCAGTCTCGTTCTTTCCAACTCTTGAGGCTAGTTCTTCGTCTGTATACTCTGGTTCGAATAAATAAGGATGACCATCAAACGCAAAAGGCTCTTCCGTGTGTTGCATATCTGCTATATTCTTCATACTCGCTACTAGCTACTGGCAGGATCGAGACAGGGACCAGGGTAGGTGAATTTAAACAATGTCTGAGTTGAAAACACATCTTGTTGACACGTAAGGGCCCTGTTCTTGTGGCACAGACATATTAATTGCATTTTGTGTCTGTTAAGAGGCACAAAGGCACTCTAAAACTTGCCCCGAGCACTGCCGTTTTAGCTCAGGGGATGCTTGTAGTACATAGCTGCAGCTTCTCAGTGTTACCTGCACTGATTCGGGTCGGGGTTTTTTCTATCGAAAGTACTCGCGTAGCTATAGCGATCAAGATTAACGTAAAAATTGCCCGGAATTCTCCTTTAACACAGAATAAATAAACAGTGATGTGCTGTTGTAAGCACAGTGATTGTTCTTTAGAACCCTGTTTTAACAACATAGTATCCTTAGTTTTTTATTTTTCAGTGAAATTAATCATTGTACTGAACTCTGAAAGCAACATATTGATTTACAAGAATTTTACTCCATAATATGAAAGTATCAAAGAAATTACTTTAGAAGGGTACCCTTTTATCCTCGATAAAACATGTTTGTACGTAGTGTTAGCAAAGCATACTACCCTCAGATGCAGCACAATTTTACTCTAAAATTAAGTAGTTTTTTTTTCCAATGTCATCTGCCCCAAACACACACCTAAAGCTCCTACTGCAGTAACTTTTTTAATATTCATATAAACAATAACCAGCCTTATTCAAAAGCATGTTTTATGTGCATAGTGAAAGATTGATCATTTCCATCACAGCACCTGCACAGAGCAAAAGTACAGTTTCCTTTATTCTGTGAAGACTTTGAATATAATTTTTTTTTTAAAAACAGACCTATCTTTTCTTTCTCTTCTAAAGCAGAAATCACTTGCTTCCAAATGGGCTTTTTTTAGGATAATGATCAATCATGAGCAGAATGAGCGGTGGGTCTGAAATAATGAGATCCTATTTCCCTTTCATTCTACCTTTGCCTTCCAATAGTAAAGTCAAGTTTAAGTAGAGATAGAGGATGATAGATTAGTTGAGAGGGTTTCTGTCAAGGGGGGGGAGGGTGGGGGGTGGAGGAGATAAAGAAGAAGAAACCAAGGAACAGCAGCTGTTCCATCAAGCTTGGATAAAAGTGCTGTGTAATGTGCGCCCCTTTTGAAATGCTGTGGTACCTCTAGATCCCCCATTGACATCTCGGCAAGCGAAGGAGAAAGTACAAATGAGATCATGACAATTGGAAAAATTCCCTGGAATGTCATTCAAATCTAAAAATAAAAAGCAAGGCAAATCAATTATCCAGTGTGTGGCCTACAAAAACAGACTGCATGAAAGCGCATGGAGCTCAAGAAACAGCGCTAGTAAGTATAGTATAAGTACAGAGCTTCTGAGGAATAGTAGTAACGATGGGCATGTCAATGTGTTTAAATCTTTAAATTGACATTTCATGTGTGCTCTGCCCCCTCATAAACTCATAATTCAGTGAACACAATGTCATGATTTACATATACAAACATAACTGCTATTGATGCTTGGGTTACTTGATGTCAAACATTGTATCTTCCAATCAAACCTCTCCAATGTCTGATGACAAAGAGAAAGAGAAATAATTAATAAAAAGTCTCATTTTCCATAGTATGATGTGTTCAAAAAGCTGAAAAAGGCCAAAGTACTGTAACCTCCAAGCTCATATACTGACTTAAACAAGTTAAAGGAATTTTCCAACATTTTTATGAAATACACTTATTCTGTGGAGATTCAGATTAGATGATTGATACCACTCTCATTCTCTGTCTTCATGAATATAGGTCACCAGCAGCTGATTAGCTTAGCTTAGCACAAAGACTGGAAACAGGGGACAACAGCTAGCCTGGCTATGTCTAAATTTAACTAAATCTGCCTACTAGAATCTCAAAAGCCCATTTTATAGCCATAGCTTTAGAGGTGCTGGTAGGTGGCTGTTGTTACCTTTGGACAGAGCTAAGCAAAGCTAACCAGCTTCTTTTTGTTTCCTTATATTTACTGTACAGTAAATATCTGAGAGTGGTATCATCTAAATCTCTGCAAAAAAAGGAATACATTTATTTCCCAAAATGTCAAACTACTGCTGTAAAAGTGAGAAGGTCTTTGTTTAGTGCCTTTTGGGGAACAAGGTTTATGAGCTGTAGTACTAGTGTACATGTGTTCAGAACTCAGTGTTTTCTGTTAGAGATGGTAAGTCCCTTTGGGGTGGACTTTGGGCTTTTTCACTTTGTAAACCTATAACGTGCACAAAAAATATATATAACAATAAAGGAAAGGGAAAAAGCCAAAATATGAGCACTTTAAATATGAGCTAGTTGTGTGATAATCTTTGTCTCCCGTGTCAGTCAATGGCAGAGTGTGTGAATGTGTGGTGAGTTTTCTTTGAGAGTTACAATTATAGTCCCAGAACTTCTCATTTAATATTTGGTAATGTGTTGAATTTATAGACTCACATTTTGTTTTAAGCATCGTCTCCAAAAAAAAAAATTCTACTTCTGAAAACAAGCACTGAGCATTCATACCGCTGCTTCTTACTTCTTATTGGAATGAATAACATTACTCCAACACACATCTCTTGGGCTGATAATAAGGTTTGAATCAAGTGAATGAATGTGTTTTGGTTTTCTATGCTACAGTAGCTCCCACTTCTTTTTCACATTTCAAATATTGTGATTGGTTTCCAGACAGTGCATAATACAGATGTGATATCTAGGTCGCAGATGTCCCAATATGGAAGCCATGTTGCCTGCATGATGATCAGTAATCCACTTTGCTCTGGCTCTGGCCATTGACCCCTGCTGACCTCCTTGGAATTGATTTTGCGCTTGAACCAAAAGCAGTCGCAAATTAAGCCAAGATATCAGCAGAGAGCGAGCGACAGAGATTGAGAGAGGAGCAGAGGAAAAAACAAAAGAGACACAGGGGCGAACAGAACAGCATGTTGTGTCTACTGAGAGTAGGTTTTTAGCCATGGGAATGATAGATGGTTACAATGACTTACTTTGATAGAACATCTGTAGGAAAGCAGGCAAAATGACGAGGGCCTTGTGAAAAGCTCAATAGCCTAATTTCCTGCCCAGCCCGGCAGAAATATCTGTCTGACACTGACAGCTGATGAAAATGCACCAGGATTTGATTTTCTCCCATGTCGAGAACAAGTTAAGAGCTATCCTTCGCTCTGTTAAGTCCCGCAGGCAATACTCTGTCTGTGAGAGAAAAGACAAAGATTCTGGCTGTGGCTGCTTCCTCCTCAGGGCTAATGACAAATTTAGTGATAATCGTCATGTTTTAATTGATGTTTCTGCGCCACTGACTCAAACCACTGGTGGATTGCATCAGGGGGATGAGAGATAGGAGTAGTTTTGTATCTACATGGCCCACAGTTCCCTTTATTGCACCGGCTCGTATCCAATCTGTCCAACGCTCAAGGCTTTAATGCACAGTGCAGGCAGCCCAGCCATGCCTCTGGGACAGCGCAACCTGCTAACAGTCACTGCATGAGGTAGATGGTGCATGCTGCCCCATCTCCACGCTGCCACTGTTGGACTGGGTAAAAAGCAGCACTATACGTACAACAAGCTGCTTG
The DNA here is from genome assembly GCF_004354835.1 of Perca flavescens. Taxonomy (NCBI): domain Eukaryota; kingdom Metazoa; phylum Chordata; class Actinopteri; order Perciformes; family Percidae; genus Perca; species Perca flavescens. The sequence continues at coordinate 17,253,278 of NC_041350.1, forward strand.
ATTGCCCGGCGGCCCCCCAGCGCGCTGCGCTATAGAGAGGACTAATGTATTTATAACCCCTCTCATATGTGCATTGGCAACAAATTAGGGACAAATGAGGCAGGATTCCTCCGCTCGCCCCGGAAAGCCATGAAATTAGGGCAGCATAATTTACAACGAGCAACAGATCACAGCAGCAAACTAATGCAAAGTTAAATATGCTTCTAAAAGTGTCTGTACAGTATATTGTACAGTTTACGGTCTTAAGGGTTGCACCATCACAAGCTGAACGCTTTGTACATGTACATGCTTTAAACTCGAGTGGTTAACGAGAACTTTCCAGTTTCAGCGCCCTATTGCTTGACTCCGTTTCACAATCTCTAAAAGGCTTTTTTTTCCATTGGTTGTGGATGTTTAATTAAGGTTTTGTAAGCATTCAATGACAACATAGCAATTTTACTGGTGTTCAAAGTGTCGGTTTACCTGTAGCGGTTTAAAAAATGATATAATAGTTATTATACTCTCCATTGAAAGGGAAATTATGTTCTCTTGGACAATGATGGTTTGGTATAGCAAATACATATCCATGTACATTTTCTCGCCTAGACGAAGGTAAAACCCTGGTAATTTAGCACATATCTTTGTACTTCATACTCCACAGGATAGTGTTTTCTACAATATAGTGGCTTTTGTGATGAATCTTTTGTCACTGCGTGTATAAAAAATAACTCTCTTTAAAGTGACAGAGAATGTCACATTCTCAATAGTTCACTTCCAGACTCACAGTGTCTGCTCAGCAACAAACTCTCTATATATGTAAATCCGATCAATAGGATATCCATACAAACGGCCTGCAGCTGTGTGTTGCCATCAAGCAGCTCACCTAATGTAATAAGGAACATCAATAGTTGATTTTCAAACCTAGTGGTGCAGAGAAAGAAAACGAGGATGATGAGATTAGCGCAGCTTGACTCCAATGTCGAGCTCCATTTTATAAACAGTCACAATTAACGCAGACTGTCATTATACAGGGGACGATGAGTTGGGGAGAACAGATTAATAACTTCACTGCGTGAGTCAAACTCTGCTGCACTACGAAGACATACTCATATTTGTTTCTCAGAGTCAACAGTGACATTTGGACGTTTGGATATGATAATTAATCATGATAAGCTGAAACGCTCACATGCTCAGGCAGAAGGCGGTGTGCTGCGGCTTAAACATCAATCGTATGTTGCTCTTCAGACAGGTGTAATAATGTGGTTTGACAATCGCCCGCACTATATGATAACACAAAATTAGCAGGTGTGCTCTGCAGAAAAAATGCCTCCATTAAATGGTACATCCCGGGCTACGTTCCCTGAGGTGGATTAAGCCCGGCCTTAACTAATTATGTTTTTACTGGGAACAGACGTGGTTTTCAGAGAATAAGTAGCTTGAATTACATTTACATTCAGACATCCTGTAAATGATTTGTAATGCCTTTTAATACTCATATCTTTTGAGGTAACAAGAAAAAGAAAATTTCAATTTGGCCATTATTTATTTATTTATTTGTATGTCTTCTAAACTACAGGCTTTAATCTCTCTCACACACGCACGCACGCACACCCCAAGTCATAGTTTTCATTGACAAAATTAACAAAACAAGCATTTTGTTCTCTCTTATCAACTATTTACTCTCTTATAATACAAATTAAGACATTGCTTGAAGACTTAAAAGCTAGCTATTTACATACACCTATAGCTGCACAGAGCGTTATTTTATTTACTTTTATTAGACAGCACAGTGGAGTAACCGTAAACTATAATAACTAGTTTGTGTTAAAAGTTTAGTTTTCCAAAACCCTGACGCTCAGCATGAGAAATATCTTTGTCTAAACACTTTACTTTCCCTATTCAGTTATTTTTAGTCATGATATGTTAACCTGCCATCTCGGTTAGAAATAACAAAAGACTAACACATTTAACATGCGTAATTAGCCTACCACTCCTATTATAATCATGTTTCTTTTCCACTCCTTGATTCAGCTCTCCCACACTTCCAGACAAAGCGAGAAGAGTATCAGAGTGTATAGTCATAATCCTCACTTCCTGCACAGCCCGGGGCTGTGTTTGGAGTGTTTTACTAGAGAAGGGTGTCTGTAGAAGATGAAGCTCTCAGGCCTTGTGTCTCTCTCTCGCTCACTCTCTCCCTCGGTTGCATTGAATTAGTCAGTGCATGGTGAATCAGCCGTTTGTCACTGACACAGTAACAGCCTACCAGTGGCTTTTATAGGCACCAGGTGAACCAATAAAAACTCAGCTTTGATATCCTCAGGCCAACAGAATGGCAATTCATCTGCAAACAGCAAGTGCATGGAAAAGCTTTGAGAAAAAAAAAAAAAAAAAAACATCCGACCAGAGGGGTGTTACAGTTTTTTTGTATCTCGTTTCATAAAGCCTTCATTCCCCAGCATTCCCACTGCAGCCAATAACATACGTTAAAAATCACTCTTAGGAAGAAAATGTATGCATTTAATGATAGAGATAGAAACAGATCCCCATCAGTGGAACAAGAGAATAAACTTAATTTAAAAGTAAATGTGTTTACAGGGCTGCAAGTTAGTGGCCTTGCAGGTTATAGAAGCCTTATCTGCTCTAATTGTGTTTGGTTATGGTTTTTTTGAAGCGTCGTTATTGCTATTCACGCTATTCAAGCAGGAGCAAATCATACTTCCTGCCCATGGACACATAATTGAGGAGCCTGAGGAAGATTACTGCGGCGGAGGAATAAAACAAGGCTGGAAGAAAAAGACTGTTTCGGTAAGAGGATGAAGCAACCGCCAGAAGAATCAGGGAGGGGAGAGCGTGGCAGCGAGAGACAAAATATGTTTGGAAAGTGTTCAACCACATGTCTCCAATATATAATTAACTTTTTAGAACCTTCACAAAGCTGCAGGAGTGGGGCTCAAGCCAGCGGAGCTATTCCTTTTTCACTGGCAGATGTGACTCTGCAGTGTTTTATTATGTTTATTTACATGTTTTCGCGGTGCCAACCGTACATGAGGTAGTTTGAAGAAACACATGTTTCAGGAGAAATGCAGCAGTCCTTACATAATGAGATATTTCTATGACTGAATTGATGGTAGATGAGCAAAACCGTGTGGTTAATTTCTGAAACAATAGCTCAATTATTCAATGTTTGTCTCTCGCATTTGAATGCAGCACTAAAAAGGCAGAATGTTATGAATCAATCTATTTTTATATTAACTGCTACACCTTAGGCAGCCATTAGGTAAGTTAGGTACATGTCTAATAAAACACTAATTCTGCATTAATGTGGTATCAGAATAATTGGGAAAATTCACGTGAAATGAACTCGGAAAGTCTGCTACAAGTTTTTGCTAGAGGATGTGCCGAGTTGGTGTTGTATTACAAAGTAACATTGGTGGCTGAAAGAAGATGTTAGGTCAATGGTAAGAATCTCTTTATATATTCATGTATTGCATTTACATTTTTTGCTCCATGTAATTTGTAATATAGTATTAGGTTGTAACTGTTAAACGCTCTGAGCAATAAAATACAACACATCTTCTTTGTAGCGTCAAAGTTGTTTTTAACCACATTATGACTTAAGGTGCACTATGAGTTCCTGTGTGGTTTCAGCACAATTTCATTTGGAAGGGGGTGGGGGTTAGTGAGTCTTTTCACTGAAATTAAGGCTGCTGCTCTAAAAGCACCGCCTCCCCCAACCATTTTGTCGGTGATTGGCTGGAACGTGGTTTGTTGTATTTTGGTGCCTATCCTGTGCCTCTAGTGTTTGTTTGACGTTTACGACCCCTGTGTTGTCTCCAGACACCGGGCTTTTTCACAGTGCATTCAGGGCCAGGCAGCTAGCGGATCAAGGAGAGATGCCTACGATTTGAGACAAAAATGAAATTGCGCTGAAACCATGCAGGAACCCATAGTGCACCTTTAAAGCTCATGAACACACTGAAGTTGGAAAAACGACTTTTCAAAGCGGGAAAGGGGACCATCCGATGAGCACGTAAATGCAGCATAACTGTGCAAATTAGATGTTGCGGATCTCTCACTGAGTCAGGCAATCATCACCCACTACTGTATCTGGGTTAGTAAATCACTGTTTAGGGTTTCTGGTTAATGATGTTGACTCATTAAGTGTTTGAACACATCTCTTGCTGCTTTGTGAAGAGGACGTGGCGAGTCATGTGGCAAACAGTAGCTCTGAGACACTTTAGCATTAATATTAGCACTGTATCTTACTTGAAAAGGAGAAAAAAGGAGATATTAATTATTTTTCAAGGCCAGTGAAGTCTCTCATGCCCCAAGGCCTCGGTTCTAATCACTGACCAGTGGCTGTTGAGTGGCGGGCACATGGCACTCGTTAATCCTTTCCTTTTCTTTGCAATAAATTATGCATCAGAAAAAGCTTTTTCCACCTCAATGGATGTGTCCCTTAATCCCTGGCTCCTAAAACCTGTTTAATCTGAACTAAGTCATTAAAACAGTAAAGGGATATCACAAAGGACTTTCTAGCCAATTGGCTTAACGGTAACGTGATTAGATCATTGATCTCACGGTAAAGCCTTGGGCTTCCAGGTGCGAAATGACTATTTAATGAAATCAGAGAAATCTCGTTACTAGAAAATTACTGATCAAAGTTAAGACCAAGTGACTGGGGTGGCATTGGTATCCATGTATCTGGGCAAAGGTATTTATTCTCCAGATCCCCTCTTGACATTACCAAGAATATATGGGGCTGGAATGAGAGATTGTGTTCTTAATCCCTTACCAGCCACTATCCATACCTCTATGCATCTTTAACAGGGATTGCTTCTTTAAGGTTCGATAGTGATCACCATTGAGCAACAGTTTTTCCCCCAGATGCACAAAAACGAAGTGGTGTAATGTCATTATAGCCTGATTAATGTGAGTGCCATCTTACAGAACCCCTTTGAATATATATATATATATATATATATATATATATATATATATATATATATATATATATATATATATATATATATATATATATATATCAGTTTGACATTTGTTAATACCCAAAATACACCCAGCTGAGCTCTGGAACCTCACTTAAACAAGAGAGGAGAAAACAAAGAACTAGCAAAGCGTTACAAATACATCTTAAATGTATCCACACCCCCACCTGATGTGGAATAACACCTGACACGAGAGGATTACGATTGTCCTCTCCTACTGCCAGAAATAAATAATTATATCACAGAAGACCTCTTTTCTAATTAATGAGAAGAGATGAAATATCACTTAATTTCAAATTTAATTACGAGCCATAATATTTCCTTCATTGGACCGCCTGCTAATGCTGTGCAGTTTCCTGCTGCTGATGAATGCTCGGTGTATTAAAAACACGAACATTTACAGTTCCCTGGACCGCACATGAAATTTCCCTTGATCGGAACATTCTGTAGTCAGGGGAAAATACCAGGAGACACACAGACAGACACACACACACACACACACACAAAATTGTGACATACACAGAGCGGACTACCATCAGGACTACACAAGATAAAAAGGTTAATAAACACTTGGTAATGAAAATTAATGACACAAATCATACACAGACCCTGACACACTTTTCCCTGTTTAATTGCAATGGCTGAGATGCACTCATTTTAATTACCTATATTGCAGCATTGATGTCCTTCAGTGTCAAGCTCTAAAGTTCTCCCTGTGCATTTCACTACAGATGAGCATTAAGGCCATTATCATAACCATGACAAAGGTATCGACTTCCACCCTCAGATGAGTTTTGCTTATGCAATAAGAATTGCCATTAATTGGGGTAATGAGGCTTGCATACTGACTTTCACAACCACTTTTGGTCTCAATCATATAGTGATGATTTTGCATAAACAGGATTGGCTGGAGTCCCAGCTGAGGTCATTTGTAATGTATGGTTGTCTTTAAGTTCAACTTTAAACAGAACACTTTAGATTGCCAGGTTCTTATAAGCTTATAGGATACTTCAGCAAATATTTAGAAAGCTTAACGATGGCGGCTCACCTTTTTCTTTGATAAGGCTTCACTTTATCAAACAACAACAAATTATTATTCAGCAAGGTTACAAGATGTCAATCAGTGAACGTAACTGGCAAATGTGCTTTAAAATGAATTAGCAGACACACACACACACACACACACACACACACACACACACACACACACACACACACACACACACACACAGAGACACACACACTTTCATTTGGTCCAAGTTGGAATTCCACAAAGGCTGAAGCTAAATTGTTCTGAAATCATCTCTAGGGAGTGAGTGAAAATGCACAAATTGCAACTTGCTGATTTGGCACTATGTTGCAAAAAAATAATAAAAAAACAGGAGGCCTGCTGCTGGCTACATTTTGATGATGGATTTTGAATAATGCAAATATGATAAATTAGCAAACACGTAGCATTTCACTAATTCATTATAATTAATCATGTTGAAGTTTTCAGAGGTGCAGTCACTGATAATGTTGTCTGTGTGATGTATTGCCCATATGAAGCCCAGCGTGTGGATCAACCCCCGTCTCTGGGCAGAAGCTTAGACTGGTCTCCAGAACTGTAGTGTGTGTTTATGCGTTTTGTTGAATGTGCCCTCCTCATTCTTCTCCACAGATGGGATTTCATTTTAATGGACAGTTACCCAGATCTATTCGTCAAAATGACAAGTTTCGGGGGGGTGGGGGACAGTTGAGGAGCACCTTGAATCAGCAAGGTATAGAGGTGGAAGTGTTTCATTTCTGTGTGTTTCTGTCCGTCTGTTCATATGTTCGTCTGTAGGTCTTTCTCAAGTCTTTCTGACGGGCGCCAGATAGGTCAATTTTAGCATCAAACGGCAGCATTGTGCGTTTGTTGGGAGTGTTTTGTGTGTGTGTATGTGAGCACAGGGTGAATATCCTGCCGATCCATTGATCTCAAGCTTTCTCTCTGAAGTCTGGCCTTTGTCTGCCAGATCTACCTCTCCTGCCGTCTTTCTTTTCACTGTCATTCCCTGACACATGGCTCTGACACATCCTGAGAGTTGCACCGGTGGGAAAATAATACATATCTCGGACCTCTTGAACTCTTTCTTCTCCGAAAGCCCTGGAGAAAGAATGCTTTAGCTGCCCACGCCTCTTTAAATGTCCACCAAGGGACATGGCTATTGAAACAAGAGGGATAGAGAGACATTTCAAGACAGGTATAGATCTTTAGCTAGTGTCAGGTATGGGTATTGTGCAAAACAGCAAAGGATTTATAGCATGCACACTTCATGTACTGTGCATGGACAGCAGAAAGGTTAGAGTAATAGACAGTGTTGTCAGCAGTTCTCTGCCTGGCTTTTCCTTTGAGCTCTGTTCAGTGTTAAATCACAGGCTGTATACAAAGCTGGTAAATTCTTTTCCGGGTTACTGCATTCAGTGTTTACAGTATAATGCTTAAGATTCCAAAACAAATTGACATGCGGAACACCTATATTATATGTACAAGCCAGGACCAAGAGACTAAGATAAAAGGAAACGCTTAGTGGACATAAACACCCTCAGATGATGGGGGCTGTCATATATCATATCAGACTCTCATGAGGCCCACTTAGTATTCTGCTCTCACAGTATGCAACAAATAGCCCTAAACACCTTGCATGAGGTGATTCCAAAGCTGAAAGGGAGTTTGTGAGGTGGGGGGGGCCGAGGGTCAGTCACATAATGTTGTCTTTGGATCGGCCAAAGGAGGCGATGTCACAGATCATTCATGAAGCCGTTGTTGTATATATTAAGGAGAAAGGGGAGGGGATTGGTGCAGGCCTCTCCACAGCAACAGAGGACAGCCTATGGAAAATGCCCCAGCTACAACGGTGATGTCATCAGAGTGGAACATGCATTTCCACATGTTGTCTCCTGTGCTGCATGTGTGTGTGCTTGTGTCCCCTCTAGTACATGTGTGTGATCCTGGTGGGACACACCCACACACACCCACACACACCCACACCCACCCACACACACCCACACAAAATGCTGCATCACCTTCAGGCCGTCCTCAGCTGTACCACAGGGATGGTACCTCTTGAATGATTCTCTCATGTATACTGAATGAACTGCACAACAAGCTCATGTTCATGGGTGATTTATCTTGCGCAGGTGTGATAATGTCAATATATTGATTAATCAAGCAGTGATTGAGGACCATATGCTCTACCGATGATTAATATTGATAACTATGTGCCACCCTGCACTTGACAATACAGATTAAATCACACACACATCTGCGCTACAAAATACAAGCTTGAGTGTGTGTGTTTAAGAATGTCTTACCATGTGTAACTAGTGACCTGAGGGATTACATCTCCCCCTGTAAGCTCCCACTCACATTGTGTACAGGCAATGGTGAATTGTATCACTGTGGGCAGCTTCTTAAAAAGGAGTTTGAAAATGTGTGCAGCTTGCTTTATTCCCTGCTTTCTAATCCTTTTTGGGCTCACAATGGCGCTTTACTCAACAATAGTAAAAGCAGTGAAAAGGGAAAACTACAAGCGTGGCCACAGTGTCTGAGCACTGATTTCATGCACATGAAGGAAAAAACAAGAGTGTGTGTTTCTGTGTGTCCATGTGTGTGGACATGCCAGGTTGCATGAGGTCATTATACTGTCACCCTGCTCCCTTTGCCTATAACAGAAAAGTATGCAAGTTGTACTCGTCAAAGTGCTGGCAACAAGTTAATCTAGTTAGAGGGAGTGTTTGAATGGCAACATGCGTGACGGGTTTGTGTTTAACAATATATCTCTTTAAGTCTCTGGTCCCTGTGTTGTCACAGCTGCTGAAACTTGGCATGGTACAGGCAACAAAAGGGGAAAGTAGGCATCAGTGCATGGGCAACTGGGGCTTTGGTTAGCCACAAGCTGTCAGGCTGCTTTTTTTATTTTTATTTAAATCTATCCACTTTGTGGAGTTTAAAAAAATAAAATAAAATCAACAGGTCTAACGCACCAGAATAGAATATAAAGACCAAAATGTTGAACAAAACTAATTTGTTCACATTACTTTTGACTTAATAAGGTATTAATGTGGCACTTCCAAGTGGAAAACTTGTACAAACTGTAAAACTGACAACAACAAGTCACACTAAGGTATGTGAGTGGGCTCTTAGCTCCAAAGCAGCAGGGACACAGTTCTTTTTTTCCAGCTCTTGGCCCTGGACAGAGACTGGTGGCAGAGCTAATTTGTTGCGCTGCATTTGCACTGACAGATAGACTGATTGTTGACAAACAGCTCAGCTCAATGCCAGTGCCGCCGCGGTCATCTCCACTCCAGTGCCTGACTGTTGTGTGGTGATTTGCTGGCACTCCCCTGGATGACAAGCATGCTTCATCCCTCACTTTCATTGCGCCATAAAAGGTTCTCTGTGGTGCTGGATGCTGCTGTTTACTGGTCAGTCTTTGTCATCATTACGGTGTCACAGACAGGATAACCAGAATGGGGAGGACAGTCAGAGGGTGGAGACTGTGTAACCGTAGCCAGGGCAAGAGTCACCTAAGCCCACAAGAATCAGATCATCTGTCCATTCATCTTCATATGTCTGAATCCCAAATGGCAGCTGAGCACTTGGTGACCCAGAGGTGAAGGACACAGACCAGTGCCCAGACTAACATACATCTGATACAGCTAAATCTTCATTAGGAACCAGCTATGAGGCTAAAATCTTTTCTGTTGTGTTACCCAACGAAGTGAATCTAAGCAATACATAAAACTGTTCTGTCTGGATTTGTGTTTGCAGTAAAAAAAAAAAAAAAAAAAAAAAAGATTTACAGTCTTTGATGTAGAAAATGATTTGTATGCTGTGATCACACAGCAAACAGCATGGGGTGTTTTTTGGGGATTTGCTAGTTTCCAAGCCGCTGTGTGTATTTGTGCCCATCTGTTTGTTTGTACGTGCGTGTATTTAAAGACAGGTTTTCTCTGCTCTGCACCTAAAAAAGGGGCTTCACCTGTGAATGAACTTGAGCACTGTTTTTGGGTTGTGTGGGCTGCAGACAAACAGTGTCTCACATATTTCCCTCACTGTAGGGAGAGGATCCTTTAGGTCCTGCAGTAGTCTGCTCTGCTACTGGGATAACAAGGGGGCTCTGATCTCATCGTGCCACGGCTCACTTTGCCGGGAAGGAGCGGGATGATGTAATGCTGTTCATGCAGCATCAGCATGCACTTATCAGATGTGCTATGGAAGAGAGGCTGAGGAACCAATGCAATAATAACACCTCCACTGTGATTTTATGAGGCATCATCATCTTTATCTTAAGCATGATTACTTTATTTTACTTTGTCATCTTCATACTTTGTGTCTATATACATACAGTATACTCTCTATATATGGATTTACCTTACTTAATTGGAGCTAAATTGGTCACTTATTTTCAAATAGAGTAAGTTTACGTAGCATCCTTTCACTTCACTTTGAAAGCCTTCATTATGCATCACAAAGAAACACTACAGCAATGTGGTACAGCCACTTGTGTAAAAATGCAGAGCACATTCACCAGCCATTCAGTGCATGCAAAGCCATCTAAAGTTAAGAATGATGTGTTGGACAGTTTAATGGCAAATCACATATTCCATCCAGTTCACCTTCTCCTGAAATGTATAAATTACCAAATTAATTGATTGCTTTTTTACAGCAACCTACAAAAGAGCCCATCCATTTACATTACCCTCATCTTTCCCCTTGCCACAGTACGAGACAGTCACCTCCAGAGAATCATACGACTCCAGTCCTGTATAATACCAGGGTGAGAATATTATACTGTGGATTTTATGCTAGGTAATTAAGGAGATCACTGTTTTATGTCCTAGGCAGGGATGGACCTTCCCTGATTCACAACCCTACACACTAAAGTGGAATCGCCTTGTTCCTACTCCTGACTCCTCTAGTTTAATTGCCCTTTGTGTCCGGCTTATTTCTTTTCTAACTGCCCTAATATATGATACACCGAGTGCAGCATTCTTCTTTGAGATATTAAAGGGCTATTGGTGGACTGAAACAAAGCATCGCACCTGTCAAAGTGTGATGATGAGTGAGACTGCATCACCTGCCTGTGTCCGCTTACCTCACCTCCTTTTTACATGATCTTGGCACAGTATAGCAACATGACTGAACTTAGCGCCTGCAGCATCGGCCCAGCCCCTTGTTTGTTCGGCCCTCCTTTCCTGTACGAGTGCCTCCGAGGTGAAGCATGTGTCAGGGGCCTGAGATGAAGCCAGAGAGCGGGAGATGAGTCAGATGAACACTTGTCAGGTGATGTCATCTCCAGTGAGCGCTGATCACTGGCCCCAGCTGTTTCGGTGCACTGAGGCACACTCTGCAGCACCTGTCTGAAGGCGTTTTTAGCTCACACAACAGCAGTGGAGAACAGGCCCACTACTCACAGGGCTTTCATAACTCCCTGGTGATGAAGCCAACATAGGGCAAACGGGGCAGACAGTACATCTCCAACAGAGCGTGGTTCCATACTGCCGGTGTGGCAGAGAACAGAATATAGAAGACTGGAGAAAAATCTTTGTTTCTCAGTGTTTACTTGTATGATACAGATCAGGTCACAGGTGTTAGGACCAAGGATGGGAAGTAACGATGTACAAATACTTTGTTACTGTACTCAAGCAGATTTTTCAGATATTTTTACTTTACTATTTATTTTGTGCCAACTTTTTACTTTTACTCCTTACAATTTTAAAACACGAATATCGGTACTTTCTACTCCTTACATTTTACAAAATTGGCTCGTTACTTTAGTTTCAAATAATTTCAGTGGAGTAATCGTTATTTTTCGCGTCATCAATACTGAATTAAATCTAATTGGATGGGAATATACGTTGTTATAATGTACTGCAAATTGTGCCAACCGAAATACCACGAACTGCTGGCTTTCAAGAATTCACCACAGAAAAAAAAAAATAAAAAAAGACAGGAGGTAAATGCATTTTTTTGTTGTTATCAAAAGCCAAATTTTGTTGTTTGTTTCAGTAACTTTATTAAGTTTTGTAACCCAGCCATACCCTTCTCATCTCGCACAGAGATGAGATCCTGCAGGTAACTGGGGTATGTATCAAAATAACAACATGTTCCTATTTACATGTTGTGATTTGTAGAGTTGGCTACAAAAAACATTGTAACTGAGACAGTAAACAAACCTGGAACTATATTCTCAGACAGGCTTGCTGCGAGCATATCCTCCACCCAAGTACTATATTCTTCTGCCTGAGAATATAGTTCCCGGTTTGTTTACAGTTAGAAGACGGCTGTGTCTCATGTTACGTTGTTTTTTGTACATGCTGTGACTCTATAAATCACAACATTTAAATAGGAACATGTTGGCGTTATTTTGTCACTTAAGCAGTAGGATTGCTGGAACCATTCACCTGCATGTTCCCAGACAGCCTTACAACACGCACAGAGATGAGAAGGGTATGTATCAACTTGTCTAACTCTGGGGGTTACGGTGAATAAGCTAAATTCCCAATAAGTCGGCGTGTTCCTTTAATGGTCAGTTACATTTGTTCTCCTGCTAGCAATGACAATGCCTTGGTTCGCTAGCATTTAGTTAAGTAACCCAAGTAACGTAAGTTTATTTGAAAATAATCTAATACTAGCTGATACAATATCTGCACGTATAGCTTTATATTAAAAATAAATTCAGTAACTTGATTTAGTGTAACAGTGCTGTAGTAACGTTAACGTTACTCAAGGCTGTTCTTGTTTTCGAGACCACAAGTTAACGTTACTTGGTCTCGACTTCATTTTGGGCATAACGTTAATGTCTCAAACCTCTCAGACGTAAGTTCGAGGACTCATGTTTGAATTCTCACAGAATCACAATTGAATTCATATCTTGCTACTCAGTCAGAATCTTATTAACCTGGAGTCCCAGTCTCTGTCACAATAATCATATGTGATGTTTTAGGCCTATTGGCATAAAGAGCCTTTTTTCCTTGTCCACTGAAGTTTCATTTATGTGGTCCAGGTAGCTTTGCATAAAAAAATGGTTGTCATTCGCAAGGCTACTTTTACTTTTCTACTTGTACTTTGTTACTTTTACTTGAGTAAATAAGTTAAATCTGTACTTCTACTTTTACCAGAGTATTTTTTAACACAAGTATTTGTACTTCTACTTGAGTATGGGAAGTGCTGTACTTTTGCCATCTCTGGTTAGGACTCTCTTATTAATCCGATTATGAGTGATTATGACATAATCTCTGACACACTCATGGATCATCCACATTATGCAAAGATGGAGTCATACACAGCACCGTTCACCTCATGAGATCCCTCAAAAAAACTTGCATTCACAAAACAAAGTTGATTCATATGCATAGTTACTTGGTATTAAAGCTCCAGGTGGCGAATGGAAATGCGGATACATGCTGTAGTAAAATAAAATGTATTTCCAAACACTGCATAAAGATGGAATCAGCTGAATTGAGACACACACACACACACACACACACACACACACACACACACACACACACACACACACACACACACACACACACACACACACCTCAGTGCACTACAACAAGGCAGCAGATCCTCTCTCATTGTAAATCAAGAACTATTTCACTGTAATAGCTGTACTTTGTAATAGCCATCGCAGTGGAATAACTCTGATTTAATCTAGCCAGCAATCAATATTTTTTGACTGCCATGATTGATGAGTATAAAGTAGGACTATTAACCGAGTGAAAAAAAAAAGTGTCAAAGTCTGAATTCCACTGCCTGCCGCTCAGTCAAAGCACTAATGTGAAAGGGAATCATTTGTCAGCTAATTCACAAATAGGTTAAGAACTGTGGACATTATTTCTTAATGAATATGTGAATTACTTGTGCATTGATTTCTATTGTGTGGGATAATGGGATATGTATAAAGAACTGTCCGCACAGGCGCCTGCAGAGACACTTCATTGACATTTCACTTGGAGACTACCAGAAATATTGCATATGTTGAAACCAGCAGATTGTGTATTTAAAGCCTCTGGTGAATCAAGGGCACGGCAGTGACCCTTTTAGTACTAGCCTGTCATACATTTAGCAGAGCAGGGGATCATTTCAAACTGTCCTCCATCACATTATGACAGATCTTAATTGACTACCGATACAGCTTTGCTGAGTTGACAGAAAAAAAAAAAATCGGATTTTAATCTAATCACTGCAATATACCTGATTGGCTCCTAGCAACACTTTGGCATATTAAAACATTTGCATTGCAGAAATAGGTCAAAGAGCTTGTGAACAACTAAATCCTACATACTGTATATCAGGTGCCCAAATGAATTCATTATGACTTTTATATAACACTATAGACACTCTCTGGGTAAAATGTGTCTTCATGTGCACACTTAATATGCTGATCGATAGGGTTTTCATATTTCACAAAGCTCTTGTAGTTCGCCTACACCACTTTAGGCTTTGTTGAAATTATGTCCCTGCTGCTGTTAAGCCATCTTTCACACACTTTATAATGCAAACATTTGGAGAATGAGACCAGTTTGAAAGTTTAAAGCACTGAACTTCAGTTACCCTCTCACTATGTTTTCCTCCAATAGTCTCTCTACTATGTGCACCTTTTTTTTGCTTTTCCTACCACAACCGAGACAATTTTCAGTCAGTCTTCCCAGGTTTATCACTGAACCACATCATTAAGAAGTGCCCCATGGATCCCTGTCTAAACTGCACACCGACTAGCTTCCTCCATCTCCCTGGATAAAAAGCCTAAATCTGAGCCAGCTGACATTCCCCTGCTCAAAGGTAAATGATGGCACAGAGGATGGTGGTCCAGAGTCTCCTCAGTGGTCTTGGGGGAGAAGACAGAGAAGGAGAATGATGATAGATTGCATGGAGAGTTGGCTGAGCGGATGGATCAGGCCTCTAGTACCCAAAGAGCACCATCTGCTGTCAGTTCGGGTGACTCATTCAACTGCGCTGACATGTGCATGTTAAGGAGCACGCTGAGAACACATCAGACTGCCGTCAGGTGCACCACTGATGGGCTGAATATGAAAGAGAGAAACAGAAAGAGGGGGGGTGTGGAGGCAGAACATTGTGGAAAGAGACAGGTGGGTACTGAGAGCACCATCTCTTTTATCTTCACAGGAAAATTGTGCATTAATCCAAACAAACAACTCTGATTTCTTTTAATAATAAATGCTTATTTTATTTTTAAGAGATCCTGTTTTTGCTGCATGCTGCTTAAAGTTCATTTACTTTACCAGAACAATTAAAAAAAACGCAAATAGAGAAAGGCACTGCAGAAATATATCTTTGACAGCAATGACATTCTTGTACATTAAAAATCAAAATGAAGCTGTTATAATACACTGTAACATTAATATCCATCATGAGTTTGAGTCTAAGCTATTAACATTTCCCCAAGTGTAAAAAAAACAAACAAAAAAAACACTCTATACACATCCTTCCCCAAGCAGTGAGTGCTAGCCTTATAATGGCAATATTTCATCCATAGAACCCCATGTTTACTACTAGAGTGAAATAACAGGATAGCTAAGGGGCAAGAAGCCAGTCTAGTGCCGGTATCAAATGACCGTGTCTGGCCCTCTTAAAACAATGAGCTGTTTATGGTCAATTTTAACAAGCTAAAGCACTTCTGACTGCTGCCTCCTCCTGAAAACCCATTCTGCTTGGAGCACTGGAGAGAAAAGAATAGCACAAGATGGCCTAGTGTCATTGGAAAGGCCCACAGGCACATAAAACACATAATGCTTCATGTTGGACATCTCTTTTTAAATATATGAAATTATGGGACTGGATAGGAAGGGATTGAGCGACACTACAGTACCAATATTCTCATTTCTCATAACCCTCCCTTAAAAAAATTAAAAAAAGCATTGCCTTTTTATTTCTTAATAAAAAAAAATAAAAAACACTGAATTCCCCTGGAAGGGCCACAATAACATATTTCTGGAATGAGGTGTAGGATCAGGATCAAAGTCAGGGTCTTGTCATCTCCGATTTCATTTCAGAGGTCCACAGGAGCCCAATTGTCAATAAGTAGCAGCTGCATTGAAACCTGTGACACTGCTTTGCTTCGGACTCCCACTTTCTCACTCTGCCCACTGTGAGACTCATGAGCATGACTGTCTCTGGGAGTGACAGAGGATGCCAATACTAAAAAGGTCGCAATTTATGAAAGGCCATGACACCTAAAGTGCTGATCAATGGCTTTCACAGGGCTCAAACATAGCACTGAGATTGATTCTATAGGTGATATTGTTACTGGAGATCTGCAGACGTGATGAAGTGTCAAAAGGGGACTTATGCTCAAGTTCAAACCAGGCGATTCTATAGGATTTGCGTCAGTCAAACTAGGTAGTTGGACAGTGATTGGAGACCCCACTGACCCCACAGGGTGATGCACGCTTGTCACTGTGAGACAGATTTAAAGTGCAGACTACAGGGGGAATATTATATTATGGTGAATAGCCACCGCCTTGCTAGCCAGCAGCAATCAAACAGCATTTCTCCACTAAGACCATTTTATTACGCCTGCATAGCCCTACACAGTCGGGTGGGGTGGATGGATGTATGGGTTTCTGATGAGATGATCCAGACAGGTCTACCCAAGGGGAGGTGGAGTACATTAGTGTGCATCAATGTCAGAGGAGGAGAGCTTACTGTGTGGACCCGAACACACTGTTACGCACATAGGAACACTCTCCTGAGAGTGACTTAAGAAGCCTGGGATCACTTCCAGCAAAGCTATAACCATAATATATTGACAATATAAATAATATTAAACAAATAAGTAGCTGTTTGTCTTATGCATAATGGATATTTTTAGAGCTTGACCTGGATAACAATTGCAAAAAGGATGTTTACAGTTTTTTTCACTTGAATGTTAATCATATAGAGTCCTGTTGGAGGAATTCATTGCCAACAAAAAACAGTGGGAGAAACAGTGGCAGGAACACTAAAACGATGTCAGGAATGGACAGGAAGACTCCAGGGCATCATGAATAAATAACAATACTCCAAAAGCAAGCATTTCTTTGTATTGTGTAGTATTTGTCGATGCTGGCAGAAGTACTGTACAAGAATATGGGTGCAGGGCTGGCTAGCAATCAGATAAATAAATTAGTAACATGTTCAAAAAGTGCAAGCTGTTGTTAAGTCTGTGTGACATACAAGCTATGTCCTGTGGTGCATTCCCACAGCAGTGCACATTTAGTTCTGTTATTCTTTCTTTTAGGACTCACTTTGTTTTTGTTTCCCTCCCCCATTTTCTCAGATTTACTTTGTTGTTTAGCAGCCATTGGTGCATAAATCAAAAGAATGGTGCTATACTTCAAAATGAAACAATACATTTGATTACCTTGACAGCAAACGCTCTTACCCATCAGCAAGATAGGAATTCTTTCATTTTTGATAAATTACAGTGTGATTATAAATAAATAAACAAGACTGATGATGTGGAATAAATCCAATTTGCCATGCAGGAGATAATCAATACATTAACCTGGAATCCCCACGCTAAAGCGCCTTTAGTCGACAGTACAGTACTGTATGTGCTTTTTGACTTTAATTGCAACAGTGTTGGATGCTGGAGCCGTGGGCAGACAATTGATAGTAGCCATTAGCAAATGATTAGGTGGACAGAGAAGAACTCTCTCACATTGATTTGGCTGGCTTACATTTCCGACTTTTGCAGGAGATTAAATAAATTAACCTGCAAACCTATAATGCATGACTGTATATTCATAATTTCCCCTGGAAACGTTCCTTGGCTCCCCGCTTTCCATCGTGTACACAAAAAGGCTGGAAGCTCGCTGAAGTCAGCCGTCCGCATTTGTGCCAAATCATAACTGTTTATTCAGCCAAACACAGCATTATAAACTGTATTGCTGTCAAGGTTTATAATGAGACTGAGATTGTGAAGTAAAACCGCAGGCCTCCATTCGTACTGCTTTCTAGACATGGTGAAGCCTCCAACATATCAAAGACGTTCTTTATCATCTCCAATTATTGAGAAATATTGTCATTTGAGCCATCTGAACCACCAAGTCTAATTTGTTTACTTCAAGTGTTTTGGAAGCTTTAATGTTTGAAATGAGATCCATTCCCTGTGGGTTGTCTACTGCCCTGAAAACAAATGACAGATTGCACAGGAGTCTGAACTTTTCAATAGTAACAGACACACAGAACTCTTTTCTTCCCATTGAGACACTGCACACTGCCGAGTGCTTTACACCACCAGTTTAACATGGTGGCTTTTCTTCAAAACCCAGCATTTGTTTTAACCACATGAGGCCTCAATCAAAACAGGACCGCCCTGTTGAAAAGTTTAGTGTTAGATGTTTAAGGTGAGGTGACTGGATTACTATATATGCTTGTATTTTGACCTTCACATTTCCAACATTAAACTCACCAGTGAGCTGTGCTTGGATTGTTTGTCCATGTTCTAGGCCACATGGGTAGGCAGTAATCAAATAGAGGGGAACGGAGCGTATGGTGTCCTCAAACCTAATTTGTCTGCTTGCAGCTCTGACCCCTCGACCTTTGACATTCCAACCCGATTGGCGAGGGTACCGAATCATTTATTTACTTTGTCAAGACATAAGCCAGAAGAGGGGATTTCAGCCCTTATAGCAAGAATCTTTGGAACTCAAAACACACAAAAAAAGACGAAACGTAAACAGCAAAGAACATCTGAAAGATGACCTCGCAATAACAGCCTAGTCCCTTTTCAGTAATAATCAGCATTGATTCCCAAGAAATATCTTTACCTATTAAACCATCATTTTGTTGATTTCCATTGAGCCTGATCAAGTAGATCAATTATTTACACAATAACTTGCATTGGCAGCAAACACTCATCAATAAGAATTGTTCAATTGCAGAGACAACAGAGCCCATGGGGGCTAATATACATTTCAATACCTGAGCCATTTCTTTTGCATGTTCACAAAGAATTGGTTGTGTTGAACAAATGGCATTAATGGAGGACCATTCTGGGGTCAAAAGGAGAGAACAGAACCTGAGAGGGCACTTAGGACAGACTCTCTCTCTCTCTCTCTCTCTCTCTCTCTCTCTCTCTCTCTCTCTCTCTCTCTCTCTCTCTCTCTCTCTCTCTCTCTCTCTCTCTCTCTCTCTCTCTCTCTCTCTCTCTCTCTCTCTCTCTCTCTCCACTTATCCTTTACACAAACTCTCAAGGCAGACCCAACATTCAAAAATAGTTTTTGGAGTTAACAGTGCCTCAATTTATCTACAGTCCTCTTGTTCTCCTGCTGAGCTCTCACTCCGTCTTCAACAGTCAGTATGCAGCATACCACATGTGCTGCTGCTCTGCTGGACCTCCCCCCAACACTCCTCTCCCTCCAGCCCTCTCCTAAAATAGACCCATCGCTGGGCCTCTGAACATTTTGCCTGTTTCCTTCCTCCCATCTTGTCCACGCCTGTTATAGAGGGTTACAGCTGCTCTCTTGCTGACCACAGTTTCCATTGCTCATCATTGTTTAACTCCCAGACCCCTTCTGGAGTCCATTACCAAGGCTAACTTCCCCAGATGTAACACAGCTATGACCTGCAGCAGCCAAAACAACAGCACTGTGAATGTGCTAAATATGCTGTTCTAGGCTCAATGAAAAGTCCAAAGCTGAACAAGAAATTAGGCTTTTGTTAATTAAAAATGCATTTCAAGGATACCTTCTGTCTGAGTCTAGTTATCAGCGTACGATGCAGAATACGGATGCACCGATACCGATGCCAGTATTGGGTATCGGTACGATGCCGTGCGCGTGTTCTCCTTTTACTTGTGGTCATAAAATGACTCTAATACTACCACACCCGATATCACCTCTGATGTGCTTTGTGAAAAAGCACATCAGCAGCCTGTTGCCCATAAACTTCCCCATTGATATTTAGAGTAGCGGTGTTAGCCCAATGCAATTATCATATTAACGGGCATAAACATGAAGAAAACGATATTTTAATCTGCTCTGTCTGCATGCAGTTTCTACATAGCGCTGTTTTAACAACCACAGCTCTACTCGGTAAATAGCGATTTTTTTTTCACAAACATGCTGAAACGAAAGCTCTCTGTGTGTAGTCTAACTGTTTTATCAGTTATAGTTTGCCACACGTCTTTAAATTTTGACAAAATCTTGTTAACTTCTCCGCTGGATCAGTAAATCCACATGGGTACTTAATATGCACGTGAATAACGTCATCTGACTTTGAGTTCTTCATTCTTTCTAAACTTCACTCAGTATTTTGATATTAGTAATTATATGATTTATTTTATTGACACTAGCCCGGGAAATGTCCAGGCCCAGGCACTGAGCTTTGAATAGAAAAAAGGGATGGTACTTTGAAAATACTACTTTGTTCTAATTGACAACAATATCAGAGAAGGCCAAAATCATCTGTGTGTCTGAAAACACCCTCGGACCCCAGAGCGATTATTAAGTACTCGTATCGGTACTCGGGATTGGATCTCTAATGCAGACGTTTTAAGAAAGAATGACTGTGCCACATGGCAGAGCTGCAGAGAAAATGCTTTTGACTGAGACTATGCTCCAAGTGAGAGTATGATGGGATCAATGCCATTTATTTCTTTTAACTTCATGCATGTGATTTTCATCTACATTTAAGAGCCACAACAATCATGAATGTAAAGGAAATATGTTCCCAACATAACCCCAAACACACACCCCATTCCAGTTTGAAGTTCCCACAGAGCCTTGCGTTTCATCCCTCTAACGTTATTGAAACGACAACAACTCAAACCCTGTTGCCAAATAGCAAAAGGCTCATCAACACTTTTAGTATCAAGTGGCTCGAGGTTTAGTATTCATAGCGCAAAAGCAAATCTATCCTCTATAAGTAATGCATAGTGGATGAGGTGCTGCTGATGGTCAATAGATTTGCCACCCTGACCTACACCACTGTCTGTTTGTTTCCATTACAAAGCAATTCTAGTCCTGCATAATGCATTTCTAAAATCACTGTCATTAATTCATCAAAAAGTGACAGAGGGATGGCGGGAGAAGCAATAGAGAGAGAGAGAAAGAGAGAGAGAAGCAGGAACAGATTCACGCTGCTAGATTATGCATCACTGAAAGAGCTTATGGGAGAGACAATGAGTCTTGAGATGCAGCACCCCAGTATTTTTGTTTCACATGATAGGCTTATTAATTACAGTAATGAATCATGAGACGGTTTGCAGACCAGTGGAATCAGGGCTAAACAAATGCAGATGATAAGCTGAAGATAAGGCCCTCTCAGACTAAGAGAGGAGAAGTAGAAAGAAAACAACGCTGGAGGAACTGGGGTGACTTCTTGTCACATACTGAAAATCCAGCTTTTCAATTTGCAACTCTGTTTGCTCCAGCTTTATCGCCTTGTTTTTTGTTCACTTATTCATTTGATGACTTGCTTTATAATATGGTAAAAAGCTAGGTGTGCATCTAAGTAATTACACTGTAATTGATGAGCTAATAGACATGTAAATTATGCAGTATTGTGTCGGCAGCAGAATAGAAAAAGTAGATTGTGTTGTATAATTACCAACTCCAGCTGCCACGCTCCTGTACAGGAGTCATAAATTAAGCACACAAAATTTGAATAACTAAGATTGCAGTAATTTCGCACTGTACCGTATGGCGATGATATTCCATGTGGTTCCTGTATGCTGGGTCTTTCGCAAACAAACTGCTCACCTTTACAAGGTGTGGAACCAATGAGGTCCAACAGACTAGTTGATGAAGCATGTGGTTGTCATGGGTTAGAAGTTCAATTCCCAGTGGGGTCACAAAAATGCACTCGCATTACTGTAAGGTCGTTTGGGTAAAGCCATCTGCAAACAGCATGTAGGCCTATTTTACTGCTTTACCTACTGAAACGAGCATCGTGTTTACATCTCCCTTTTTTGTAAGTATTTGAGTACAAATGATGCCTGTATCGCTATGGTGATGGGGATTTAAACACTACTGGCATTTAATGATCTGCTGCCATATGGTACCATAATATACTTCTCATTCACTTGTTTTTAAGAGGCCACACAAATATTAAGGCAATTCATCTCCTTTCTGTACACACATTTTTTGTTATTTTTACAGTGAGATGTACAATCTCAACCTTGCTCTCAAAAGGACAGGCTGCACGGTTTGTATTTACAACATTAAAAGCCCAGGGGTCTCATTTATAAATGTGGTGTACGCACAAAACGGGGCTGAAAATGTGCGTAAGCCACCTCCGACTCACACAGAAAGGTTGGGATTTATAAAAAACTAACTTGATGGAGAGAATGTGCGGTCCTCCACGCAAACTCTGACCCATGCGTACGCACATTTTGGAAACAATGGGAATTGGCAAAGCAGATGGTGAGGTGATGAACTGAAGTCAGACTACAGAAAGTGGGAGTAACGATTAGCCTACTCTTAATATGTGCAGCATGAAAATTAACCAGCAGTGTTATTTGCGCTTGTACTGAGTGATAATTGTTCCATAAACACCTCCAACTCAAATCTTAAATAAAAATGTGTTCTTAATATTTAATCGCCGTTGTCTCACCATCACATTGTCCGCTACGGAGTGCAGGAGGAGGAGATGGCCCAACTGCATGGAATACAGGATAGTATCAAATACCCTAACGTTAGATAACGGCAGAACACAGTGTAGCCTAAATCACTAAATTTATGTCTTTAATACTGTGCATATATCATCAAATGTCAAAGTCTGGAAATACAGCCGTTAAGCTCTCGCAATCATTACACTTAATGTCCTCATTATCGGTCCGAACTTTAAATATTGTTCGTGACAAAACCTGCATGAAGAAAAGTGTGTTTGCCTATTAGACAACCTTTCGTCTTCAAATTTTATCTCGTGGTGGGGAATACCACTAGTTAATGCTGAGATTTTGGCAAGGTGTTAACAATTACATATTATTGTAAACATATAAATACTGCGGTGACCCCCGTGCGTAATGCTGCATGATGGCACTGCTGGCACTGCAGGAGGACTAATCCCCAATGGAAGAATCAGGAGAGAAAGAGGCTTCAGGGACAATGACGATGACTGGCTAATATGCAGATTTAAATTCCCTTGGATCTATGTACTGAAATGGTTCCGGTAGAGAGGGCAATGCACCGGAACCGTGCCATCCCGGTCCAAATACAGGTCCTTGCCACTCTAGGGGCAACCGGCTGTTTCCAGCGGTAAATGGCAGACAGCTAAGTGTTTTATATAAATATTATATATAATCTTCAACTTTATCACAAAGGCTTGTTTGGATATAATATATAGTTCTGTTAAATCTTATCATATAGGTCTGGTATATCGAAGCTGTCCCTGAGTGCCGCAATGCCTGCTGTTTTGGATGGTATTATTAATAAAGGTAGTCTATAGATCAGGTTTCCCTACACTGTGCAAGAACAGGCCGAAATTATAATTCAATTTGCAGCAATTCCTGAATGTCTGGGAAGTTTTTTGCTTTTTCCTGCCAGTCGTCCTTGTTCAGCGTAAGGAAAGAACAACTGCCAGGGTCATTAACATACTGATCAGCATTCATGAGGTGCTTTGCATTGACTATTTATGGTTAAAAATGGGCATGTAAAGGGCGGAATAAGAGGCTGATTCACATATGCACACTTGTGGGGGATTTATAAAGGGAACATTGCTTACAGATATGGTTTTATAAATCTGAAATGTTTGGCTTTTGGGTGTACGTACACTTTTAGTAAGGATTATTTGCACAGTTTTATAAATGAGACCCCAGACCTGTTGGTTTGCACAGAGAGAAGAGGCATGCATAAACCCTGGCATCAGAGGAGACATCTGTACAGGCTGACAGCTTGTAGAGCTCTCGCACTCAATGTTAGTTGTACTGTCCGAGTCATCCTCTGTGCTCCTGTGCGTAATTACAGTGGTTAATCTTCTGGTTCTCCCCTGTCTCCTGCACACTCTCTGCCTTCCTTATTAGCCCTCCCTTGCCCACCTGAGATTTTTGTCCTCTCCAATTTTTTGCTCTTGTGGTAGCAGAGTAGTCCAATCAGAGTTACCATTGTTTATTGTGATAAGTTGGGATAATGAACAAATGACCTGCCACCTGGAGCACTTAGAGCCTGGTGTTAAACTCAGGTTATAAAAACCTCTTCCAGCTCTATTGATTTACTGGCAACATTTGATTGTACCCACGGGGCAGGGGGCCTGCAAGGCTGCACAGAGCTCTTACTGTTTTACAGTCCTTATTACACCAAACAAATAAATCTCCTGACCATTAATTCACTGCCTGTGCCCTCACACTCCAGACTGATAGGCCAAAAATCTGAACAGATTCAGGGTGCTTAGCAGACTCAGCCAGATAACTAGGTAGTTAGAGGCAATGTTTCTTTTCTATGTGCCCCATTCCATATTGGATTAGCAGACCGCAGACAACTTTGAGTGCTCTCGGAAGATTTTATGATCGCTCAGGACAAATACAGTACATGAGGAAATGATTTGAGTTGGGCTATCCTGTTTCGCAAACAACGGTCATTATTTCAATATCCTGTGAGGCTGTTTTACGATGCCCACGCGGTTCTTTTTGACTGCTTCTCCCCTATATACAGACCAGGGACATGGTACCTTGTAGTTAACAAAAGTCAACCTCAGGGAAAGTCAGAACATTTTTACAACGGAAGGTGATTGTAAACACTCAGGGGGCCCGACAAATGGAACAGAGAAGAGTGTTACACTGGTCCCAGACCAGAGGCCAAATCAGCGATACATTCAGCCCGGATGGTAATTTGAGAATGAAGCAATCCTCTAGTAAAACATTAATAAAAGGCTGTCCAATAAAATCCGCTCCACCAATTAATGATTCTAACCTTAGTGTTTGTTGGAATAAGAGGGTTGATGAGGATCTTGCCTCATCTGCTCTGAAAAAAAGCTGTAGACTGTAATGCTGCTGTAAAATGGGTGTTGTTAATTATTTATGTGAAAAAGACATGTTTGTGCACCTTCAAAATCCCCCCCCCCCCGCACACACACACACACACACACACACACACACACACACACGAATAAGCTGCAACACTAGAAGATGAAAGATTCCCTGATTAGTTCTTGCCAACATGTTTACCATACTTTCAATCACTACCATACCCACTGATTGTAGACTTATGTAATATAGGTTCAAATACACTTTCCATCCTGCCCACTGGTTTCCCTGTGGAAACTGACATAATTGTCAGCATATGTGCAACATACACACATTCTGTAGCTTTACTCACATAATGTACACGCACACACACTCAAAGTGGAGAATCTTTAGAGTGATGTCACCTTCAATCGA
Source organism: Perca flavescens (assembly GCF_004354835.1). NCBI lineage: Eukaryota > Metazoa > Chordata > Actinopteri > Perciformes > Percidae > Perca > Perca flavescens. The sequence goes on from NC_041350.1 coordinate 17,278,620, forward strand.
AAGACAAAAAGCTGCCAGAACCATGCTAACCTCAATGACTGGCTCAGATTAAACAGCTTGGTTAGGACACACAACCACACTCAAATAAACACATTCACAAATACACATGCATGCATTTACCCTGACGCATACACAGCGTGCATTTCTAGGAAGCAGCCCCAGTCGCTTCTGATGTCTTCATCATCCAACAGAGAACTGTGCCACAGAAGAAAGATGCCTGCTTATCATGCAGGACTCACCAGCCACCGCATGAAGGTGGCTTTGAACACTTAAGCCCTGCCAGTAACACATAGGCTTCAGCACCTGGAAGGTATAGGAGATGTTGGCTCACATATGCCTCCCACTCCAACTAAGGATAAATCCTTTTCTCCCTTGTGGCCAAACACGACGTGTAAATATTCAAACATATACATGAGCGTTATGATCAGTCAACGTTCAATGCAAACATTAACAGACAGCGTAATCCATCTAAACCTCTCAGAAACTCAAGACCAGATCAATAGGAGGTCTCATCCTACACTACACCCCACCTGGGATTGCTGCCACTATGATGTGCTTGGTCAGGGGCACTTTAGTCGCTGGATAAAAGACAAGACCACCAGACAGCTAACCAGCTAATCTGCCAAATATTTTGTTAATCTGACAGGCCGTGTTGAATAATGAATTTGTATATTATCAAAGAGGGAGGTATCACAGGGGATGCAGAGGACCACTTTCCATGTTGTAGGTAGACATGGCAGGTCTGTTATCAGTGTGATTTCTAATGAGTTAATTCACAGGTGAGTGTACATTTAGCGGGCAGTATGTGTATGCGTGTGTGTGTGTTTTATTATGACAAAAGGTGAAGCTATCTTGAACATAATACTTATAAAATTTACCAGCGATAATGCTTTCAAATACAGGGCTCATTTTTAAAATCGATGTGTATACCTTGTGTACGTGCATATGTTTGAGCCATTAGAGTTTTTTCAATTGCTAAACGACAGTGGTCACAACTGAAGCCACATGTGCAAAACTCTAACTACAGTCTGCATTACCAACAGTCACCTGAGCTAAACAGTTCACATCTCCTGCAAAACTCATTCCAAGCAACACAACTCTTCACACACGTCTCAAAACAGGCTCAGTGCAGCCAAAAACTGAACAATCCTCACCGAGACAACACACACAGTCACTCAGAACACTGAGTAAAAACACTAGCATCAAACACCAATTCAGAAATTACGTAAAACACTTATAATCTTTACAGTTTTTATAATGTGAGTATTTTCACACAAATACAATATTTTCTTTAAAGAGTCATTCTTTCACATGAATTTATTTTATAACATAACGAGTTTTTAAGGTAAACAAGAAGGGATGAAAATCAGGAGCTTCAATAGATATATATTTTTATTTTGTTTGTAGTAATTTACGTAATTACTGGAAAAAAGTTACAAACTAAAAAGGTATGCAATAGGAACAAAAAATACAGTATTGTTATTTGACTAATCCTGCCTCTATTCAGCATCAGATCACACATGTTCATCATTGCATTAGATGTCCCATCTTGCCATGCACCAGCATCATCTATAAATACAAATTAATGTGGTGTTTCCATTGCTTCCACCTCCGTTACTTTCTCAAAGTGCACAGTTTAACTGAAGTAATGCTATGGTTTTATAGATTTTTCTATAGCTGTGTGTGTAACCTCAGACATTTTACCTGGACATATTGGTATCTTTGCTCTTTTACCGGTTAACAGTTTCTCTTGAATGGTACAATGTATGTAACTGTTTCTATATATCCTGTATGTGTTTACTTACAAGTCGAATACACCTGCTTAGTCTTTCAGCTGAAATTGCAATCAGCATTGTTTATAATTCATCAGTCCGAAATCCATTCTGTTTTGAATGTGTGGTTAACAGTTTTGACAGCAGTGTGTTAGCATTTGAACAAAGTACTGTAGATCCACAGTGTTGTGCAACGCAGTGTTCAATCAATGAAAAACTAACTAGTGTTTGGTTTACATGAACTGCTGCTGTGCAGCATGTAGTTAGTTTTGAACATGTAGCTCCAGTTGTGCCCAGTTGTTTAGCAATCGAAAAAAAAATGTAATGTTGCTCTGAATCTGCCAAAAGTCTAATCACCAATCTAGAACAATATGACCCATGAATGATAAATGAAAGCATGCATGGTGCCATGACAAAAGCCCTCGTCTTCTCGGTTGTAACAGCAGAAAATAGGCTTGTTCGAGGTGAACTGCGCCTCGCCTGTAAAGTGGACGAGAGCAGCCGGGGGCGGTGACAGAAATCGGCTGTCAAGTCGGACAGTTTCCAGCCGATTCCAGCAGCCTTCAGTCTGAACAGGAAGCCACAGAAACACTGTGGTCCTATTCCAATTTAATAAAATGTTATCAGACCCATGTATCAGCTCCTACACAGTCTCCAGTTGTTTTGATTATGACAGAGTAGCTCTCAAAATGCTCTACATGCGATCTGTTGTTGATTTGAATTAACAACACACTATAGATGATCCGTAATCTGAACGGATTTAGTCTCTCTGATTTCTAAACCTAACTATCAGCCACACGTGTTCTGTACAGAATAAGCCTTTAAATCAGACAAATAGCAGTTAAAATCCCTCCAAATCAAAATCAATAAAAAGTTTATATAAAACGTCATCATGTTGAGTTGATTCTGAACCAATCAGCTATTAGATCAGCTGAGAGGCCGGCGTTTCCCAGCATGCCCTGGGTCCGCCTGGGTCTTGCCGTTGGTGAAGAGCAACTGCGGCACTTGGCTCTAAAAACTGCAGCTGCCTTGATCTTGTGAGATTATCGTTGCCCACGTGTGCTTGACATCAGAGCAAGTCGGGATCAAGTCGGACTCAAATCTAACCGGCATGCATTGGGCGGTGATCGCCGGTGATCGATTCTGCGCAGATCTGGCTCATCTCGAACAAGCCTATTGACTTTCCACTCTGAGATGGTTGTCTCAGTGATAAACAATAATTAGTGATTAATAAGGGATTTAAATTAAATAAACTTTTTTTTTGTTTATTTATTGATTATTGGTGATGTTTTTCTGAGTTCAGTTTGAAAATGTCCCATTTACAAGGTGACATTTTACAGTCCCAGTTTCGACTGAGCCTTCTGTAAAGTATAAGCTGAACACTAGATAACAAGGTGTCTACATCCAGGACGTATTTTCATACATTTCTTTTTAGCCTGGTGCCCCTTCCCCCCTTATTGGCTCCCATTTCATTCCATTTCCTTCTTGGAGTAGGGCCTGGCTTTACCTTTCAACCACAACCCGATACCTGTCACAGCACAGAACACACACACACACCCACCCACATCCCTGAGCGTGGTGCAAGAGGCATGTGACATCTGTTCTCTCTCCGGTGGGCTCCTCATGTCCTCGACCTCATCCACATCGTTTCTGAGCACCTGGATAGGAGGAGGGGAGGCTGTATGACAAGGGGACATAGTAAAGAAAAAGGGGATGAAAGGGGTCGCGACTGAGTGTGTGTGTGTGTGTGTGTGTGTGTGTGTGTGTGTGTGTGTGTGTGTGTGTGTGTGTGTGTGTGTGTGTGTGTGTGTGTGTGTGTGTGTGTGTGTTAGGAGGAGGTGGGTGGAATTGTAGAGAAAGAGAGAGCAGTCAACCACAACAGAAGTCAGGACTGCCACCACCCTTCCTCCCAACATCACTAACTTTTCCTTCCATGAACTTGACCTGAGTTTGGTGCTTTTTGACAGCATAGGTCCTTGTTGACACCAGCTGTGCCTACACACTGTGCCAGATGCACGGAATGTAGGCTACAGTGAGGTTAAAAAAAAAAATTAAAGGGTGAAATGACATAATGTTCTTTATCGTACACACACATTGAAGAATAGCGGTGCAGTTCAGTGACCTCAGTGCTTCAGATGGTCTGATATGTAGTAAAATGGACAGCTTTGCAGACTTTTAGTGGTTGCTATAGTGGATTGAGAAATGGGGCCATGAAATGCCAAGCAAGGAAAATCAGAGCAGGGAAAAGAAATGCACACTCCCAAATAGCTACTATGGTAGTGCCTGTGAGTAACATAACCGCTTGAGTCATACTGCTTAGCAGTAACCATTACGGTTCACCACTGAAGCCAATGCCTTGAGCTGCAGCTCCAGTAATGGCTGGTAGGTTCAGGCTACAAGAAAACTATACTACTTAGTCTACACTGAAGTTAGTCTATATCCACCACGTGCCACTTCCAGGATTGCTCCGGTGCCGCCGGAAAATCCGCTGGGTGTCCCTCATTTAGGCCAGATGTCGGTTGCCTTGGGCTTTCTTTGTGTTGGCACTTTAAACTCTGGTCGATTTCTGAGGACTATGGTTAACTGCTTCTCAGATATCTGCAGGGTAAATTCAGACAGCTAGCTAGACTATCTGTCCAATCTGAGTTTTCTGTTGCACGACTCAAACAACCTTTGAACGGCCACCAAAACAAGTTCCTTCCCGAGGCTATTTTGCAGAGACCCTCCTCCGCAGCGTTGTGGAGGAAGGTCTGGCAATGCAAGACTCCACAAAATTTAACAGGGAAAATCCCTGAAAATATAAAATCCATACATTACAGTCTCAAAGCGAGGTTCTCAAAAGCTATTTTTCCATTTTTGAATGTGTTTAGAAAACATGTTTCTGGCCACCTCACAAATGTCGAATATTTAGTTTCCTTGAACAGTTGCTCTGTTTTTTTGTCTCCACCAACTCTTGAGAGAAATTTCTGGATGTTTTGCTGCTAAATGTTCATTTATTATTCATCTCGTTAATTTTGTGTGTGTTCTTTGTGAACTGGAAGGTGCTATAACGCTCCGTACAGCTCAGGGGTACTGCAGAGTTGGAGATAATCATCTGTTAGTTTGTCATACCAGCAACCCCTTTCACATAACACATCTTTATTTGATCCATCGTTACAATAAAAAAATTGAATATAGCTGCTCAAAAAAAAGACAGGTTATATTTAATTAGTGCACAATATGGTGTATTTTAATCTAATGTATCTTCCTTTTTTCCCCCCATACTCATACATGCATATTTCCATGGTGTGAGAAGTGTAGCTGCCTGAAGCAGAGCCTGTGTCTGTTTAGCACATTGACTCAGCAGGGTCATGGGTTCGTTGGCTCTGGCTCAGCTCCCTAACAGCCTTTTCAAATCATTAAGTAATGAAGTGGGTGCCATTCAAATATAAATGCATCCACAAGCCAGGATCCTTTTATGTTTCAAACCATAAATACTCTTGGATTTTTCTTCAGAGCCAATACACCTATCAAAGCCATTTTCAACATCTGTTACCCTACAAAAAATGCAGGACACTGGGCCAATCACTGTAGCTGTGCACCAAAGAGTTTTATAATGCAAGGGATACAAGGCAGTTATGCTTACTTTTTCTTCATTTGTTAATTGATTATTGCCTAATCTGTCAAAGATCCTGGCTCAGCGCCCTTGCAACTTAGCATACTGTGGTTGTTTCAAGTAGCCACAAAAGCATGCATGCAGACGGGACACACAAACACAGTGAGATAAGCAAAGCCCCAGATGTAAGTCTCTTGATACTCACTGATTATTGTGAGTGTAGCCACCACTGACCTTGGCACCCATAGTCATAGCAAGACCCTTCCTTCTCCACCCATCTCTCTTTCTCTGGAGTGGCCCCTGGCCTGCAGCTTATTGGGGGGCCTGGAGCTAGCTTCCCATCTCAGACAGGCCCTAATCTTGGAGGCAAATGATAAGGTTGAGGTTTACAGGAGGGGCTTTGCACACTCACCAAAATTTGCATTTAAAGGCCCTCAAGTAATCTTTAGGCTTATTTAAATCTCAGCAAGACACTAGCAGGAGCAATGGAGTGGGGAATTCTGCAGATCCATCTCCAGTGCTCCTTTCTCGTGGTAGACCAAATCCCCACTATAAATGAGGATTGGTTGTGGATTGCTTTGCCTTTTCTCACAGCAGCCCGTCTCTGTATTATCAATGGCATTTAACTGACTTTTTTCTCCGCATCCAAATAAAACTGCCACTTAGGACAAAAGCTTCAACTATCACTGTAAAGCGGATTGTGAAAAAAGGCCATTTTTGCCAGAATAAATAAAGAGCTATTGACAAACAGAATGTGCAAGAATGGAGTTGAGAGTTGTTTTGCTTATTTGTCTGGTTGTTTTATAGGAGTTGGTATAACTATGTATTTCTTCATATACTCTTTGTTCATGCGATTATAAGAAATATGAAAGAAACGTTTGCATGTGTTTTAAGCACCCACAAAAGAATTGCTGCTGTATGACCACCTAAGCAAGACATTGTCATGCAGGTTCTTTCTTTTTTCTCATATTTTAAAGCCTCCCTCAAACGTAGTATTGCTCCTCTGTTATGTTTTTGTGTCTGTAATTTCTATCACCAGTCAGAATTATTCATTCAATGAAAAGCCAAAAATGGAAAACACAATTATGAGAACACCAAACAGTCGCTGGCACACCGCTACAATATATTCTGTCCCAGTTTTTAAGTGTGTGCATATATACCAGCTGCTGCAGCTATAGAAGTTACTGTATTGCTGTCAGCATATTCACTAGTTTACTTGCATCACGCCCTGCACTATGTATACCATAACAGCACAATGCTTCTGCTCAGCCAATTCGCGTCAGCATCAGGGGGGTTGTTTTCTGTGTGCATCCTACACATCCAGAAGGGATTTGAAAGATTAATCCTCACCTTTCCAACTGAATGTATGTAATTTGGTTTGACAAACACCAGCCCTACAGGGACATTTTCTTCATTAATACTTGACAATGTGCCCTGCGTCTCAGGCCTGAGGAGATGTAGCGGTGTGACGGACGAGAGCATTAAAGTGACCCAGATTCAATCTCTTTCGTTCTTTACTTTGCAAGCTTTCAACACAGAGTATAGCACCTGTGATACAAAATTCAGTTGAGAAAGCAACAAAGACGGGGGTGTTAACAGCCATTACAACAGGCCACACAGACAAGACACGATCTGATGATCCTCTCAGACTGTAATATGCACTGAAATATTCAAGAGGGCTGAGAGGTGTCCAGGGGTAGTTTTTGAAAACCTTTTGTGAAGACACCAAATCTGTGTCACACCCTTGTGCATCAGCTAACAGTATGCAATGGTTGTCTAGTTCAAGTTAATTTAACAATGTTGAAGGGTTTAAAATCTACAAACAGTAGCCGTATTTGTTTTTAATGTTCATTCATGTCATGTATAAGAAACTTGAACAATTTGCATTTCTTTTTTGCGACATTTTACAAGTTTGCTTAAAATTTGAAAAATGAATGGACACAAATACTGATGTGAACTCTTCATTCAAGATAATTTGGTAGAGGAAGTAGTGATTCTAGTCTCAAAGGAATAGTTTGACATGTTATGCTTATTCACTTTCTTGCTAAGGAGCTCAGTGCTCCCAGCCAAGAAACAGACCAGCACGTAACTAGGTGAAAAGTGAAACTTGACGTTTTTACACTTTGGTGGTTTTTGTACAGATTAAACATACATCAGAGACATGTGTGTTAATAAGTAGGTAGATGGTTTTATTATTATTTTTTTACCTCTGAAGGGAGCCATGCTAGCCATTTCCCCCTAAGCTAACCTAAGTTAACTGGCTGCAGAAAGATATGAGTACTATCAATCTTCTCATCTACCTCTTGGCAAGAAACCATATTTCCCCAAAACTATTGCTTCAACTATTGCTTTAAGTTTGTCATTAACAATTTGCAGACGAAAGCTTATTCTGTGAGGCAACTCCTTCTTCCTCTATGCTGTTTCCTCCTCCTCCACAGGACAAAATAAACTCTACAAAAGGAAAAATAAAAACTATAAAAAACAGTATATTTCAAACCAACAATTAGACAATATTAAATCACGTGGTAAAGCTAAACCTGATATCATATTTAATATTCTGCCTGATTTTCTCTTTTGCATTACACTATTCACAGCCTGAAGACAGGTCAACTCAAGCTCATGCATATAAAAGCCGTTGCCCTGGGCAAAGATTTAAACAGCCCAAATGAGTCTCAAGCCTCGGTGTAGCTAACAAAAAACCCTGCTATTCCAGCTCTGAGAAATATGAGGAGACGCGAGAAAAGAGATCTAGACAGAAGCCTGCCCCAACCCCCCCCCCCACCCCCACCATCTCCAAACCTAACCGTTAGCTTGGCTTCCCAGTCACACTATGGAGACCCTGCTCACTGTTCCATGCCACAGCCACTTCCTGCTGGCTCTAAACAATGCAGACTCCATTTGGGCCGCCGTAATGGCTGACTGCTTGACATAACCCTTGTCAGTCGAGCTGGGATAGGTGACACTTGACAGATGTGTAATTGCTGGAAGGGCTCACTGACAGGTGGATGAGCTTAAAGACACCTGATATGCTTCCGAGGCTGTTGATGCAATGGGGATTACACCTTTAAGCAGCACCAGCTTCCCTGGGTGTTTTTCTGTGTACTTCAAGAAGGGAAAAAAAAACATGTTTGGGTAATCTATTCAAAGTGAAATTGGTTTGATTTGTTTGAGCCAAGATATGAGAGGTATAAGGTTAGGTTGCCTGCAATAACCCTCATTTAATACATCAAGATGTATATTCTCTGTGAGGTAATGTATGGTTTTGACATCATCCGAGCGGGTTTGTAAAGCCTGCGTTGAGGCGGATAGCTTTCCCTCTAAGGTCAGTCCAGGTGAGGTGGTACCAGAAGCCGGAGATAACACTCCACCCCTATAAAAGACAGGAAGTGAGATAAACCTCGCTCCTTGATTAGGAGCCTGGGTGTGGGCTGCCAAGTGGGAGGTGGTGCAGTCATAGGGGTGGAACAGTAAGATGTGGATGGGGGCGTGTGTATGTGTGTGTGTGTGTGTGTGTGTGTGTGTGTGTGGAGGGTTGTGTTTTATGTTTGGGACTGTAATGCAAATCAATGATCTCCTTCAGTGCAGAACAGAACAGCACAATGCCTGCACACCTGTCCATCATTCAACATCTCCTGCTCCACCTCTTGAAGCTGGGTAAAAAAAAAATCGTTTTAGCTCACAGTCAAGGGGTTGAAAGCAGGGGAGGGGAGCGAAGGAGGTGCGCTTTGAGGCCCAGACATTCACTTTTCTTTTTCCTTGCAGACAAGACCATGTTATTAGAACTGCAGTTACTAAATTGAGAGGAGGGAGACCGATGCTTTTGGATGTGACCTCAATTGCGGCACACTATCTCAACTATTTCTCTGTCTCATTTCACCAAGAAAGACATGGGAAGAGAAAAGAAAAATTGACACTATCTTTTGTACCATCATGCATAGACAGCATATAGAGATTTAGTGATGATATAGGGGGGCGGGGGCTCTAGTTGCACCCCAGAAGCTCAGCTCAGTTCATTGGGGGTATTTTCACTTATAATTGGGGTAGCTTTCATCTTGCCTGTCAAAAGGAGTAGCAGTGATGAAGAGCACCAAGAGGGAGCTATCGCTTCCCCTATTTCCTGGCCCCAGACAAAGGCATCCAGGCAGGCAGCCTGCTGAAGATGATGTATTTCTGATCAAAGAGCCTGGAGTTGTCAGCAGCCGGGGCTAGCACAGCAACCTGATTGCTCCTGGATAGATTTGTCGCTTTGATCAGAGCAGACTCTGACTGCAGGCACTGTTTATGCAAAGAAAAGATGGCAGAGCAAAACCTATCCAGTGTTATGTGAAAACAGGCAGTGGGCTGGGGGAAGGACTTTAGCTTTGGGGTATTTTGGTTCACACAATAATACAGAATGATAGCGGTTATAATTACCGCTAATGAGATAACATTGCAAAAAAAGCCTTTTTGCCAACTTGTTGCTGCGATGCTTTTGCGCTGACAGCAAAAATCGTACTTGTTTATTTCTCTTGATTAGCCGATAAAATGCTGTGTCCAATTACAACTACATACATCAGATATAAGAGTGAGATAATGTAGTATGTGGTATTTTTACTAAATGATCAGTTAGTGTAACTAACTAAAATCATTTCAAACATCTTACACATAATGCAAATAACCACTGGCTATGAATTCATGTGGACTTAAAAAAGGCACATAATTTTGTCATAATATATTGATGTAAATTCTCATGACTAGAGTTAAGATTAGTTCTATAAATGTGCTACAAAGAAATGTTAATGCCATCAGTCTGTGGGGTTGTTCCTACAAGTCCCACGGTGACCTCAGCCATGTTTTGTCTGAAGAGAGCAGTCTTCTTGTACCCGGCTACATGAGTTCAAACACTCAAATGTCAAACACACTTGGCTTTAAAACACTCGAGTAAGGTTATGGAGGGGTGCGAGATGCCTCATGAAACATCAGGAGACTAAAGGAAGCAATTGAAGTGAACAAATCCTTCAGTGGGTCTTTACCGTGAGGCTGCAAGACTGAACATGTCCGAAGGGGTCTTCCAAGTTCATGGCATTCTGTACTGGCAGAATTCACTATGCCAAAGGCATGCAAAGCCTCAGTGTTAGAAAAAGCTTCAATAGAATAATTGTAAGTGCTGAATGCATTGAAAACAGAATTGTTTACATATTTTTAATACCACCTTGACAATATCTACATGAATACATATTTCATTATTGCTGTCAAAATATTTCTTCAAAAAGGTAAAAAAGTAGTAAAAAAGAAAGTAGTCAACATAACATTCATCTCATTTTTCTCACTCTGCATATTGGATAAGTTCAGGTCATAGCTTCCAGGGACAACTGCCTCTACTGCGTTTCTGTCTTTTCTGTCATGTTAAACATTAAAAAGGTACAGCTCAGCACGCCTCCCGCCGAGACACGTCAAAGTCAAGGTTAATTTATGGATGCAAAATACCTCATTTTATGATCGTTTTCGATCGTCGTCATTTTAAAATCGCTTTTATTCATTTTTCCCTTGATTTTCTTCTGTTGGTGACAGGTGATATTTAAAGGGCTTTCAGGCACACATGTACACAGAGTTTAAGTCGGTGGAAAGAGGGCTGAGTGGTTATGTAAGCTGTGATTAACATATCTGACGGCTGCATTTGGGTCAAACAGTGATGGGTAATTCAGGTCATTTCTGACAGCTGATGAAAACAGAAATCATCATGGCGGGCGGTGGGTGTAATTATGTATTTATGAGTGAAAGAGGACCTTGGGGGTAGCAAGCAGAAGAGATGAGCACATACAGAGAAGTGCCCGGGTGTTGCCTTGCTACTGTAATGACAGCTTATTTCCCTGTGTGGATGTTTTTCTCAGCTCGCTGCCAAGCTTTTGTTGGTCCCACCAGCTTACTGTACCTGCCTGCCCAGCCTTTTTTATGGACAACAGAGGAGGGTTAAGTGTTGCATTATTAAGGGATAAATGCTTTGCGAGGAAAAGGAAAGCATGTAGGTTTTACCCAAAGGACCCTCCATGGTGTGTTGTGACAAACACTGCTGGGGTTTACGCAGGTTTAAAGATGCATTTGATGTTAAATTACTGCATATAGGGTTCATGCATACATACATCAACCTCCTGCTCTGTATGGATCTGCTGCTTCATTCAGTATCTAATTGTCCTGTATGCTTGGTTTGTATCCAATAATCTTCAGTAAATGTTGCATTTTTGTACATAGTGCATTTATAGCCTAGTATCCCTAAAATCTGTGTAGCACTCAAAGACAACAGACCGTAAACCAAAAAGGGAGGCTGGATAAAGCCGGATGCAAATAACCTAGGAGTTAAATCAAAGCCATCTTCAAATCAAACCCCCAGCAACGCTCTCCCCCTTCTCTGTCAATCCACTGTGACATTTGTGATATGGGCAACACTTTCAATCTATGGCTGCCTACTCCATTGGCCATGTAAAGTTTAATGAGCACCTTTTGTGGAGTGATATGAATAATGTATACATTACAGAGCTTTAAAGTGCCTATGCCTATCTGTCTCCAGGACGGACGGAGGGACCAGTGAAAATTAAAAAGCCTGAGGGTAAAGACGAGCGAGAGGCTGAGATAGAAAAAGGAAAAAGTTGAAGGCAGTCACATTAATTTGAATGCGTCAATGTGCCACTTCCAATGCAAAATAGAAGTCATCAGCACAAGCACAGAGCTTACTGCCCCACCCACCCTTTCCACACAATCTATCTCTTGTCTGTTGCTCATCTGTGTCAACCTGCACTTCACATCAGGAATTGAATACGTGGTGGCATGGAGGGTAGAGAGAATGTCTTCTTGGAAATTCTGAAGAGCGCAGCGGGTGATGGGAGAGAAAACACAAGTCAGTATAAAGCAGACAATCTTGTTCTGGCACTCCTGCAGATAGCATTGATCATTGATGTAAAAGGATACAGAGATGCACTGTACTGTGACTGACAAGCTTGCCATTGTAAAAGGAAAGGTGTTAAAAAGATGCAAATGGTGCACTTGAGAAACAAAACATAAAAGCAGTGGAAAGTGTGCATTTCAAAGTTTACTTTAACGGAGACAAAAAAATTTATTAATTGGGTTTTTTCCTTTAAGAGTTGCGTCTCGTAAAAAAAAAAAAAAAAAAAAAAAAAAAAAAAAAAAAAAAAAAAAATCTACTCAATGGTAAGGATAAAAGCAGGTTAATTGCTACATGCACTTAATGCTAATATTTTCCTTAGAACATACTCTTATTGAAAGAGAAGTACCCAAGCCTTTAACCTTAAAGAGCATTACAGCAATAGCTCTTCTTATCCACCTTGCTCCATCCTCTGCTCATCCAGAACACTGTCACAAACCCCTCAGCCAAGAGCTCACTGATGAAATTAGAAATCTCCTCCTTTGGCTGCTGCTCCACCAAACCCCCATATTCAAAAGATTGGTGGGCCACTATTATCTTAGAGATCTGCTCCTTGTTGAATAAGCAATGGAGCGTTCCCACTTCACTTGTCCACGCCAGGCTGGCCTGAGCGACCCTTCCCTCCCTTACCCTTTCTCCCCCCATCGTCCCCTCCCCTAACCCCTGTTTCCATCTCCACAGATTGACCCCCCTCCCCCCCCAGCCCTCGCTCTCAGCCGACATGGACACACAAAAGAAGGCTCCGGCTTAGTGGCCTTGTGATGGATGCATTTTCATAGGCCAATCTCTGTTATCTTGGAGAAACAGGTCTCAGCCTCCATTCTCTCAGGGCTTTACAGTTTTCTCTCTGCCACTCACCCCGCCCACCCCTTCCTTCCATTTTTTATACCTCCTCCCTCCATCCCGCTGTCCTCCTCCACCATTTTTCCGAAGGTCACTCATTAATAGTCCTGAGCATTGATGCTGACCCCGTGACCCTGAGCTGAAAGCCCAGCTCTCCCATATTGAGCAGCCAAGCCTCTTGTCCCAGCATTCTCACCTAGGCCTGAGTGCGGAGGCCTGCACCCCTCCAAGGTCAAGGACTGGCTGACATCGGGCCCCAAAACAATAGGAGGCCCTTCCTCTCCGCATCCCCATGGACGCCCCCTGTGTTGTACCTCTTTAGATTGATTGGCTATGCAGCAACATCTCCAAGTCAATCAATTTCATTCATTTAATGCAGATGCGTCAAACTTGAGAATTTATCCAATGTTTCAATAGAAAATCGTACATGTAATGGTTTTGTCAATCTCAATTCTGCTGCAAACAAGTATTCTCTTTTCTTAGTAGCTCTAATCAAATGTTGCACTTCATTATCTTTAAATTTACCCTTAAAGAAAATTGGACGCCACTCAGTTTCCCAGTGTGTTTGATGACTTTGCCTCATTTCTTTTTCAGGGTTATCTATTTATTTATTTGTATATGATTGAAAGTTAGGAAGGTGCAAATTATATGCAAAGCTTGTGACAGACCTCACTTTCATATCAGGTTATTTAGATATATTGCAACAATACATTGCAGTGTGTAACAATACCAAACTATCAAAAGGAAAAACTTCTGTGCTTCAATCTCACAATGTAGCAACCTTGATTCACCCCCCCAAATAGGAATTGTGGTGTCAAGAATCCCCCTACAATAAGCTCCTTCATTTTCTGCTCACTCTGCAGTTTGCAGCTTCCTCATTTCCCAGCCGTGGAGTTTCACTAGGCCTTAATGTATCATATATCTCTCTGTTTTTCCTGCGTGGCTCTTTTCGAGCCTAGGGTCAGAGGGTGAAATAAAGCAGACCCCATTTTGAAACTGACAGGGTCTCCAAAGCCTGAACCCGAGGGCAGTCCCCCCAGCCCTGGCCTGACAGAGGCCGCGTCTGACAAAGGTGCAGTTTGTTACGAGCTTCTGAGGAAGAAAAAAAAGAAACAACAGGGAGGGTTATTTGGTGTTCCTTTGACCCCTTAAGCCCTCTGAGATGAAAAGGCTTTCAATTCTTACCAGACGAGGAAGACCACTTCAGCACAGAACACCAGTATGGGCTTCAAAGCTCAGCAGAAATTTTAATCAGAGACAAATTACTGTATATCGTGTGGTGTACTGTGCTCCATCGCCTCAGTTTGAGGGGGCAAAGGAGCAAAAATAGTGCAGAATTACACACACGAGAAATGGCGTAGGCAGGCAGTGACTGAAGCTTGCATGGCCACGGTCTTTTTAAATCTGTAAAAGATTCACTGCGAGATTATGTCAGAGTAGTTAGTTGCGAAAGGTAGAGTAGGTAAAACCCTGATGGGCTTGCACGTATCTGCCATCTTAAATCATGCAAGCTAAAGGCAAATATAAATACACCAATGCTGCTTAAAACAGCATTCAGTCTCATAAAAACATATCTATCATTTACAACGATAATAAAAAATAAGAGAAAAAGCCCATGAGTGCACCATGCCTTATGCCATTTACTAAACATTTTATCAAATTTTACAAAGCCTGCTTAATATTTAAAGCCTTGGTCATGCAGCCTAATGGTCCAGGGCAGGTATAAGCTATTCAGGGGTCAATTGTTTTATTAAGATTAATGAGGGGGAGCAAGAGGGTACGTCATATCTGTACTGCCTTCCCTCTTTCTCTGAGCACCAGTGAGGCATATTAAAAAGGAGTAAGTACGGTTTGCCACTTAGCTTATCTACGTAAGTGGCTTATGGATGTATTTGTCCAGGACACTCAAGGTACATTTTTTTCATCAATTCATTTTCGAGTGATGAACTTACTTCCCTTGCAGAATATATCAAGGAATGCTCAAGTAAGTTAAATTAGCATAAAAACAGCATATTCTGCCGTTTCTGATAGCATTATATACTGAAGATTTATGTAAGGTGCAAGTGTTCTTCTGTTTTGGGTATGCACCATATGTTTTAAATTGTAGTTCTTATCCTCTTTAGAATAACAAAAATAAATAAAATCTTTTATATATACATACACACACATATACATACACACACACATATATATATATATATATATATATATATATATATATATATATATATATATATATATATATATATATATATATATATATATATATATATATATATATATATATATATATATATATATATATATATATATATATATATATATATATATATATATATATATATACATATATTATATATATATATATATATATATATATATATATATATATATAATAAGATAATAATAATTTTTAGTAATTATAGATTTTAAATCTAGGCTTTAGGCTTTACCGTAGGGGTTTGATTGCATCAGACATCATTTGTTTAATGCAAAGGTCCATTTGTCTCCTGAATCAGATAAGAAGAAACTGTTCACACCACAGAAATGCATTTGCAATTCTGGAAATAAAGCACTGAATAGGTGGCCATTTTTAATCAACACACAAGCTCAAAAACTTGACTCTGATGGACCGGTGCATCTTTTGTCCAATCTGAGGCATCAGAAAGAGGAGCAGATGGAAGGGGAGAGTGGGCGGTGACAACTGAGAGCTGGTAGGCGTTCATCTCTGCAGACATTTACACTATCAGCCATAACCCCCAAACCGTGCTGATGTCATTGTTGTAATTGCTTTGACACTTGGAAGCTGGCACTAATCCTGTTTGGACAGTGACTTAAACTGTATGGAAATAGGGGACACATTGGTTATGTCCACCAGTACACCTGTCCCTTCTGGCCTTGACAACATGTGTTAGTGCTGTGTGTGACTGTGGTGTGAAAGAGGGGAACTTATTATAGCACAAGTTTAAACAGACATCTTCAAAAAAGACTGATTTGTTTTCCTGTGGTAAAAATCCTTTTTAAATGTTACCCAATTCTAATCCCTGCTTCAGCCCACAAGTAGAGAAGTGTTAAAGGAATGTTTTAATGTGTGGTGTCTCTTTTTGCTTGCTGATCTAATGTGAAGTGATGCTGAAAATGTTTTTCGGTTGAGCTGAATGAAAGGACTTGTGAGAACAGTTTTAATGTGTCTGCTGAGACATGTAGAGAGGAAGTTGCAGTAAAGTGCAGGGTTTGTATAGCTGCTGTGGGAGCATTTACATGAAGATTCATAGCTGTCAAGTATGTATTGTAATGTAATTAATGCATTTTAAAGCACTGTATAAAAATAGCTTAAGAGAGGACATTTTAGTCAAGCGACTGGAACAGGTCTGAGCTACATATTGGTTGGATCGCAGACTTGGAAAACAAAGATGTCACAGGATAGCAGGTCCTGAGGGGTCATTTCATTTCCACTGGACTGCCTTTTTTTTTTCCTTTAGGCAGAGCATAATGTGAACAATGTTTTAGAGGGCCATCTTCAACCACCATCTTCACAACATGCAAGCCTTTCATGTGTCTGTCTCCTTCCCCCCCCTCAGCCCTTCTATCTTCTCCCCTCAGCCCTTCTATCCTCTCCAGCACGCCTGCATGCACCCTGACACGTTGACAAGCCAGGAGCGAGTCGATGTTGTGGTTGACCTGGGAGGCCAGGCCAGAGAGGTTTGGTTCACAAACTGAGAGGTAGACAACAAAGTGCAGTGAACTAAAATGCCCTGAGCCAACCTTTAGCCTTGGTCAACATCTGCAAGCTGTTGGGGTTGGAAGACAGAAATGGTGGAAGTGGATATGGAAAGTCGACCCTTTGCTGTCCAGACCACAACAATTGTGCTTAACAGGATAGATCATGTTAGACCTGGTTACTTTGAGCTACTGTTGATAAAGGCCACTATCATTTCACTTTTCATGTACTAGTTGCAGGAGTGCACAGGGAACTGCAATTATATTTTTAGCATTTATTAATGAATGATTTCTGACAAATGTATTAGTATTTGATGAGGACTAGAGTTGTTCTGATATCGATACCAGTATCGGAAAAGCATTAGTTGCAGCCTAAAACGCTGGTATTCATGGGTCTATGCACTGATCTGATACCATGTCATTTGCCCCCGAAAAGAATTAACTTTAAAAGTAGTTTCACCTGGATAAAATGTCTGTTGGCTAATTAGAATTAGCCAACATATGTCTTACACACCACAAAAACAAAGCTGATCCGGGCACAGTGCGGGAGATCTGATGTAATTAGTGTTGCTAAGACCTGCTGAGGAAGACAGTCTGTCATTTACTTCCAGCTATGGCAGTCCTTAACGCTATACATTATTCTGTAAAACTGGTCACATGATTGCTAAAATGCAAGGTGTTCACCTACACAATGCAACACACTACCACTTCAGATGTAGATGGGAAATTATTGCAGTGGTATGCTTTCTTGTTGCTGGGAAAGATATAATTTTGAAAAAAAATGTTTAACTCAAGACCATCAATAACTGTTCATCATGGTATAATAAAAGTGTCCTTTGTCAGAACATTATCTAGCCATGCAGGTAGATTCTAACCTGACTCCGCCAGATGGATGGCTTCGCATTTGCTCGGCATATCCATCTGGGAACTTTCCGTTGGAGAACTTTTGGGAAGGGGCGGAAATACTGGTTAGCTGATTGGATGAACCATCTGTCTATCACCTATGTTGGTGATAGACGGGCCAAATCAACCAATCAGATCCACGAAGCGTATGAAAATACAACCACAAGCCCGCCCCTGCTTCTGCAGGCAAAGCTTAGCTCGTTAGCTCAGCATGCAAGCAGCATGTCGGTAAAGGATATTTGCCATTTGTGTAATGAGAATTTAGGAATAAAAAGGCACCATTTCAGGTTCCCGGACCATATTCCAAAAGAATGATCCAACAGAAAAAAGCATTAGCGAGCGGCAAACAGAATTAGGGCTACCGATGTCTGAAAAAACTGGTTAGCTGATTGGAGAAACCATCTGTCTATCACCACCTAACCCACCTCAAATCCAACGCTGATTGGCCCGGTCGTTTGGTTAACGGCTCCAAATTTTCTCTATCTCAAGATGCCAGACTGATCTGCGAGTGGAAAACTGGAGCTCGCGAGATCACTCGAGGTCTCACGGTCTCACGAGGCTAGGTAGATTCGGTTTTATGTGCTGTAGCCAAATTAAGATTTCAACCTTCGACACCCAATTAAGATGAATGAAAATTTGTTTGTAATGCTCAAAACATTAAAAAAATGTTGCGATGTTTATCAATAGACAATGTGGACAGTTTGCAATTGGACTATTTCTTTGGGAGAAAACTGATCTAAAACGTATTTTCAGAGAAATAAAAAACAAAAATCTAACCCAACGTTCTTCCTTTTTTACGTTCACATTTTCAATCCAAGACTAAGCATAGTCCAAGTCCACAACCAGTCCTGACTGCTGTGTACTACGGATGTTTGGCTTTAGAAACATGAGCGAGTGGAACAATAAACTCAACCATGTCTTGGGATAATATGTAAATGATCAATATTTCTAATTGCAGAGAGGAATGATTGCTATGATTATGTTGACTCTCTAATGAGTCCACCTGTTGGCATCATGCAGAAAACAATTTTCCACTTGAAGAAACATAGCGTATGTAAACTCTCATAAAATGTAAAACCAATGGAAGCTCTGCTGTGCTCTGGCAGCTGCAGCCTACAATTATGCAGCATCCGGCGATAACTTGAATACCAATCTGACAAAACAGTGCCTTTCCTCCAAAGAAACATGACGCTTTTTGTATTCACAAAAAGAAAAGTTATACAGTTAAATCAGTAAAACCTAGAGCATCCATTTCTGTTACTATAAATCTACTGAAATTTGAAACTCAAGCTCGAACTGAGACATCCAAACCAAAATGTAACTGATGTTGTATTTATTAGATATGTTTGGATGACTACTGGGAATATAAAAACCTGTGAAGTTTGATACTGGAAGTCTGGAGGAGCCTACTGTAACCCTACTACTCACTTCAAAGGCTTGTCCTGAAATTCCGGAGGACAGTTATTGATCTAATCCCTCAATGAATCGGGAATTGATAAGTGGACACTTCAGAATGCACTTTTATTTCTTCTCACTTTGAAGCACTTCAGGCCCATCTTTCTAGGGGATGTTATTCTACGCAGGCGCCTCTTTAATGTTTGAAACCCACACTCCTTGGTTTTTACCTGCATTTGTCTCTTTTTATTCTCACGATGGGTATTGGAGAATCCCTTTTCAGAGTGTAAATGTAAATTTGTTGACGAAGGGCACCTTTCTTTCCTTTCAGATGAAGTTGAACAGGTCCCAGGGCGGGATCAGGTCAGGTGTAGTGAATGGAGAACCCCGGCCTCTCCGTCTCCTCCCTTTATTGTCCCACACTCCCTGCCAAACCATCATTTTCAATATCCCACTGGGGCCTCTCTAACCCTCAACATCTGTCCCACTTTACCACTCTGATGGTCGAGAGCCGGCTAGTATGACGGGCACAGTGCAGCAGTGTACTGGCTTCAGAAACTGCTTCCAGACATCTCAAAGTGCTGTCATCTGTAATTCTGTGCATTTACTAGTTCAATTTATTTGTCCGCACTTTACTACAACTAATCACAGGTGTGTTTGCACTATCTCTGTGAGAATATTTACATGGGTAAAACACACGTGAAAAGGCAATGTTGAGACGGGAAATATTTTTAATTACAAGAGCTGTTTTCAATCCATTTTGTCCTGGAAAAGCACTTATTCTGTCATTGTGAAGCACTGCTTTTTGTCTTAAACTTTTCACAACTGGTGGCAGAAAAAAAAATGGAGGTCAATTTAAATAGCCTTAGTGCTTTGCCCAAGTAAATCAACCATGAGGAGACATAAAGGGTAACACCCAGTAGACGTGCAACACTGTGGTGCCACGTAAGAGATCATAAACTCATGTAAGTCAAAAACAGGATGCTATATATTTTCTAAAAGGATGTTTGGGGCAGCTAGAACATTATAATTGCATGCCAGTTTTCCCTTTGGGAGAAAATACCTTTCCCCATATGTGGCAATGATAAAGTATAGGTTCCTCCTGTTTGGCAAGAAAGGTACATCTGCCCTCTAACTAGACAAGGGGGAGAAGAGTGAGAGCGAGAGAGAGAGTGAGAGAAAGAGAAAGAGAGGGGATCCAAACCACCGTCTGTACAGTTAGTGGGTCTGGGGTGATTGCATGAAGGACAGGAGGGAGCTCCATTTACATTGTAGCTGCAGAATAAAAAGCAGACTTGGTTTGTCAGTTTTCTGACTAGCGTCATGAACCGGGAGATGCACATGGTTGCTCATTCTACTTCAACGCAGTTCAATACCTGCCATCCTCACCCTTTTTCTCGTCAGAGAGAGAGACACACACAGACGCCCCACGCATTTGTTCTGAATCAGGCACCTGGCATCTTTTGGGAGAGCAGGCTTCACCGATGGGACCCCCTGGACTGTCATATGTCTGGATGCAGACCGATACCCATCACGGCAAACTGATCAAAAGCAAAGGAAAGTACAAACCTTGAACTTCACAGTCCAATATGCATCCCTCTTGCTTATTATATTCACACAAAACACACGTAGGGACTGACAGCATGTAACCATATGAATATCTCTCCACTGATCAAATATTCCAGAAAGCAATTTTTTTTCTCTTGTTTTCAGTTACAATTTAAATTCACTGCAGGTTAAATTGGGACCTCTCTGCAGACTGCTGTAATACCCCATAGTAGGTATAATCAAAGTAATTACAACAACACACAGGTGTTCCACGCTGCACTCCACTGAACACAGCACACGTCAGTGACAGTGGATGGAGTAAACCGCTCTAAAAAAATAACTAATTCAAATCAAGTGCCATTAATGCTGCTTTATCGACAGACAGTAAGTGCACAAACAAATGGCATTTTTTTGTCTGGTTATCTGGTGCTTAACATGGACATATTATGCTCCGTCTGTTCATGTTGCTTTACTTCCACTTTTCAATTATGGTAATCTAAATCTAGTAGAGTGAATTATAGAACATACATGTTTTTTAAGCTCTACAGTGGAGAAAAAAATGTGAACACTATAAGAAACATCACAGTCATTTATTATATATTATTTTAAGAAGAAAAAAACCACTAAAACTGCAAAAATACCTTAGAGCATTTGGAAATTCTGTATATGTTTAGATTTTTGCCATTTTATTTGTTTCAGATCAGAGATGTGAAGAGACACACAGTCACATTAAAAGCTCCCCATCTGCATCCTCCAAATCTCATCTCGGCGAGAAAGAAAATGGGGGGAAAAAAGAAAACAGAGAAGGGGGGGGATGGGTCAAAGAAGAGAGAGAGAGAAGGCGCAATTACCAAGAGCGTAGTCTGACGGATCAACTTCACTTCAAAGAGGCCGGGCCCCGCGTCCCATGCTCCACACAGCCCCGAGTACCAGTGTTGTGAAAGTAGGTAAACATGAGCAGATCACAAGACTGTTAATAGCAGCCAGATCTGAAGAGGTCTCCACCTTGTGCCTGCCTCTAAGAATCTCAGACAAGCCCTTGCCTGGAAGGAACAAACTCACCCCGCACACTCAGCTACTTTGTGTGTGTGTGCGCGTGTGTGTGTTTGAGCTTATGGGCATTATCCCAACAGCTTTTTTTCATAGTAATTGAACAGCATAAGCGCACAGCTCTATGCTGGGACCTTTTAAACTCTCACAGCATGCAAAACCAACAGCTGCCATGCAAACCCCTGCTGAAATATGTGCATGGTAAATGCGCTATAGGATCTATTTCTCCATCAAAAAAGGGTAATACTGCAGACTGTAGTAGTTTCAGATGCAGCAGTCACCAAGTACACTACATCTATCTGTGTGTGCTTTGCTGCAAAATTATTACAGCTTTCACTTTGAGACTTATTGCCAAGACTTATCTTGTTCCAGTATGCAGTCGACTCAGTGAGTGGATTTTGATTCATCTTTTTTGACAACAAAAAAGATACTCCGTGTCTGGGGCCCTCCCTCCCTGAAACTCGCTGTACCAATCCGGGGCGATGTCTACTGTATGTGAAGTGCATTTAACGCCCACTAATCTGTCATCACTGGATAAATATGATAAGGATAGCAGCAATTCCCCTCGAAGTTATCACAGGCCTGACGGCTAAACAGGATTAATCGGTTGTCTTTATGAAATGCAGAGGGTGAATAGCAATATTTTTTAAGGATGGGACAATGTTGACCCCTTGTCAACAATGTCCCTGTATCTGTGATGGCAAGGTGGCATAATCCATAAGCTATTTCCAGTCCCTAGGGTTCAAACCCCCATGTCAGAACGCATTCACCCTGATGAAGTGTCATTGAACAAGACACTGGATCCCTACCAGCTTCGGCTGAGTTGAGGGGGGTTATGCTGTATCCGACCACGCACCCTGACCTCCCAAGAGAGGCAAAGCAACAAAAAAAAAAAAAAAGACTTTCCCCTGAGGGGATCAATAAAGAATTACATTATCATACAAAATGTGTATCAAAGTACATCTTGGACTGGCATGTATTCTGCATTGCTAATTCTAAGTCTCAGGGCAAGTGTTTGAGGCTGTGCATGTGAATGCTCTGCTTTTTCCAAACCAACATTTTAAAAAGGAAATCAACTGGAAAGGCTGACATCTGTTGGCTAGCATTTGTTACTGCAGTTGAGGGGCTCTTGGTGGACCAGCAGGGAGAGTGACGCGGTGCTATTGCACTGAGGTATGAAACAGTTCAGAACTGGTGCCCTAGAAGAACAGAGCAGAACACACTTAAAAGAGACACATGGGGCAAAACTCCCCGAGTCATGAACCGAGATGAAAAGTTGCCCCCAGGCTAACCTCACAGCTGAAGCGGAATCACCCTGAGTGATTTTAGTGTGCCTTTTTCCTCGGATGTCATTTGTTAAGAGAGTAAACCCCTTCATGCTTGTGTGAAACTTAATTCCCTGGTCTGTCCTTGAGCAGTAAACTCTCACTGAGAGTGACCCCCCCCCCACCTCACCCACACACACCACGCCAGATGTTACATTTCATCTGTGATTTATTGCGCAGTTTAGATAAGCGTAAACAAATAGTCTTCACAGTCATAACTGCGAACACCGCTTTTCCGTCGGGCTTATCGCAGGTCACAGCATACAAAGTTAGCCGACGGTGTAGAGACAGGAGGGGGGAGTGGAGTAGGGAGGAAAGAAAATTGACAAAATTGCAGCTTTTTGTCTGAGTCGCGAAATCGGCCTGAGCATAAACATACAAAAAGTCCTTCTGCACACATACACACACAAACAACCCTGAGCCCTGACCTGTAGGAATGTGTGCTCTCTGTGGAGGACGATTAGCTGACCAGCCTCTTAGCTCCTCTAACACACAGAAACCTCATTGTGATAAAGCCCAGTCAATGTTTGCTGACACACGTTATCTCCCGTCCCCTCTCTCCCTGGGCCTCTGGTCGGATCGAGCTGCCACAGCTCTTTACAACGATTTAGGAAGCCATTTGTTTTTCAAGGAGCTGTTTACACAATGGCCACCTACCACACTGGGGACAGAGGCAGGGGGACAGGAGAGGGGAGTCATTTGAAATATAAATCGCAACCGTTGCCAGCTTTTATCGGCAGCGGCTCTGGCTTTTTATTTTTCCGATCTTTTTTGCATTCTTTATCGCGGGATGGGGCGATAAGAACAAACAAGGTTTTGTCAGCGGCTGCCAATGTGCCAAACTATGGGAAAAGAAACACGTATCTTGTGTGTGTGCCTGTGTGCATGTGTGTGCATGTAGAGGAGGGGAGGTGATAAAAGAGAATATTCCTCAAGGAGGATCAATAGTTGTTATTCAGCCCTGCATGGGTCCCTCTATAGGAAGCACTGACACTGTCCTAAGAGTCTGCCGGCTGTATTGATTTTAATTTATTTTTAACTTAGTGATGGATATGGGACATGTCATGAAAGAGAGGCATTGGTCAAATAATTACCAACATCTATTCATTAATTGGAAGGCAAAAGAGATAGAACACTCAATATTCATTACGGGCTGCAAAGACTTTGCAAATGTGCTGTCTGACACAAGGATGTCAGAGAAATATGTCGATCAACTAATCACGCAATGCAAATTTGTCCCTGTGAAGCAAAGTGGACGCAACACACCGTTTCCCCTTCAGTTTTAGAGAAAAAAAAACGTATAAACTTCAAAAAGATTACATATTTTATTATACTTAAGATCCATGTTCTCTAACTTTTCTGCTTAAGACATTTAAAAAAAGCCCTGAATATTGATAATAAACATACATTGAATAAGTGGTGCTTTCAAATATCACTGAAATTATTCATGATTCAACATCCGCAATTAAAATCTATCACTATTAAACAGTATTTGTTTGTTTTGAAGAAAGAAGGAATGTTTTTTTATCTTCTGGAGGATCAAATATTGACACACATCTTGTGGGTAGCGAAGCGGTTTGGTCAAAGTATCTTCAGGCAGAGACGGGATGCTTAAATGCACACAAGAGGACGTTTTCTGAAAAGCTTACAAAGTGCATCAACAATCCAGTTTATGAAATTCAATCCCAAATAATGAGCTGCAATCTCACTGTACACTGTATGAGAGAGGTAAATCTAATTAACAGCACGCGTGAAAAGTGATCTAATGACGTTTTGTATTACAAGCTTGGAAGTTTCAGGCCTCCGCAGAATATGAATCAGACTATTCAGCAGATGGAAGGTGCGGCTGTTGTTGCTATAACAGAATCAGCAGTCTTGTCATACATATGCTGCATAAATATATCATCAAAACTCTTGTAACCTGCAATAATTCGCTTGATTGGCTCAGTGAGTGCAAGTTCCTTTGGTGTGCATCAAGTCAAACTGACCAAAGTGGCCTATGGGTGCTTGCAGACAGGCACCCGTGGTTATTGAGTACAATCACAACACTAATTATCCTGCATGCAAGCTACTGCAGGGCTTTGCCCTTTGAGAGAGGCAATCAAACAGCTGACGAAAGGCAGAATAATCATGCTGCACCGATAGTGCCGGGCATAGCGTGTGTGTGTGTGTGTGTGTGTGTGTGTGTGTGTGTGTGTGTGTGTGTGTTATACTGAATACAGTAAGTGCATCAATTTCAGTAAAGCTCATTTTATTTGTTCGATGTCTTTTAGGTGGGAGTGCACTAACACTGGGTTAAACAAGGCAACATGGTTAAAACATGTTTGGTGATAATAATAACAAAAAGATCTCAGTGCTTATGTGAAATTGATCAACATTAAAAGGAACATCCTGACTTATTGGGACTTTTGCTTATTCACCATATCCCCCAGAGTTAGATAAGTCCATACCTACCCTTCTCATCTCTGTGCGCGTCGTAACTCTGTCTGACGCACCCACCGCTAGCCTAGCTTAGCACAGATCCTGGAGGTAACTGGCTCCAACTAGCCTACTGCTCCCAATAAGTGACAAAACAATGCCATCATTTTCCTATTTACATGTTGTGATTTGTATAGTCACAGTGTGTACAAATAACATCACATGAGACACAGCCGTCTTCTAACCGTATACAAACTGGGAACTATATTCTCAGAAAGGCGAAGAACTGCTACTTCTGCTACTTGGGCGGAGTGATTTGCTTGCAGCACCTGAGAAGCACCGTGGTGTGGAGCAGAGAGAGTTCTCCTGGAGTTCGCTCAGAGTTGGAGTAATAATCACTCCACCCAAGTAGCAGTGCTTTGCCTTCTCAAAATAGTTCCCAGTATGTATACAGTTAGAAGATGGCTGTGTCTCATGTGACCTTGTTATTTGTACACTCTGTGACTGAGAAGCCCCGTGGTGAGGAGCAGAGATGTAAGGACTTATCTCTCGGGGATATGGTGAATAAGCTAAAGTCCCAATAAGTCGGCGTGTTCCTTTAAGTCTTCAGTTCATGCGTTTTTGGGGATTTAGTTGAGAAAAAAATCAACAAGGCTGTGAGTTAGCTGTGAAAAACCAAATCAATGATATCCATGAGCTCTTATCTCATCTTGTGTTGCATCATAAGCAATGTTACAGCCTCCTTTTCCCCACCCAAGCTAGGGCAAGGTCGTGGTTAAGTTATGATTACTGTATGATGCACTCAGCGAAGACGCGCAATAAAAGAGGTCTCTGCTGAACCATAAAACTGTCAAGATACATCACAAAAGTGTCAGATGCACCACGCGCAACATCACAACAAAAAGAAAATAAGACTCACTGTCCTCTCTAAGCGATCACTTCCTCAACTTAACACAGGCTGAATATTGCATTAGGCTAAATGAATGTGTGTTGGAGGATTGAGAGATTGATTTTAAAATTTCTTGCTTCTGCCATGCCTAGTAATAATCAATAATTTGACTGGCATTTCTTAGAAACCTCTCTCCACTAAAAGCAATACAGTATGAAACTGACACTCACTATGCTAAGCCACCAAAGAGAAGCAATAGATTTAATCCTTGCCTGAAGCTCTTCTTTAGCTATGCATTAATGCTCCAACCATGTACCAAACTGGGGAAAGTTGGGTTCTTTCTGGATAATGTAGTGCACATACTGTACAATAAAAACAGGCAGTAGGCTAGCCATCGTAGTCTGTGTTTCAGATGTTGCACGGTGGTCGGGCATACACAGATTACATTACTTGGACTGGCACCTGCCATGGTCTCATTTCAAGGTGATTTAGATGCTTATCAAATTTATTGTGCTGGATAAACATCCCGAGTTCCCTACAGAGACAAAATTTTGACACATTTCCACACTCAGTTTGAAAGCAGGACGGTAAATCACACTACACCACAGGGGCCATGAAGCAAACTGCACTTTGGTCAAATTTTTAAGCCTGGCCACAACCCCCCCACCCCTACTTGCACCTCAATCCACTAGCCCAATAGAGGGAGGCAGCCTAAATGCACCATCAGCATTGAGGTTTGGCTGAGCTGCTACAAGGGTATTATGTTCCAAATTCTCTCCAGCTGGAGTTAGGAGAGGTTCGCCCATCTCCTTTTTTAACCCATTCCCAAATCACAAAAAAAAAATAACCCCCGCTTCTTTTTACACCCTCCATCTCCACAATTCAATGTTTAAACAGTCAGGCGCCCAAGAAGAAAAATTTGGGGGCCATCAGGGAAAGCCTTCCTACAGTGGTCTGGGGAGTGAGGGAAAGAAAAAAAACAGAGAGAGGGTGAGAGAGAGAGAGAGCTGCTGGGGCAGGTGAAATCCGTCCGCATAAAAGGTGGCGATTAGGGGAAAGTAGCCCTGTGTGAGGCAAGAGGAACATCTGTGCCTATTACCACAGCACACAAAGGACCAGGAGGGGGGGGAAGGGGAAAAGACCACGGTCTCCAACATGAGCAGGGCCTCACCGAACACCACAGGCTCAATTGCATGGCCCAATTTAGGGCTTTCAGCGCTGCTCGTCATTAGCATTTGAAAAAGCAAGGCAGGAGCTAGCTCAGTGAGTAACTCATGGGTCGGAGCAGGAGTGTGACTTAAGAGCTTGAAAGACGTGGAAGCCCCCCCATCTAGCCCCAGGCCTTAAGCACCTTTCAGGCATAGCTCTGTTTAATGGAATATGTGGAGTATCATATTGTACCGCTGTTTAGGATTATGGATGATTATGCAAAAGTCAGGGGAAAAAGAATGTAAGAATTGAACACAAATTGTAGAGAAATGGCGACCATTTCTGTTAATATGACTGGTTTAGAAATGGCATTCTCAGAAAAAGCACTATATTCAGTGAGGCTTTTCAGACTTGCATGATGCTATCATATGCTTTTCCAAGGAGTTGTCACAACTGCACACTACCAGCAGCTAACCATGAACCAAGTTGCTCCGCAGAAAGAAACGCAAACCCTGTGATGCGTGGCATACATATGCATCATTGCGTATCGTAGCTCAGCATGGCAAATTAATGTTCAATTTGACTCCTACATTTTTGAATAACTGTATTTCAAAGTGTGCCAACCTGGTTCAAAAACACAACTAATGGATGGCAAAAGCATGAAAAATAAAACACTCATTCTGACTGAGCGATGCATCAAACTTGTATACTGGATAGCAGTCTTTTTCAAAATTGAGAACACTTGGGAGGGAGATGTATTACTTATTTAAATACCACTAGGCATATATCGGTTTGCTTAATTATTCCAATTCATTCCAAGACAGTAAGTGCCTTGCTGGAGTGAATTATGGATGGTAAATCAAGATGCCAAGTTATTAGTTATGACACCATAAGGTTCTGTCTTAGTCAATATGTCTCTCTTTGAGATTGGTATTATTTAAATGGGGAATGTTGAACCGGCAAGCTGATGAGCAATCCTGATTTGAGAAACACAACTGAACACCTTGTCTACAGGCAATATGATCTCAGTGCAATATTATAAAACAGAAATCCAAACTTTGCATCAGCATATTAAAAACCAAGTGGAACCAGATTGAATTGTTATAACAGACTGATTTCACAGCAAAGCAAAAAAAAATTACCACAGGATTTACCACTAACTAAGACCACTGCGATTCCATTTGCTATAAGTAAGGTCACATCAGAAGCAGTTCAAGCAGAGACATACAGGTGGACTTCAGGCTTCCTCACACCTTGTACTTCTTTTGAAAAGTTACCATCCTTTTTTGCCACAAGGCCGGTGCCCAATAACACTCTCTGTTGACTCATTTGTGAGAACAAACATGGTGCCTCTTACTGTGCAGTTTGCACAGAAATGTAAGATTTTTCGCATCCTCACCGACCTGGTCATAAAACTTGTTTAAATGATCATACAACGCCTCCTTGCTGCTTTGTCGCCTCCTTGCTGCTGTCGCCTCCATGCTGCTTTTTGTTTTGATGACGCATGCGGTGGTGCGACACTGGTGGCTGGTGTTGCCAGATTGGGTGTTTTTTCCGCTACATATCAAGGCCTGTTTACGGTGTGTTTTAGCCGGGTTTTCGCCTGGAAGGCTCTATAGAAATCTGGCACCCTATTGAACGAAATTAAACTGAGAGAGCGTGCCGTTCACAGACACCAGAATTAACAAGTTCACAGTAACGTTCATCAGGCAGTAATACAGTACGTTCAGTTCACGTTCGCCCAAAATATGAACTATCGTTCATGAACTATCGTTCAATGAACGCGTTCAGGCACAACACCGGCTGGAATACTGGTTATGTATTTAAATCACAATACAGTACTAGTAGCTTTAACAAGTTACAATTCAAAGAACTGCAGGATTACCCCCAAGTGTAACATTCTAAAGTCCTTAAATCGCTTTACTATCACAAATAGCACTGCCTTATGGTTGGGAACACAATAGGTTACAGTCAGTGGGAAATCAGCAGGAAGGGCTGACCCTTTTTCTTTTACATAAGTACATTTTTCTTGGATCTTGAGCGAGATGTGTAAAGACATAGCGATACATTATGCATGTTAGAGAAGTAATTTTGCCCTATCTGATGAAATTCTGCATAAGCAAACATTAAAGCAGGCAGGTCTTCACACAACTATGACCATGCATACTGAAACAGAAAAGATCAACAAGGAAGCATCCCTGTTACTTCAGATGGCATTACAGAATGTGGTTCTATTCATTAGACGGTTTGTGTTATCAGGGCATGAGGTGACAATGGTTAAACATTAAAGCATTTTTTGAACTGAATATTAAATTCCACCCTTCATCATCATTTGAGTAACCGCTTTCAAAGGGTTTCAGGATTTTAGGGCACATAAATGTTTGAAATGCTGCTGGAGTGATGCATGACAGATACATTGTGCTTGAGAAGCACGCAGTCTGAAGGTCATCAAATCTAATTGTCCAATGGACCAAGTCTTGATTGCTGCAACAAATCCCCACAAGGTTCATAGGAAGCCCGATATAAGGAAATTGTAGTGTGTGGTCAGCACATTTTCATGTTTACAGAAAATAGAGGAAAACAAACGGGCATTTAGGTCAAGTATTCTAACCGAAAGCCAATAGAATCCAAACACGGCAACATATAGCCTATATCGACAGAACATTCACTTTGTCTCTTAAACAACTGTGAGGATGTGTATGCTTTGACACACAATGCATCTACTGTATGTGTATGCACTTTTGTGTCCACACATGTAGAAGGATAATAGTTATTTGCATCCTTGCAAATAGTGATGAATGCATACTAGCAGTCCTCTAACCTCTCCATCAGTGCAGCAAAGCTGGCGCCGGCTCAATTCTTTCCCAACACATGATGTAAATGCTCTGTTGGGCACATTCAATGTGATGTCATTGTACTACTGACATCCAGGGATGGACCGGCGGCCGAAGCTGATTTGTTTAATATCTAGTTGAGAGAATTCTATTGACTTTCATTTTTTCCTCATCTACTTGCAAGATGAAAACATATCTTCCTACCCAGAAGCTCTGACCTAATATGCCTTTCAAATTTTTTCAGAAGGACATGCTATATTGCGCGCAAGTGTGTGTGTGTGTGTGTGTGTGTCTGTGTGTGTGTCTGTGTGTGCGTCTGTTTAGCTCCATTCAGGACTTATATCGATATAAGCCAGGCTTAATCCTTTCACTCTGATGGCTTCTATGACAGCGGCACACCATCAGATAAGAGGTCATTGAACTGCAACAGCCACCTCCTCATTCAGAATAAATGGGGTGCACCAAGAGTGCACCTTACTATGTGCCGCATTGCTCTGGTCATAATGAAAATGTAATGCATTTTGGGTTCCAGCTGCCATCACTACTGCACTAGACAGAGCTCATACTGTGGATATTACTTGTGTAACTTGACCAATTTGTCCCTCAAAATGATGCACATACAAAGCAGAAATATCATTTGATATGTATGAACTTACTCTCATGGTGTCTTTAAAACAAATTCAATTCAACCTATTTGTGAGCTTCTTGGCTCAATGTTAGATGCATCATGAGTGCACATTTTATAGCATCAGATTTTCAGCCTGAAATTGAAAAAAAGAAAGAAAATAAATTAAAAGTAAATTCCAAATGTCCATCAACCTTGAGGCTAATATGAGACATGCATCGATCAAAGTCCATGCCAGACTAATGCTCTTTCCTGTTTCTTGGCACAGCATGACCATATGGAACTGCAGAGGTTTCCTTTTGCTTAGCTAACCAGTCAAGTTGAAAGGAGCGTGTAGCACAAGGAGAGAAGTTTTTCTGAAAAAAAAAAAAAAAAAAAAACAACATACATTTAATATCCACACGGGTGTTGCTTTTTTTTGGTCGGTCTCTCTCCAATCCCACTGAGGGACATGAAAGCCAGAGACCACAGACAACCTCTATTGAGGCACAGCTGAAACATGCTAATGCCCTGATTTTGTTTTCATTGGGAGGGCTCCCTGGCTGTGGCATATCATTTGATTTTTGCATGCATCAAATTGCTCCGTGTGAGCTGTCACAACATGTGTTTCTGTCTGCTGACGCCTCAACGAGCACCTCTCTTTGAGCAATCATCTGGGGGACAACGCTGGATGTTTATTTTGGCAGAAATCCCATCATGCATTCATGCCCATTTCCTTTGGTCCGAGTAGTTGCCCTGCATGTCATCGTAAACTAGACTGAAAATAGAATATGCACACATGGAGGCCTAAGCTGTGCACAAACAGGAAGATTTGAAGATCCCCACAAGCCATAAAGTGCTACAGAAACAGAGCAATTTGCAGTAAACTAATTATAATCCAATTTTCTAATCTCTCTCTCGTTGCCGTTGCTATTTTCCACCTCTCTCCCTGGTTCTCTACAATCTTGATAGTTTAAAACCTGGTCCATTAAAACAACCAGCGCTTTTAATGACAGTATGTTAACGCAGCACAAAAAGAACATTCTCCTTTGCCTTTTCTTCATTTAAATTCAATTATCTCCGAGAACAGTTAGACAGCAAGGGAATAATAATAATGAGGGGTATGCACAGGATGAAGGTGTGCAATGGCCACGCTGTGACATCTTTTGTTCTGTTTTCGGATTGGCAAGATAATGGCGAGGGCTGCCGAGAGGGGGAAAAGTGGAGCTCACTGTGCAGGTTATCTTTCATGGTGTACAGGATAATCACGGAGTGGTGAAAGCTGGGGAGCAGCAGAGACATATCTTCTTGGAGATCAAGGTCAAAACAACTCAAAGGAAGGTGGAAATTCAGTTTCAAAAACACTCACAGCTGCCTGAAACATATTGATCTAGCTCCTCTTCCCTCTACCTCTAAAGTCATTTCTCTGATAGACTCTGGTAGAAATACATTATTTTCTTGTCATAGGCACCACAATGGATCACTGTTAAGAATATACTACACTTACAGAGAGAGGAGAGGGAGGAACGTTAAGAGCTTGACGTGCTATATTTGAAATAACAATTCACAGAGTGACCTCTGCTTCCCATCAGTCCTGTAACACTTTACCATTCCACAATCTGAAATTTCCATCAATCACAAACACATGACTACAAAATAAGACCATCAAGAAGTGGACAACTGAGAACACCACTAAGCTAGGTGAGCACAGAGCACGACAATTTGTCAAGTTTGGAATTGCTAGAACTAGGGTTTAGGGTATAGATAAATGTTGTGTGTCCAGTCTGGACTCCAGCATGTCTTTAAAAATGCATAGCTGCTTTATACACGGAATCACTCTGCAGAAACTTTACACAGACAGATCAATAACAACGCTGAGCACCGAGTCCTCCAAGGCACTGCAGTAAGCTCAGCCATTGATGTATCTGAGCCAAGTGGCCTTTGCAACAAAGGAATAGCAACTCCCTCTTATTCCTTTGATTTATGCCCTTGGAAGTTGGCACATATTCCCACCAAAGAGTGTCTAACTATCTGATTGAAGTGCTTGATGTTAAGCAAAATTGTTATCCTTAATTCACAAAGAAATACAGATCAAAGTATAAGAGACTGGCTTTAGTGAATAGATCATTTTGCATTTAATTCCTTCAAACTGATTAAAAAAATAATAATTGGCAATGCTTAGCAGGCAGTGAGGCCCCAAATTGTGCTGCCAGATGTAGTATCAAAAAGTAAGAAATGTAATAACAGATAAGTTAAACAGATAAACTGTTGTCTTTTTTTTAAATGATACATAATCTATTTTGGTCATCTCAGGCTGATTGACTGCTGGATGTTGTTCAGACGTTGTCACTTCCAAATCCTCCACCTCTCCTCCTTTGTTTGAGCACAAATCCTTATTTTATTATCCAGGCAGCAGCGTAAGGTCCTGACCCCCTGTTGAAGTTTCCTCCATGTTTGATGCCCGCCTACCCCTCTCTGGGATTATTGTAATACTCTACGCACCTGCTTTGATGAAATAACTATGTGCAACTTGTAGCTGGAGTGGAATTTAATGGAGCAATGACCTGACGGATGAAAAAGTGCAAGAGACAGCTTGTGTCAAATGTATCCGTATTTTAGATTTATCATACGAACATCCGTTCCATTTAGGGATTTGTAGAAATACTTTTTGGTTTCCTATTTTTTTTATTCTTATCAAATGTATGGATAACAAAAATATTTTATTGTTGAATTTTTTGAACAAAGTCACTGCTAAATACAACATGCCAAGTAGCTGTACTTTCACAGTTAGCACATCCAGTTGTTGTAAATACTACAAATTATCCATTGCTGCAGTTAATAACCTTGAATATATTGATTATTGAGTGAGGAGCAACTTAGAAACAAACAATACAAATAAATACCAGAGCTTTGTATACTGTCATCTGTTTAAAGGGTATGGATTTAAATCATTCAATTTGTCAAAGTCAAATTCAAGAATAGGTGGTGCCACTACTGTATATACAGTACCTCTGATTATCTTCTGCCAGTTTAATTTATTGACTGAGGACTTAATTGATTTACTGACACTATTCTCAAAGTCACCTCATCGGCATTGTTCCAGAAAAATAACATCAGTGCCGGGGATGAGTAGCTTATCCAGCTAATTAACGGTTGTTAATCAGATGAAGATGAATCTAATCATCTATTTATGACATAATCCTCTGACCAAAAAAAAAAAATGCAAATGGATGATATCAAACAAAGCACAACAAAACATGAATTCTGATGACTTGTATAGGTGTGTGTGTATATAGTGATACTGGCATGTGACATCATGGTATAACCATTCACATCCTACTAAATCTTAGCGTCGATGTGGATACAGTGAACGCCACATATCATTCTCCTCAAGGTTCGGGCTTTTTCAATAGTGTGGAGAAAGAAAAAAAAAGTAAATTGCTTATGGACAAAACCCTGACTTCAAACAGAACAGCTGACAACGGAGTCAATAAATGGGTCACATCAGGCGATCCTGGGAGCAGACAAGGCCAGGTTATTCTGAGATCAGATCCCCTACATGCAAACGCAAGGCACTCTACAGTAGGTAACTGAGTTCATGTTGATGAAACTCACCTGTGTTGGGACCTGACAGAGCAGTTCTACCGAGATTTGGACACATCAATCAATAATAAGAACAGTGCAGCTTCGTTGACTACAAAAAGGGACCTGCAGGTAGAGAGACACAGACACACACACAGACACACACACACACACACACAGACACACACTTCGGTGGAATAATTGCGTGCCACCACTGGCTGTCAAGCTATGTCACTATCTCGTTAGCATTGGTATTGGCTCCGTCGTACCCGGTAGCATCAGGAAAGGTCAGAGTGGCAGTGTCTGCACTGTCACACTGAGCGCAGGCTGGACGGACACAGCAGGCTCTGCCCTGTCTGTCTCAGCGGGCCTGATCCTTGGAAGTTTATATACAAACACCTTAGAGAGGACCGGGTCGGTTTTGGTTACAGCGTACATAAAAAACAAACAAACATATAATACAATTTTTACAAATAATGGTCAATAACATTTTTACCATTGACATAATATATGCATAAATACTCAAATCTTTTCTACACATTCACAAACTTGACTTTTCTCATGCTGATTTTTTATTTATTTTTTAATCACAAGGCAATATATGACCATTAAATTATATTTGAACATCATTTCACAAGTTCAGTTTCTTACTTGCCCTTTTTTATGACAGCCCATACATTTGCACTTGTAGTACTTGGTCAAAAATCTGGGATTTAAAATGTGTCATGCATGTGAATTAAGCCACAGCTTGAAGGGGTATCCCTCACATTCAGTATAGTGTTGCCATATTGTCAACAGCAACTCAAACTGCATGTTTCACACCGCTATGCACTGTCTTGTTTCTCTCCTTCACAGATATGAGTTTGACTCGCAAAAGCAGCCCCGAATGTTTTGAGTTTTTTGAAACCGCGATGATAACAGTATTCAGATTGGGGAGAGGATGAAGGCTGACAGGTGGAGAGACACAAACAGGAAACCTTGCTGATGCCCTGTCTGCCAAACCCCTCTGAAACACGTCCAGACTGACGGGAGTGAGACAAAAAAGCTAGACCCAATTTATTTCTCTCTGTTGTGAGCCTTTCATTTTGGTGACTGGCGCCAGTTTGCTTATCAACTGCAGAACTATTAGCCGCATCAAATCAATGTGTTCATTGCTCTCCTCTTTTTTTCTCTCTCCTCCCTCAGTCCCTCTCTCTCTTTCTGCCAGACAGGTCAGATATTAGAAACCTGTATTATCAGGTCTTCCCAGGATGCTGGTGGAAAAGTTGATTTGCAACGCCCGATTGAATCTACTTATCCTTCATCCCTTTCCAACCCCCAGCCAGCTACCCCAGCAGACAGGAGCCCAATGGCCTATCTACACTGAGGTGCCAAGGAATAAAAATATCTATCTACAGAAAAAGGGGGAGGGAAAGAGGGAGAGAGAGGAGACAGAGAGAGGGGAACGAAAAGAGGGGTAGAGTGTCGGCCTACATGTCACAGCTTTGGACAGCTTGGGGGGGGGGGGGGGCAATGTACTGCTTGCCTCTTCCCATCCTAAGCCCATCCCCTTTGCAAACATTTATCTACTTGCATTATACATCCATTTATCAGTCAGCAAACAAAACATGTCATGCCCCCCCCATCCTGAATCCAACCAGCTCACGCCACACACACACACACACAACCACAGGCAGTGCAGAGCAAACCTTTCAGACAAAGTTAAATTAGTCAAATCCCTGAAAGGAGATGAGCAGAGCAAAGGTCACAGAGAAAATCATTAAACGACTGTAACTTGTGCTAATTGAAGCTAGCTCGCGATAAAGGAAAACAGAGAAAAGAAATATTTATCTGTCGACTGGGGCTGCCACGGCTGAGTGGCCGTCAGTAGCACAAAGAGAGCCATTATGGCTTTATCTTCATAAATAGGGGGGTAAGTGAGTCTCGGCTGCAGACGGAGGGATGAAGGGGTGACGGAGGACTCGGGAGAGAAGGGGTGGAAGTGGGTGAGGTGACTGATGAGGAGTGTGTGGAACTGTGGCTGGTGGAGAAAAAGGAGAAGAATACACAGAGTGGCAGCAGAGGGGAAATAGCTCCAGAAATGCCGCCTTCATCAGGAGGCGATGGCTGGGTTTGAGGAAGGGGGGATCAATTTGTGAATGCAATTACTGTAGACCTCCCAAGTCTGACTACTGAATCAAATCAACACTGTGGTGGCAACTCAAGTGCCTAATTTCATTCTGTATGCCCTTCATTCAGGAGACAAAACGGACAATTAGAGTAATGACTATGGCAGGTGTCCTCACATAAAGAGGTGTCACCAAAAAACTTCGTAAGTACGACGGCTATGACAAGTAAAACACTGAGTTGCAGAGAGCTGAGTGGCTCGGAGCTTTGTGCTCTGCTGCAACGACACAACCACAGATCTAAGAGGACAGCTGTCAATGGCGACGCAGAGGTCACCGGGCCAGCAATTGTTGGTTTGGACAGGGCTTAGTGAAGTTCAGTCCTTTGACTTTAATCTCAGACACAGTTGCTCCCTTTAACAAACGCTCCATGTGCAGAACTCTTTGAGTTATTGGCACCGGTGCACCTGCAATTAAAACAAAACAAACTTCATTACCAACAGCATGTCTTTTGGTTTTCCTGAAGACGCTTTCTGACATCTGAGCCAAATGATGTTTGACTTTCGGGCCTTGGAAACTTTTAATGGAGTTCATTCTGCAATCAACCTGGCTGGGGGAGCCGAGTGAACTCTGACTTTGTCATATTGATCTCCTCCAATGTGTTTACTGGCTGAGGTCACAAGAATCCCTTCTCCAGCCTGTAAAGGGGTCAATAATGTCAATACGGAAAATTAGGTAATACTGGTCTAAAACATCTATGAAGTACATCATCTATAAATATGGTGCAAAACGTGAGAGCTTGTAGAATACAATGTGAGAACTTGCAGAACAAAAAATCTGAACTGCTATGTTAAAATTTGCACTTGTAAAATTAAAATTTGCACTTGTAAAACTAAAATTTGCACTTGTTAAAAATATTCATACGTGATCTGAATTTGAAGTCACAAAAAAAAAAAAAAAAACAGGAGAGCTTGGAAAAAAAATCTGAACTTGTAAATTGAAATTTGCACTTGTAGAAAAAATGATAGTCTGATAAAACATTGATGTCTCTAAACGTTCTAAAATTATAATCATCATTGATGAACATGACAAAGAAATGTATATAGCCTAAATTTTAATTAAACAGTAGCTACTTTGCCTTATAAAATCATTATTTCCCCTTGTGGATGGAAGTCTCTAACCTGACTCCGCCAGATGGATTGCTTCGCATTTGCTCGGCATATCCATCTGGGAACTTTCCGTTGGAGAACTTTAGGGAAGGGGCGGAATACTGGTTATTTGATTGGATGAAACATCTGTCTATCACCTATGTTGGTGATAGACGGGCCAAATCAACCAATCAGATCCACGAAGCGTATGAAAATACAACCACAAGCCCGCCCCTGCTGCTGCAGGCAAAGCATAGCTCGTAAGCTCAGCATGCAAGCAACATGTCGGTAAAGGATATTTGCCATTTGTGTAATGAGAATTTAGGAATAAAAGGCACCATTTCAGGTTCCCGGACCATATTCCAAAAGAAGGATCAAAGAGAAAAAAAGCATTAGCGAGCGGCTAACAGAATTATGGCTACCGCTGGCTGATAATACTGGTTAGCTGATTGGATAAACCATCGGTCTATCACCACCTAACCCACCTCAAAACCAACGCTGATTGGCCCGGTCGTTTGGCTAACGGCTCCAAATTTTCTCTGCCTCAAGATGCCAGACTGATCTGCGAGTGGAAAACTGGAGCTCGCGAGATCAGGACGGTCTCACGAGGCTAGGAAGTCTCGGCAGGGATGCAGAACTTGGCACGGGTTACCCGCTGATGACGGTCCATCTGCGGCTGCAGGACCTGGAGCTTACCGCCAGTGTTTCAGTTTGACTGTTAAAGTGTTTAGATAACTAAAAGGTATTTATTTAGAAGCTAGTTAGTTAGCTAATGCTAGCTTGCTATTCCACCAACACTGGCGGTGAGCTCAAGGGGGGATGTGCCGCTGCTTCCGGGTGCGGGGCTCTCCGTGTCCCGCTGGAGCTCTGACTGCAGGTCGAGGTCGGCAGCGAAGCTTTCTGGCAATAATAGCGATGTTGCTCCGCTGGCCGATCCCTACAGGTTACGGTCCGTCTGCGGCTGCAGGACCTGGAGCTCACTGCCAGTGTTTCAGTTTGACTGTTAAAAAGTGTTAAGATAATTAAAAAGGTATTTAGAAGCAGGCTGGTTGGTTAGTTAGCTAACGCTAGCTTGCTATTCCACCAGGCTTCCATGCTACATAGCTAAATAAGCCGGACAGAGTTGTCCCTCATCTGGCGATAGAAACCCTGCTTTCCCCGTTCTGTTGGCTCAGAGCTCCACAGCCTAAGTCCACAAGTACAAATTAGTTTTGCACCAAATGTATCGCAACAAGTGTTGCAAAAGTCGAGGCGCAGATTCTCCACTTTGTGATGCGAGAGAGCGCATACAGGGACAGATTCGAGAGGTTGTAATCACTGAATTGTGGTTGTGATGGAAAATGAACCTGAGTTAAAAAAAAAAAGTACACGAGTAAATGTTGCATTACAAGTTTCTAGCTGTCATTGTGTTCATGGAAATATCAATCTACACATTTGTGAATATTTTTTCATTCATAAGTTTCAATTTACAAGTTCAGATTTTTTTTTTACAAGCTCTCCTGTTTTTTTTCTTTTTGTGACTTCAAATTCAGATCACATGTGTGAATATTTTTTACAAGTGCAAATTTTAGTTTTACAAGTGCAAATTTTAATTTTACAAGGGCAAATTTTAATTTTACAAGTGCAAATTTTAACATACAAGTTCAGATTTTTTGTTTTGCAAGTTCTCACATTGTATTCTACAAGCTCTCACGTTTTGCACCATATTTACCTTCATAAACATCCCTGGATGGTCCATTTCCATTTTAGTAAACTTTATACGTGTGACACACAATTACGTCCACGCGTCAACATGTCAAGTTGTCACATATCCTACTTTCACTGGACCAGGGCGAGATTAAAGAGGGGGAACTATGAGTAAACAATCTTTTGTCAAGTCCAATGATAAATCACTCTATAAAAGACAGAGGATTAATGGCGTTTAACCCTTTACTGCCTTCCCTCAAAAGACATATGTGTTAATAGGACACTAGGCTATATTTGATGTTGCTTTGCAGAAATTACTGCTTGCTCGGTCAAATAAACTTAGTCTAGGCAAAGTAACACTTACATTTTCTCTTTGTTTCAAACCATTGGATTTTAAATATTTTTTGAACCCAGGTTTTTTGTTTTTTTCTTACATGGGCTTTACTTCCTCATTATTTAATCCCTCCAGTATTTTGCGGCCTTTTTTTGAGATTGCTGCAGCAAAAAATGCCTTATTTTGCGGGAGCTTTTGTAAAAAAAATTGCGATACAAGTTGCAATGTCTTTTGTATGTATTTTTTTGCAATGAAGTTGCCAGAGACAAGAAAAAAGTTGTGATTTTGTTTGGTATACTTCTTTAAAAATAAAAACTTGTTTTTGGGAGAATAAAACTACTCTGGGCTGAGTTTTCCTAGTAACCTTACCAAAGAGGCTCAGGATGCTGCAAATGTTGGTATAATATGAAAATGGCTGGTGGATTTAAGACAAAAAAAATAATAATTTATTTATATTTTTATGTGTGTCAGTGGCTTGTGGATCTTTACATTGTTAGTTAATTTTCTGGCCTGGCCTGGGACACACATTCATACGGTTTGATAAAGTACTTATTGGACTTTAACTTATCATTGTAGTTACAATAACAAGCGTAGCTGTCCTCAATTTAGGTGTAAAAGAAAATGTTCAAAACTGAAGTAGCAAAGGTCTAGATATCCTGACGTTTAGCCTGTAGTATCAAGCTTTAAAAACACTGGCTCTTTCAATTTTCATTAATGTAACTCAATAGTGTCTTTTATTAGCCTTCGCTTTTTCTCCACACCTCCGGTTTCTAATGCTTCCTTTTTGTTTAATATTTCAAGTCCTGCGCTGATGACATGACACTTCTAATCAAACAAATTTAAGATAAAGTATGGATGCCACTATGTAACCGATGCGGACAATTTACAGTATGCTGTATTTTCCATGCTGTACTTTAACTACAGTACCATATACAGTCAACCAATCACAGCATCAGCAATTCTTTTCAAGCACTCTAAAAGTCTCTTTACTTGTAGAGAAAGAAGGTTGATTGATTGAACCATCAATCCTGCGCTCTGGGGTCATTTTCGAGACATAATTTGATTCTAACAGCAAATTGTATAGAGTCAGGAATAAAGAGAATCATCAATGGCAAATACACACTCCAAGAAACACATAATGTAGGCACCAGAGGAATAACAAAGAGGTAAGTGTAATGAATATAAAAGTGCACCGAAAAGAGAACTATTACTTGAAGTGCTACAGGTGAATTTACATTAAACTTGCAGCATAAAATAATGGTAATACAAATCCAGACATAACTTCTGTTCATGTTTTTGAAATATGAGACTAGGCATCAGGATATAAGACTTTTTTATAGGTGAATGGATATTTGTGCCATTTCTCTCTGCCTCTCTGCAAGATAGCTCTACAATTCATGACTGTAAGATAAAAAATAAAAGGGTACAGAAAAGTGCCGCAATTTTCTGGAAGCACTGCCCATTTAGTTCTGCCCAGGGTGGACACAAAGCTTGAGCCAGTGGTGAATATTGGAAAAGGTACCACTAAGGCTTGTATAATCATTGTGAATGGTCGGGGTGGGGGGGGCGGAGAGAAGCATCAAGCTCCTGTAAAGCACTCCAGACAGACACACATCACACCAGGCCTTCTGAGATGGGAGTCCTGGGTAGGGCCTATTGCTTGATACCACAGGGGAAATAAACTGCCTAAAATAGGCATGAGGGCAGGAAATGGATTTTATTGGAGAACTAATCAAGGGGGCCGTTTTAGTGGGGCACAATTTAGATTTTGATTGGATTCCTACTGACATTGGGGTTATCAATGTGTCTCATACTGGGAGGTGTAATTTGATCTTTGATGTCCACACGGTGGTCTTGATGTATGTCCTGCTGCATTGGCAATGACTGCTGTGCATGTGTTTGTTACAGCAGTGTGTGTGTATCACTGTGTATGGGGTTTGTGTATAGATAGATGTTAGGCATGGAAGGTACAGATAATAACTGCTACTGTGGCTCAAGCTGCACTCTTTGACTGAAGTGCCCCTCTAGTCCAGAATAAGTAAATAGTAATAATGTTTCTAATTAGTATTATTAATAGTATTGAAGGAGAGCTCAGCACTCCAAAAGAAACTGTGAGAAAGCAACAAAGCGAAAAAAAAAAAAAAAAAAAAAAAAAAAAAAATAAAAAACTTTCACTAGCTGAGATAAGGAAGAACTAAAATGATTTCCTCTATACTGCACCAACTACCTGTAACTTTAAAATCCACATCAAGTAGAGCATTAACCATACTCATATTGTAAAGTTGCTGTTGTTATTCTTCCTGTAATAAACCTGGAGCTGGCATCATGAACCAAGATTGCTTTGAACAACAGCTGGCTGACTTTTAACCAGGGATGAAAGAGATGTTACTCGAGTGAACAAGTAAAAGTACGGTTATTTTAAAGGAATTACTATACAAGTAAAAAGTAGGTCAGTTAAAATGTACTCTGAGTAAATTATTTTTTAAGGGAGATAGGGGGTAGAGGGAGGGTAAAGGAAAAAGGATGTAGGCTATGATGATGATTATGTTATATGATAGAAGTATTAAATAAACAACATTTAGGCTACAAAATGAAATACATTAAAGCATCAAGGCCTACTTCTCACACCACAGAGCCCCTATGTCCAAAGCAAAATATATTTCTTTTCTATAGCCTATTTGCAGACTGCATACAACTGATCATCAATAAGACAACCATATTCCTCAGTATAACCATACTAGAATGAACCAGAAAACTCAGACAATTAAAAAAACATGACCGACAATAAATAAAAACAGCTGACACCTCGGCGGGTGTAACAAGCAGTAGGGTACAGCAAATCAAATAGCTTGACACAGCAGAACAAAACATCACCAAAGCATACATCGACATGTAAACATTAAACTCTGCAGGGGCTGCAGCCACAAACACACAAGTGTAGCACATGCGCACAATACTACAACGTTGATATTCTCTCTGAAGAAAGTTACCATCATCCATCCAACCAACCAACCATCAGTTTGTTGTTTTGCTCACCTGTCTAGACGTCATATTCTATGAGTCTTGTACACAACGAAGTCTTCCTCAATCTGCTCCAGGTTCAAGCTTGTCCATGCTCAGTGTATAATATAACTCGGCCTCTCTGTCCCACTGCGCTCTTTAAAGTTTTTAATCATTTTAGAGCTGTAAGACGCCCTGCAGTCACAACTGTGACATAGTTTATTTCACACACCTCACTGAAGGGAGAAGTCACCATAAGCATTTTAGCATTTAGTATGTTAATCAGGCCCAGCTGCACCTGTTGATCACGCGATATCCTGAGTGCGTTTGATTTGCGTCACTGACCGCAACGTATTTACACACTTATTGCAGCTCAGAGAAGGACTCAATGGTGCTTGTAAAAAAAACAGAAACAGGAGCCTATAAAATATAAATATCATATAAAAAACAAATGCACATTAAAATTAGAAAGAGACATTCTTTTCTTGAAGCCTTTTTATTTGTGCATTTACAGGATCTGTCATTACGTCTCTAGCTTGTGCTTGTTCGAGACAGGAAACGCTTCTCCAATGGGATGCCAATGTTGCTCTCTGTCTCTTGGATGTGCACTCATGTTGCATCAGTAGTGCTGTTCCATTATTATCGAGGATCAATATGTCGGCATAACAAGTTGATGAGCCAATGTTTGTCGAGCTGTGTTTCTAAGTCTGTTTTTGGGCCTTGCTACTTAGTGGACAGAAATGACCAAATACAGCTTTAAAAAAATCTTTTTTTAGTCATTAAGGTAGCCATTGTAGTCCTTGCTGCCGCTGTTCCAGCCTCATTTTGGATCAATATTACAGCCAAAAAGTATCCTAGCTTGGCAGCTACAGACAATAATTGGAACAGAATAAGCCATGAATTGGCAGTTAGCTAACAATGTAAATGCACATCTGTGAACAGTGTGTACTGAATTCACTTTCATTTGAATACTGGCTTCTTCACTTGTCTTCAAGTTCTGCCCATACCATCAGGTGTCATGAGAAGTGTTCTTTATTGAATTCAACATCTGGTGTGCTAACTAGCAATATCTGAACCCAATTCAGCATGTGATGATGTTGGCATGTTCTGTTTAGGTTCCATCCAAAGAGTGGACTGGTCTGTTAAAGGGTGTGTGCTAAATCTAGTCTGGTACATATGTATATAATATTGATTTAGTAGAATAGCTGAGGAAGGAATTGATTGGAAAACACTGTATATCTGTTTTGCGGTTTCCTTTAATATGCCCAACCGGTCTACATGTGTTTTGTGGATCTGGAAAAGGCGTATGACCGGGTCCCCCGGGAGATACTGTGGGAGGTGCTGCGGGAGTATGGGGCGAGGGGGTCTCTTCTCAGGGCCATCCAATCTCTGTACGACCAAAGTGAGAGCTGTGTCCAGGTTCTCGGCAGTTAGTCGGACTCGTTTCAGGTGAGGGTTGGCCTCCGCCAGGGCTGCGCTTTGTCACCAATCCTGTTTGTAGCATTTATGGACAGGATATCGAGGCGTAGTTGGGGTGGGGAGGGGTTGCAGTTCGGTGGGCTGGGGATCTCATCGCTGCTCTTTGCAGATGATGTGGTCCTGATGGCATCATCGGCATGTGACCTTCACTTCACCAGCACTCACTAGATCGGTTTGCAGCCGAGTGTGAAGCAGTTGGGATGAGGATCAGCACCTCTAAATCTGAGGCCATGGTTCTCAGCAGGAAACCGATGGAGTGCCTACTCCAGGTAGGGAATGAGTCCTTACCCCAAGTGAAGGAGTTCAAGTACCTTGGGGTTTTGTTCGCGAGTGAGGGGACAATGGAGCGGGAGATTGGTCGGAGAATCGGC
The DNA here is from genome assembly GCF_004354835.1 of Perca flavescens. NCBI lineage: Eukaryota > Metazoa > Chordata > Actinopteri > Perciformes > Percidae > Perca > Perca flavescens. The sequence continues at coordinate 17,323,286 of NC_041350.1, forward strand.
GCATTCAATTTATTGCACCGTCGAAAGGAGAGCTGAGCCAGAAGGCAAAGCTCTCGATCTACCGGTCAGTTTTCCTTCCTACCCTCACCTATGGTCATGAAGGCTGGGTCATGACCAAAAGAACGAGGGTACAAGCGACCGAAATGGGTTTCCTCAGGAGGGTGGCTGGCGTCTCCCTTAGAGATAGGGTGAGAAGCTCAGTCATCCGTGAGGAGCTCGGAGTAGAGCCGCTGCTCCTTTGCGTCGAAAGGAGCCAGTTGAGGTGGTTCGGGCATCTGGTAAGGATGCCCCCTGGGCGCCTCCCTAGGGAGGTGTTCCAGGCAGGTCCAGCTGGGAGGAGGCCTCGGGGAAGACCCAGGACTTGGTGGAAGGATTATATCTGCAACTTTGCCTGGGAACGCCTCGGGATTCCACCCTAGTCGGAGCTGGTTAATGTTGCTCGGGAAAGGGAAGTTTGGGGTCCCCTGCTGGAGCTGCTCCCCCCCGCGACCCGATACCGGATAAGCGGACAAAGATGGATGGATGGATGGTTTCCTTTAATATGTTAAATGTTTTTCCTAAGTTTTGACATTGAAAAGTACTTATACTATCCTGTTCTGCTGAGATGAAGAGCAGTGGCCTTTTTTTAACATGAAACACTCTAATCCCATTTAAATTGCAGCCAACACTGAGCAGTGCCAAAATATCATCAAAACCAGGCGGCTTTGATGCCCGGGCCAAGACTTTAAAGACAGAGGAATGTGGTATTGAGGGCTAGTGCCAGGTGTATACAACAGTGTGATTAGGCCTGAATTGTAAAGCAGTATATAAAATATAATGTCACTTATTAGCAACATATTTCAAGTGTGTTACTGTTACCAAGACTGCAGATACTTGAGGAAGGATACAGAGAGACCACGTCGGCTAACAATAAAGCACAAAGGTTCAAACAACTAGTCTGCTCATAAAAAGCATGGCACATCCATACGAGCGAGGGAAACGTGTTCCAAAGAAGGTGTCAACAATTCAGACCGAACTCAAGTGAGACTGGCGGAGAAGGCATCAAGTCTTCAAAAGCACAGACTGACCCAAACTGCTTTTCATGGCTTGACAGCTCATTCAGCATCCACACAATTCCGTAAAACAGTTTTCATGCGTGGGGTGTTTGTGAGATTAAAAGCACTTCAACGCTACATGTGATGTTTGCATGTGAATAGAAGCCATACAGGGAATGTCACATCACTTATCTTTTGCATAAAACTGTGGTGCTCCTTTTGTCAGCTGCAAATAAGCTCATTGTATCCTGCTGATAAAAGGCAATCAAACAAAGTATATAATTGTGAAGTCAAGCATTAATTGCCTGTATAACTACCGCCTAATGCTGAAATAATTAAGAATGTCTTTTACTGGGGACTGGCAATGCAATTATCACCTTGATGATTGTGCTATACAAAGACATTCAGGGAAGGGAGACGGAAAACGAGAGAAGCAAATAACTAAAATGACGGGGATAATACAATTAGAACATGGCTCAGAGGGGAAGGAAACAAAGGGGAGACAGCCTCAAGGCTTTTTCCAACAGGGTTGCCATGTCTACACACTTCATTTGCATCCTTCTAATGTCACACAATTATGCTAAATAAGCATCCAAAGTTGTGCAGTCCTTACATAACTATTTTAGTATATTTGTCTAACAGTATTTGCAAAGAATCTGCTGCTTGACTTGCCACTTTCTCGTCCTGTCTCCAGCCCCCCAGCTAATAAGTTCATTCAATGTGAGCAGGTGTCAAGCAATGCCTCACTTTAGACATTTACTTAAACCTTCATCAATCTGATTCACTGTATTTCAGTGGCAGCTAAAATGCCCTAAGCTGTGGTGTAATGCCCATTGCAGTAGGTGCCATTCTTTTTAACAATACCTATATTATAAGATACCACAGCTTGTAATGTAATATGTGATATATACAATAGTGGACAAAGTCATCATCTAAAGGAAAAAAAGGGGCAAATGTTCTATTCCTCATTTTGCATTATTAAAGGTGGAGATCAAATGAAATATTCAACAGATGATATGCTGCTTTAATATTCATAGAAATGAACTTTATATTAGAGAACACATTTTTATGGGAAGTAGACTGGAGGCCACTGATTAAATTTCATTGTTTGATCACTATGCAGGGACATTATGGGATATTACGAGGGCCAGCAGGTGCCCCCCTTTAGCAAACATTTAGGGGCAGTCTCCGAGGCCACGCAACTTTGGCAGTGCACATCAGAAGTTTACGCTACTTAGATGTGTTTCAATAATGGAAAACTAAGACTTTTTAATAGGGCGCCTGAAACGTTTTGCATGAATAAAAATGGGCGGTGTGCGAGAAATGTGTAAGTCATAGCATGTCTCAAAAACCAGCTATACATATTCATGTATTTACTGGCAAAGATATCACCTAAGGCAATCCTGATTCTGTAAATATGAATAAATCAGATGGTCCCTGTGGTACAGTTTCTGTACTTTTATATGCTAGAGTGGCTCTTGTGTTGTGTTGTTTTATTTTGTTTTGTTTACATAAGAGTATTAAAGAGTTAATTAAGTTTAAACTAAAAACAAGCAAAGCGCCATTACACAACTATCAGGAGAGCCCCTTCAGATACTGATTTATTTTAGACTTGGATGAGATGTTTACTAGCTGCTATATGAGTCAGCACCATTTATCCCTCTCTCTGTCTCTTTCTCAACACACACACACACACACACACACACACACACACACACACACACACACACACACACACACCCTCAGGTCAGAGAGATCAAGAGAGGGGGGTAGGGGTCCCTGCTGCGACTCCTAACATGATGGCATTCTCCGAGGTCACAGAGGTTGCCAGAGTTCGTGTCTACTTTTAAGAGACGTGAAACTCTACTCACGGTTTTCTAACAGTTATCTAATTGGATTAGGTCTCAAAGAGAGGCCCCTTTTTCCTCAGTGGCTTTGTCCATTCGCCTCAGCGCCGAATGGAGCTTAGAGGGCGCCAGACACTGAGGAGGACGTGCAATGGATTAGGTGAGGTATCCTGACCAATTAAGACGAGGCCAGGTGTCGTGCTGATTGCGGGAAAATTGAGACCTCGGCCCGCCATGTGTCTAATTCCGCACTCACTGCCCCGTAACCACTCATTTGCCTGTCCGCCACACACTGCTTTCCTCTCTTCCCCTCCCCTTTCTCTCTTCCTTTCCACCTCTGCGAAGGTAACCCGAGCTGCCTTCCCTTGACCCTTCTCTTCCGTGGAGAGCTAATCAGACCCACCTGGAGCTCCCCGGGGCTCTGTTAGCCGCTGGCTCAGCTAGCAACAGCTAGCAACAGCTGATCCAAGGAGGAATCCCTGGGGCAAACACTGCAGGCCTGGCACCCAACACACTGACTCAGGATCAGCCAGGGAGATTTTCCAACTGATGGTTCATTGAAACTCGAGCAGAATCATTACCAAGCCATATGTGGAGAGAGAGAGTGTGTGTGTGTGTGTGTGTGTGTGTGTGTGTGTGTGTGTGTGTGTGTGTGTGTGTGTGTACCACATGGGATTGCAAAACCCCGCTGCATGTCAAACAGCAAAAATATATAGCATCTAGAAATCTTTTTATAACATACTGTATATACATCTACACAATGTTAGGTGGTAATTTTTTTTGTATAACCTTTTAAATATATGACCCACCAAATAGGCTATGAAGAAAAAAAGAACCTGCTTTTGATCATTTGTGTCCAAATAAAGGTTTTTTCCTCATCTTCTAAGCTGGTGACTCTAAATAATGCTAATGTTGCTCCTTATCTGATGGATGTGTAAAAAAGGCAACCGCTTGCTAAGAATTTTACCATTTCAACTTAAAAGGTAATATGATTGTTGTGTTTACAGCTAGTTTCCACTGCCCCAAGAAATCAGTTATTGCAGTTTTTAATTTTTCATATTAAATTTGGGTAAATGTGTCAATAATAACATTAAAGATGCTAGGTGCTGTATGTGCCAGAATGCCCAGAATATGACATAAAACACAACCCAACAGTGTGGTTTCAATAGGAGAAACAAACCTCTCACACCTTATTGTTTCATTTAAACATGCAACACCTTACGCAGGCATATATAAATCAAAAATAATGATTCATATATATAGTTTATGTGCTTCTGCTTTACACAGTTTTTGTTGCTCTGCTGTTTCTACAAAGGCACAGGCTCACTAACATCACAGTCAAACAACTGTCACATGCAAACAACCTCATATTCTATAATACATGTAACACTGATTCCCTTAACTATTTATCAAAAAAGCAATAATAACAACAGCTTTTTCCATATTATTTGGAGCATTAAATTATTCTAATATAGCCCGAAGGCCAACTGAAATGGAAATGGAAACATGCAGATCAAGTCCATTATGCATTGTTAAACGTTGATCTATGGTTTAATATTTGCTTCCCAACAGCAATGACAATGTGTTATTACCTTGACAGAGGGCCATAATGTGCACTGACACACCGGTGATTATTTAAATAAGCTGCGACAATAAATACGGCTCCACATGATCTGGAATATGAGCCTTGCGCAGAAAATGTGCAGACTGAGGAGTAAATCCTAAATTTGGAGCAGATAATATCAGAGGTGGTGAGTGGAAAATATCAATGTGGTGCATCAGAAAACCAGCTCATTGTTATACTGAGATTAGACTCCAGAACAATAATGTAACAGGAATTAATATGAATTGATTTAACACTTGCATCCTAACATGTTAGACCTGAATAAGTCTATACATACCCTTCTCATCTCCATGCGTGTCGCAACTCTGTCTGACGCCCCCACCGCTAGCCTAGCTTAGCACAGATCAACATTTTCCTATTTACATGTTGTGATTTGTATAGTCACAGAGTGTACAAATAACAATGTCACATGAGACACAGCCATCTTCTAACTGTATACATACTGGGAACTATTTTGAGAAGGCGAAGCACTGCTACTTGGGTGGAGTGATTATTACTCCAACTCTGAGCGAACTCCAGGAGAACTCTCTCTGCTCCACACCACGGGGCTTCTCAGGTGCTGCAAGCAAATCACTCCGCCCAAGTAGCAGAAGTAGCAGTTCTTCGCCTTTCTGAGAATATAGTTCCCAGTTTGTATACGGTTAGAAGATGGCTGTGTCTCATGTGACCTTGTTATTTGTACACGCTGTGACTATACAAATCACAACATGTAAATAGTTAAATGTTGCCGTTATTTTGTCACTCATTGGGAGCAGTAAGCTAGATGGAGCCGGTTACCTCCAGGATCTATGCTAAGCTAGGTTAGCGGTGGGTGCATCAGACAGAGTTACAACACGCACGGAGATGAGAAGGGTAGGTATGGACTTATCTAACTCTGGGGGATACAGTGAATAAGACAAAGTCCCAATAAGTCAGCATGTTCCTTTAAGGCCTTCAGTGTCAAAAGTGGCTGTGTTACTGTTAAGTGTCTTGGAGCAGTTGGCATCCACATCCACGAGGGACACACACGTTTCAATTCAACTATGGATGCAAAAGTATTCCTTTGACAGAGACACAGTAAGTAGCAAAGCATCAGCTAAAACAAACATAAAAGCTTCTTTGCCAAACACCAACTGTTATGAAAGGCAGCGGATAGCGAGAGCATACTGGCATCCACAGCAATTAGAGGAGAAGGGTTAGCGAGGACTCCGCCTGTCCCAGACTCGCACACATTGCTCCCACACCTGTTTCTGCTCCTGGTCCAAACCAAAGAGAGAGACAGAGAGAGAGAGAGAGAGAGAGAGAGAGAGAGAGAGAGAGAGAGAGAGAGAGAGAGAGAGAAAGACTGAGAGAGAGAGAGAGAGAGAGAGAGAGAAAGACAGAGGCTGGTTACTTTGTTGCAGTGCCACCATAGCCCAGCAACGTCTAATGAGATTAGATGGTTTACTAATGAGCTCTACAGTGAGAAGAGTCAACTGTGAAGTGAAGGTCAGAAATTTCATCATCCAAATGTGCTGTTGGACTTCAGGAGTCATTAACTAATAACAAACAAATGATTTAAAGGCCCCTTGATATTTTCTCTCTCCTCTCTCTGTTTTAATGAGCATCTAAAGTATGAAAGTAAAAGCAAAACACGGAGTTGCTCTACTTCATGAATGGAATTGATTTTGTCCGGCCTAATTTAACATGTCATAAACTTTCATATAGGAAGCCAAACATGTACTAACACATCCAATAAATATCATGACTGCAAAGGTATTATATGATATCTGAAAATAAAGTAATTTATTTATTTTCTGCAGATCCAATCACAACTGTTAGCACCTTGTATTTATTATGGCCCTTTGAGAGGGTAAACAATCTGCTGAGAAAGACTGCAAGCTTTTCCAATAACTTTTTTTTTTTTCTAACTGTGATCTTTCCTGGATGGCCCAGTGGTGAGGTAAGCATCACTTGCACCTTTAATAATGTGCTGACATAAAGTCATACATGTTTAACCAGGTAATAGAAGGCTGTAAAATAATGATCCATACTGACTTTCAAGACAAGGTATTAATCTCCGACATCCTTTTGCCCCTTTCCTCTGCCACTTCATTCAGCGGGGGTTAAAGCAGATTGACCTCCCTTCAAATAAAATTAATTGTTTTTGGTATTCATTTTATTTGCCACAGAGAAAAGCTGCAATGCTGGTAAAATGTTTACCCATATGTCAGCATTTCCCGTTATTGGCACACCTCTAAATGTTTGCATTTTTTTTTTTAATCCCGGAAGGATTTCTTATTACATGTAATACCCTGTTAACCGATGATAAAATACATTTCATTTTAGCAATATCAGGAAGATGTAATCAACAAGCAATTTGCTTAAGTGCACAAAACTATCATTTTTGTTAGCGCTGCATATTTGCCAAAGAAATATTGCATGCCAGAGTGTATTAACACAAGGAGGATGCCATGCATCTTCACATCAGACCCGAGAGATCTTGTCACCACTATCTCCTGTAATACTGTTTATGTCCGCTAAAATTGAACATGTGGTATGGAATGACTAATGTCAGTTTCCTAATTTAGTCATAATACTCTGTACCCTATAGGGGCCATCTATGGATGCTCAGTCCATGAGTACACTGCATGAATAGTGATCCATTCACCCCTCACCTTTAAAAGCCCTGATGGCAAGCCCCATTCAGCTGCAACCACTCTGTCAAACCCAAACCATCCTTCAGATAAAACAATAAAGATCCATGTGTTTTTTGTGTGTGTGTGTGTGTGTGTGTGTGTGTGTGTGTGTGTGTGTGTTTAGAGCTAGTTCCTGTGCAAGGATGATCTCACTGGCCCACGTGCAGAAGGAGGAAGAAAAAAAGAGAGCTTGAGGTGATGACTTCTCCACTCACTTAGGGAACTTTGACTTATGAGGTGCAGTGCATTTAACCAAGCTAATGCAAGTGAGGGCTGTGCCATTAACCTCGGGAAGAGAGGCAGGCCTCGGCGGTATGATGCATTCAGATTGGCAGAGGACAATATTTCACCATGACAGGCATTACCAATGAATAATTAAGTGTTTCATATAATGATCTAGAGAGAGAAAGAGAGAGAGAAAGGAAAGGAAAGGAAAGGAAAGAAAAGAAAGAGAGAGACAGAGACAGAGAGAGAGAGAGGAGAAAATGGTAATTCCACAATTCATTGCCCTTAAAATCTATCTGGCATTATTACCCAGCAGCATTGCATGGGGGAGAGGGCTTTTGTTGAAACAAATAGGTTTTTGATGGCTCCGCCAGAGTAGTAACGGTTATTAGGTTTGAGAACTCTTTCATGATGGAAGTGGTATCCTGCCGAGCGGAGATCATGAAATTTTAAGTGGGGAATTTACAGCAGAAAGACTGCGGGACAGTGAGGCCGTCTGGGCCATGCCTGGGGACACATGTGTTTTGGTGAAGCATAATGCTGGTCTAATGTCACCTCAAATAAATAGTTAACAAGCTGGAGATAGTTGTGCTTGTTAGAACTGCAGCCTGCCTCACAAAAATATCTTCTGTCTTTATTCTTTTTTACTAGAAGAATCTGGCTTTAGAAATGAAACGACAAGTCGGTTGGGAGAGATGAAACACATCTATGATAGGGCCAAATCTTACTCTAACAAAACGATTTCAAGTAGTAGAGGCTTTGAGGGAAGTTGTTCAATCAAATGGCAATAATAGAAAACCCCCAAAAAAGATGCTGAGATAAAGAAAAACTGTTCAGGCTCCTTCAGTATGACTGGCATCATGTCGATATGGTGCAGATATTGTAGTCCATGCACGTTTGTTTGAAAAGAAAAGCTGTAAAAGTTTTGCAGTTTTATATTTATCAAGTATGTTCGAGGAGCGAGTAATCTTTTCATAAATAATTTTATAACTTTACAGTGGAGACTGACCAATACTGGATTTTTGAGTCTGTTACCGGTACTACCGATGTAACATTTCTGAAACCGCAGTATTAAGAGAACTTACTAAGAAACTGTGTTACATTGACACAGACGGTTGCCATTACAAATCTACCTATGAACTTGGGAATTCTAGTGTTGGTCACCCCAAATTACAAATTGTCCTTGGATGTCCAAAATGTTTGCTTCTCAGGAAATGAAAAAAAGGCTCATTTAAAAACATTATATTAAGCTACGTATTTACCTTCGACAAAGTCAGATGAAAACGCCTTGACCAATAGCATTGATTTATGAAAAGAAATTAAAATGAAGAAATATGGAGACACAAGGTCTCTGCCCAACAGCTACGAAACAGTCTGTCTGCAATCAGGGTTATCATGCAACAGATACTTTTCCAGTTTAAGGTCCTGTTTACATTCAAAATAAATAGTCTGCAAACAACCTTGGCATTTAAAAATGCAAATAAGGCTGCACCAACCCTCCCTTGTGCCAGGAAGACAAAAACTGTGGACCACCATATCACTAGTGCAGCCTTGTTGTATTTGCAACATGCACCAATTGATTTAACATTTATTCCTCTACCTCTACTAATAAACACATAATACTAAGTGGCTAAACTTCTCAATCAATGTTGTCCTCTAAAAGTGAGCCAAGGTCTACATTCACACATTAGCATGATTCACAGCCTGCCTACGGCTTCCAAACAGTCTTACATGTCTCCAAATGCCCAACAGAGAGCTAATTTCACTCCTCACACTGGTGACCTTTGGCATCATATATATGTACTGCTTGCTGCCTGTATGACAGATTCCCATGCATATTCATACCTACATATGGCCCGCCAGAATGAAGCCTGTCTACTTCCTGCAGACTCTGTAGAGCGCATGAGGGAGTTCAATACTGAGTTTTCTCACTCGGGTCCAGTTGAAACCCTGAAGATTTGAGCCAATGTGTCTGTGAGATGCTGATTGTGATGGGATCATTTTTGTGCGTGTGTGTGTGTGTGTGGGAGGGGGATGTAACCATGTGTGTTTTGTTGTCAGTTACAGAAGAGACTGGGATTGTGGTGAAAAAGGAGGGTCAAGTGTGTGTTTATGTGTTCTGTGTGTGGTGTAAGTGATGGAGGCGGTGGGAAGTATGCATGTAAATGGTGGGGGTGGTACACGTCTGCGTTTGTGCATGTGCCCGTGTCTTTGAGCGGTGTGTGGGAGTGTGTTTGTGTGTGTTGTGGCACACGCTCACAGGCTTCTCTTGTTTGTGAGGTGAGAAGAGAGAAAAGTGAAGTCCCTCAGCATGCCTCCACCTCCTCTTGCTCCATCTGCCCATTTCGCTCAGTTCTCCATAAATTAAAAACGCTCTACATCTGCTTTGGGGTACATTGTTAGTTGTGTGCATTCGGTGGTTCCTCTGTTTATGAAAAATTAAACACTTTTCTGCATTTGATTATTCCCCGCAAACATGACAGAGGCCCATGCTTCACCCCAACATGCTGAGAAGAAGACCAGAGCCTCCACCTACGGGAGTGAGGACCATCTCAAGTAAAGTGAAGAGAAAAAAAAAAGAAGTAATTAACATCTGTTCATGGTAATAGTAGGCACATGTGTGAAGCCTGGAAATGCCATTCAGCATTGGCTTGATAATCTGCTTTCACAGCAGTAATCTACCACAGCAAAATATTGTTATTTAAATGATGACACTGAAAACAAAATCAAGTGTGCTACATGTTGGTATCATCTGAGCTGTGGTTTCACATGCATGTTTGAAAGCAAAATAGCAAAAGAGAAAACAAATGTTCATATTAACTCAATATAGAATGAATGGGGGTGGGGTCTGTAAAACAGCAACCACTGTTAAAAGGAAAGAAGTGCTTTGAACTACATCACTTTAACTGTCAATTATACAGTCACCATGTCCTGCCAATTTCCCAAATGTGCACTTGTTTCCTTCCCTAAATGGATTCACTGACGAAAGGACTGGCCTGATGAAATATTCTTTTTGTAGCAAGTCAGAGCATCTGTATGCAAGAAGATGTGTAGCTGCAGATGAATAGACATTTTAAGGGACAATGTAGATAATTGGGACAAAAGGGACTGCGGGATGGCCCCCTCAGAGCAGCCCGCCTTGAGTGGAATAATGAGTGTAATCAGAGGTTGTGGTCACAATGTTGCCCTATACAGAACACCCAGGCCACTGGGGAGGACCTGTGTTTGTCTTTGACATCCAAATGCGTGGCTCCAGGGCAGTCATATTTGGCCATGGCTTGGTAACTGTGAGCCTTGTGGCAGAACAGGTGTAGCAGGCCGACGAGGCCATCAATCTCTCACTGGCCTGTCTCTGTAGGATTCAGGGTTAATTATCGTCAAATAAACCATTAAGGAGAAGGATGGAAGCACAGAGTATGAGGGGATGCTAACCTTGGCAGGAGGGGGACAGCTGGGTGGCTGAGTTAGGTTGAGTTGGCTTTGATTGTGTTGCTAAGGTACTAGTTTTAACCTGGTCATGTCTAAAACTCTAATGTCCAGAAAGACTCTTTTTTTGTGACAAAAAATAATTGGCAAAACATATTATACCACTTTTTTCCCCACAGAAGAATAACAATCATAATTCACATGTTTACATTATCATATTATTATTATATTATTGTACTACATTCTTCACCCGACAGAGTGTTTGTGGTGGTTATCACAGCTGGTAAGTTCTAACAAATAAGAAACAAGCTAGTTTCAATCTAGTGATTTTCTAAATTGGTTTGGACCATTAAAAGTTAGAGACATGTCTTAGCTAGTAATGACTTTAGTGATGTGTAAATTGGTTGCAAGGAAACATTTGTCACAATTGACTACGTGAAAAGGATGTCACTGTAGAATCACAAGCATGCAACCAACATAACAGCCAAAAATTATCATTTGTAAATGTAGGTACAACTTTGTTTTATTCATATATAAATACAGAATATCTGATTATGCTAACCTAAAGAATGGTAATATAATATTTTGTAATTTGAGGTATATTTTGTAATATTTGTGAAATGCAATTTTAAATAATCCCAGTTTATGTTGTTATTAAATAGCATTTTTAGGTCTAGTGCCAGTCCAATATGTCAACCATATTCTATACAACAATGTCAAATATTATTAGATCTATTATAAGCTAATGTTTTGTAAGTTAGCTACATAACAGTTACACTTGGCAGTTTCTAGGTGTAAATATTAAGTTACAACTCATCCTAGTTTGTGTGGTGCAAATAGTTTTAATTTAGTGATTAGACTAACTAAACTAAGTTTGAACTTACAAAGAGCTGGAGAAACTGGCTCCTGGTGAGCCTGCAGTACAGATGCTTTAATCACTAGTCCAAGAGTACGATGACAAACGGTAAAATAATTTGACCACTGTGCTCGGGTTATCAGGAGGGAACACATGCTCAGGTAAAAAGTAATGACTGAAAGAATCAAAGGTTTGAGTCTATGTTAGAATTATATAGATTCATACCTATATAAAACACCCTCATAAAGCGCTCCTTTTTAGTAAGGTGCACCTTTAGTCTCAACGGTATCCATCTCGTTGTGGATTACTTCATAATGCATAAATGGAAAATGCCATTAGGGTTTCTTTTCATGCTCTTAACATATTAATTGGCATTGCAGCGAATGTCGGATCATACAGTAAATTGTATCCGGTGAAGTCAGTGACACCTGACCTATTGAAAATTTTACAGTGTGCTTATACCTTCATTTATCTACTCAATGTGCCCATGAATATTTAAGGTTGACAATTAAACCCCAGCTGACCTGCAGGATGGAGCCAGACCAGCGCTGTCAAAGTGAGGCAGCATAAATGCGCCCACACAATCACACTCATCAAAAACGCTACCCTCCCCCCACCACCTTAATGCTCAACCTCACACATACACAAAATAGGCACAAAAGCATACGAGCTTTGTCACAATGTCGCACGGTCACAGTGACATGGCCCGTGTGTGACAGGCACATCACATATGTGTCATGTTTATGGGGGCATCAACAGACGTGGTTTGTGTTTTGAGTATGTAAATGTTTGGGGAGGGTCAAAGTTAATGCATGTCAGTATCCTGCTTCACCTTGGTTTGGTTATATAGAGCAGAATGTGTATGGGGTAGCAACACTAAAACTGAATATTGAACACTGTAATAGCATGTTGTATAAAATCTGCACATTACAGCTAAATTGGTTTGCAGTAACAACTTACATATTTGCACACAAAAAAAGTATGTTAAAGTACAGTATACATATAGGAATGTGAGTTTAAATGCCTTAAAGCAGCTATAATCAATATTGTATATTAACAATGGATCATACGACTACTCACATGTAAAAGGAATCGCTTAAACTGCAGTTTCTTTCAGCTCTACTTTCAGCTTATTGTTTTGGTTTTCCAACCCACAACTGTAATGTTTTGGTTCACTCTCACGACTCTCATCAGCAATTTCAGCCGCAACAGGCAGCTGTTTTTTGTTTGTTTTTTTAGCAAAAATGACAATTTTCTAGGCCAATTACGATTTCCGATTTTTCATTGAGTTTGACCTGCCGATTTTAGTCGATTCCGATTTCATTTTTTCTAACCACTTTACAGCACACACAAATATTTATTTTCTATCTTTTCTTTAATAAAACATTTTACATTTTGCCTAGAACATGTTTTGAACAGATAATCGATCGCTATATAATAGAATTACTGCTGGTGTGGGAAATTCACACAATGTTATGAAAGAACAATTTCCTTCTTTTCACATCCAATATCCAACTAATTTTTTAAAAATATTTAGCAAACTAAACTTCAATATGAAAACAGGGAAACAGGTAATGGCAATACAATAATATATAAATAACAAATAAAAATAAATTAAATATAGTCTTGCAGTATAAAGATATTTCTCAAAGCACACACACAGGCCAATTCCGGTCACCAGCTGGTCAATCGGTGCATCTCTACTTGAGACTAACTGGTGAACATAGTAAAGCATTTAGCCACTAAAGAGCCAGATATTATACTGTATATTCAAATGAGCCGGTTCACAGCCTCATATCTTCAGCTGGGGCACTTCTAGCCATTCCAAAGTCAAGGCTTAAATCTACTGCCCATCAGGACCCCTCGGCTGTGGAATGACCTGCCTGAGGAGATAATGCTTGCAGAATCAGTGAACTCTTTTAAATCACTTCTTAAGACACATTTTTATTATAGACTTGCTTTCATGGGATGTCGTCTTTTTATCTTTTCATTGCTTTTATTCTTTTTATTTGTATTTATTTGTATTTGACTTTTTTTTAAATTGTTTTTCATTTGCCTCTTTCCTACCATGTTTTTGATTTTGTCTTCCTTTTGTTTGACTTTATTGTTTGTCCGTCAAAGCACTCTCTTTTTAAAGGTGCTATATAAATAAAGTTAAAAAGTCAAAAATTATTATTTCCCTCAGGTTGCAGTGGTGGAGACCAAAACTAAGCAAAAAAGGGAATTACTATGTTAGTTTTAGTGTTTACAGCTTGTTTTTGCTGCCCCCAAGTGACCAAAAGTCAGTTAGAGTTAAATGAAAAATCTAATAACAGAATTTTTTGATAACAGAATAATTGTTGGGTGAAGATACTGACTCTGTCATGATTAATTGAAGAAAAGTTTTGCAAAACAGCTAATTATTAACCACAAGAGCAATGTAGTGAAAATTGAATCTGACACATCCCAACACTAATAATGTATGGAGTTCACCCACTGTCTCTCTGATATCAAACTCTCAAGCTATATGTGATGTGATCTCACACTAACAGCATGCCATATCCCCTGACAGATATCCATATATACAGCTTCAATGTAATAACCATCACATTATGCTCGACTGATCAGGCTGATTTAAGTTATCTCTTTGCAAAGTGCCCATGCTGTCACCTTATTTTTATCTCCAACCTTGTATTAGTGCATTTGTCCCCTGAATATGGATTTACAATAGTCTTGGTTTTTAATGATGTAAATAATGCAGCAATTCCATTGAAATTAAGCAGTCTTATATAGATGTTGGCTTCCTTACTTCCATATCCAATATGAGCTACAGTGTCTATAGGTCAGATTATTTTTTCAAATGGTATGAAATATAAATGAACCAAAGCTTTTTCTATACCCCTAATCACTTTCTTATATTTTTATCACAGTGGCCGTGAGGATGGAGGGGGAATGACTTCCATTTTAATCATATTGTCATACCCTCAGGTTAGACCTTCCATTTTGCATACCAGAGGAAAATGGCATAGAAAGAGAGCCTTAATATACCCTAAGTGTTCAATATATGTAGAAAGTATTCCATTAATTCATGCTTCAGCGGTGCTTTATGTCAAATGTAAACCCATCAATCATAAAAAAAACATTTAAGACAAGCCAGATGAAAAACTTGCTCAAACTTCTTCTAGTCTGTAAACAAGAGTAGTTTCATACTTTCATGGATTGACTGATTCTGTCCACGCGTGAACTCCATTACCTTAAAGCATCTCCATGATGCAGCAATTTAGTACAAAATCATTTTCTCTAAATTGTCTCACACTTTGACATACCAATTCTTGCTTCTTTTCAGGCCCAAACCAAAGTTTCCATTTATGAAAAATGTCTGGTTAGGGATCTATCATTACTGTAATCACTCCCTCACTGTTGTATCATTTCTTCTCAAACACACATCTCATCTAAACGCATGTAGACTGTCCCTGAGCCAGTATTTCTAGATACACTATTATTTTGCACAAACGGTGATCTCCACAGGCAATCTGCATCTAGCTGTGGCGGGTGTTTGCTGTGGGAATAGAAATCAGACACCTGTCGGTGTGGTGGGAGTTTTCCCCCCCCCACACACACACACAACAGCTACCAAGCAGCCAGGCATATCAAAGCAGCATAGTGAAAATGTCTCCTTGTGGAGTAAGAGAAAGTTAGGTTGAAAGATAGGAAAGGTATTATGATCAGGCATTGGGGACTAACCCCTTGACGCCTGAATTTATTCACAATTATATAAACAAAATATTATGTGTGTTTCTGGCTCCAAGTTGATGCTAAATTAAGTTGAGATTGTTAATTTGTCTATAGCATATGGAATAGATATAAATTTAGGTATGATGCAAATTAGCGACAACAGGCATTATGGTAAAATTCTTTACAAAATGGTAAAATTAATAAAACACACTAGATTTCATTTATGTCACAAAGTTGTTAGAACTTCTAAACTGTAAATGACAAATACATGGATCTTGACAACGGCAAGAAAGAAAACACTCTCCTACTCCCTAACATTGACAGTAGTTTCTTTAGGGTTAGGGGTAGGGTTAGGGGTAGGGTTAGGTTTAGGGGTAGGATTAGGTTTAGGGGTAGGGTTAGGGTTAATTTTGCTTACGTGAAACGGATATATCTCCCACTCCGACCGGTCCTACGAGAAACCAGTGCATGCAAAAAGTTCCGAAGTATGTATCGCATGTAAACAAACCGGCATTGGAGGGAATACACACGCTATCTTGCCTGCAGTCGGAATGGAAGGGGTTTGATGCAAATTAGCGACAGTCGGCGTTAAGGGGCTAATATAACACTCCTCCTTGTTGCTTCCATCATTACTGACATCTGGGACAGTAATCCTGAATAAAATCACAACAATCACAGCTTTTAAGGATTGATCATTTTCTCTAAATACCTCTACAGTATATTACGTTGTCAGTTTTCTTTCAGGTACAGAGGATCTGTGGAATAGTGAATATGCACCTCTCAAAAACAATGAAAACAGGACTTTTAGGACTTTTCTGATGACACTAAGGTCTATGACATACACATCAATTTAACATATCTTAATTGTATTATTATTGTGCCCATTTTTTTATTTGACATGCTTTTTTTGTGCAAAAACCCACCAAAACAAATAAAATCACAGATTGTGGCAGCTGACAGGGTCTATACGTCTCTTGCCCTATTTCACTCTCTCTCCCTTTTTAAAGTCTGTTAAAGGCAGCGGTGTGACAGCGAGGTTTGAGTTACCAGCAGTTTGGATCGCTCTGTAAAATATCTCCCTGGAGGATCGTTTTAAATGTGTGATTCCATGTCCTGGGGGAAATAACAGCAGTTGTGAATGTCATATTGACGATGTTCTTTGCCCCAGTGTTTTCACCATGAGATTTGGATCCACTGTAAAGCACATGAAAAAAATGATGTCATAGGGTCACAGAATTGAATCTATGGAAACTGAAGACATGGATCATGTGAAGACCATGTGAAGAAAAACAGCTTTGTGGCTTAAACAGCACGGATGCTCCAAATCACAAAGACACAGTTAAATGAAAAATATATTTTACAAGTTCTAATCCTGTGTCCAATTATAAATGTATCGCTTTTTACAAGCTAAATACAAAAAAAGAATCATATTTTTATATCAAAATCCCTCCCTTTTGTCTTCCTGTAAAATTTAAAAATGATTCTTGACGACTTATCTTGAATAGCACTTGACCGCCGGTTTGTAGTTGGCAGACCAATATTAATATATTTCCAAAGAATGTGAGGTCTCATTTATTCATTTAAACCGTATCCTCCCCCGCCTGATCTAACAACACAGGTGAGGGAATTGTGGGTGGATGTAAACAGTCTCTCTACAGCTCTGTATCGCGCCATATTTTCCCACTTTTTTTCACAATCCATTCAAATTTCAAATATTTCATTTAAATCCCTCTCGTGACGAAAGCCTGCCGACATATGCGGTCCGTGCAGATCAAAATGCTCTAACTGTTTCTTTGCTGTGACTTTATTGTGACAACTATTTACTAAGTAAAAAGAAGTGTTCAATCTATTTTTTTTTGTTTATTTAGTGTATACTGTTACATTTACTCAAGTACTGTACTTAAGTACAATATTGTCATATTTGTACTATTTCCATTTAATGCTACATTAAACTTCTACTTACTGTAACTACATTTCAGAGGGAAATATTGTACTTTTTACTCCACTACATTTGACACTTAGTTACTAGTTACTCTTTACATTAAAATATATGATGCAGTACTATACTACTAATCTACCCATTACAATACAAAGTATCTAATATTGGCTCCACATTGATGAACTACAACAATAAAATACATTGTATTGTATTCGATAAAAAATAGAACAATATAATATTCTATAATAATATAACACTTTGAAAGGAAACATTCTGCACAATGAGCACTTTTTCTAATGGCGCTTTTCCATTACATGGTACCTGCTCGGCTCACCTCGACTCTACTCGCCTTTTTTGGTTTTCCATTACGAAAAAAAGTACCTGGTACCTGCCAACAAGTACTTTTTTATAGTACCACCTCAGTCGATACTAAAAGGTGACGTGAAAGCGACAGAGGGGGGGTGTCCTGAACAAACCCGCCATTTTTAAAGAGTTTAGCCAGCTGTGTTTTTTTTTTTGCTGCCTCCAGCTTCATTTGAAACTTGAAATTTGTCTGTGGCAACAACAACACACCTTCGACGTTCTGTGTGTGTGTCGTGTTAGGTCACGGCAGTTTACTGCGGTTGCCGCTGTGATGACCAGCCACGCTGAGGCGGTACTACAATCTGCAATGGAAAATGGACGCACAGTGCGTCGAGGCGAGTAGAGTCTAGGCGAGTCGAGCAGGTACCATGTAATAGAAAAACGCCATAAGTGTATACTTTAATTACATTTTGCTGATAAAATTTTTAATTCAGGACTTTTACTTGGAGTATTTATACTACTTGTACAAGTACTGTAAAGGATCTAAATACTTATTCTACCACTGCTTGCAATAGTGTATCTCACTGTACACAGTCTACAGGTTAGAACTCTATTTATTCTGCAGTATATTACATACATAATGCTATTAATTGTTGTTGAGTGTCTTATGCAAATTCAATCCACTCTTATCTCCCTGACTTCATTAATCTGCGCTTGCATCCATCCTGGCCTACTTCATGATCAGGCTGTGGCTCAGTACGCTTCATTAACTGAACCTTTTCAGGGAATTTTCAATCTGAACCTAAGTCAGGTCAAGAAGGACCACACACAGCCGTAGATTCTGATTCTAATCATGTAGAGGAGGATAACACCCATACTTGTCTAATTGGCTCATATAGCCATGTTGAGCAGGTGCTGCTAACATCCCATGTGTGCTGTTTTTCATAAGTGTGTGGCTCCTCACCGCCCTTCCCGTGCTGCAAGAGCAGCAAAGAGGGCAAGCAAATGGATAGTCTGCTTGAGATATCCTCTGAGTAATTTCAACCTGTATGTTTGAGGCTTTTTAGTTGCTTCATTTGGAGGGCATCTTCCCCCTCCCCACTCCACACATACACTATTATATAAAAAACATTATTAGTATTCACTAGAAATTACTAAAGAGAGTGGGAGAGGGTTGCCATATCCAGATGGATGACTCTTAAATCTGTCTTCAATTAGTCTCAACTAACTTACATCTTCCAGTTGAATTCTGATTAGCTGATCTGGCAATTTACTCAGCCTGGCTGGAGAGCACTTTGTCCCCCTTCTGAGTGCAACCTAGCTGCTTTTGAGTATTGTGAACCTTTGATCAGTGCCCCCTTATTACATATAAAAGCCAATACCATTAAATTCTGCATTGCCTCATCTCCTTGCCCTTAGTACTCCCCCCCTTCTTCTGTATCAAAGATCATAGGCTCATGTAATGAAAATAAAAATCCAGTGATCTGTAAAAGTAAAGCAGATGATAATACCATTTAGTTAATATGTCTTACATCTCTCCAGTGTGATTGTGAACCTGTGGCCTGTTTTTTCTGTCTCTGTAGCTAGCTACTTCCCTCTTGTGGCCAACCAGGACACAGAGACGCTTGAGACACTTAGTGAGGTCAACATGCTCACTTTCCTCCTTCTTGCATTTTTTAAAGCAAGAAGACGGAGATTAGAAATATGTATAACACAACAACTACTGACATTGGTCTTCAGTGCCGGCTACATGCTCCTTTCCCCCCTGCCCTGCCACATCTCCCGCTCCATCTCTGTAGAAAGTGGATCACCAGGGGAGCTAAACCCTTCCCATTAACATATAGAGTCTTTATTTAAATCCCATTCACTTTTCCATCCATTTAGAAGAGTAATGCTAGCAGGTTACAGTGATGGCATTGCGTGAGGCACTGATTGAGCTTCAATTTGATCATGTTATCTGATTGTGAGGTAAACAGTATCATGATGGATAAGATCTCATTACAATAGAAAAGTGAGAGTTTAATTTCCTGTACATGTTCCATCTTTATTAATGTCAGAGGCAGCAGGCCGTCAATTGCATTACGGGCCTTGATACTCTGGCTAGGCATCCTGCTTGACACAAACGAGGCCAGCGAGCCAGCTTAGAGGGCTTACATTTGGCACAATCCTACAGCCAATTGCCATTTGCTTTTGGCGTCAATACTGCATCTCACAGAGTAAAATTTGTAACAACTTTGAGTACAAAAATAGAACACAACGTTATGCTGTTTAATTAATCTACACTGTTGTTGTCGTCTCCTCGTGACGTCTTGAGATGGCTGCCAGAGTGGCAAGAGACCAGCTGGTGTAGAAACAGCACACAAGTTGTTGTCTGTCAAGAATGAAAATACAGAAGAAGACAGTTGACTATCGCACCCTGACACCACCCATCCACTGATAGAAAGAAAATGGGAAAAAACTAACTTCAATAATAAACCTGTCAACACTCCAATCTGAATACCCAGGAGCCACAACTGTCTCAACTCTCCTCCCCTGGCGATAGTCATCACACACACACACACACACACACACACACACACACACACACACACACACACACACACACACCCCTCATCACATCATCTCTATTTGTCCCATTATATCCTTAACACAGTGTAAAATACCTCTGCTGCTTCAGGAAGGGAACTGTGGAGGGTTGAGGACTGTTGAGCTGTGTATGTGTGTGTGTCTGTGCATAAGTGTGTGCCATCATTGGCTTTATTACTAGCTATCGCCTGTGCCTGTCGCTAAGACTCCGAGACAGCCTTGCTTGTTTGTTTCCCCCGCTGTAATCCTCAGTTGTGGTTTGACGTGCAGCGTGGAGCCTTAGCTGCGTTACCCACAGGCCTCTGGGAGCTGGAGCGCCGTGGCATGTACCAGGAAAAGAGAGAGAGGAAGGCACAGGAGACTTACACCCCCTGCACCTGATCATTACCATGCTAAATTTATATTGATTGCTGTAGCTTAAGAGCTAAATGTGAGTAATTCCCCCGGTGCGGCCCCTGTGTAGATTCTGTGGTGGTGGGCTGCTGGTAATCCAGAGAAACCACAACATGGGCACTGTGTTTGGCCATAGATATGGTAGCACACATTATACAGTGTCAGGGAGAATTTTTGTAAACCTGACCAGCGGTGATTTTTAAATGATGGGTTGCTCTTGGATTTCACATTACATCCAAAGTAGTCTATATCCACGACGTTCTACGGTTGATTTCTGAGGACTATGGTTAACTGCTCCTCAGATCTCTGCAGGGTGAATCCAGACAGCTAGCTAGACTATCTGTCCAATCTGAGTTTTCTGTTGCACGACTAAAACAACTTTTGAACGTACACGTTCCACCAAAACAAGTTCTTTCTGGAGGCTATTTCGCAGCGGCACCGTGGCTCTGTCCAGCGGATTGCGCAGCTCAAGACGACTGTGATTGGTTTAAAGAAATGCCAATAAACCCGAGCACGTTTTTCTCCCATCCCAGAATGCTATGTGGACTAGCCAGACCCTCCTTTGCAACGCTGTGGAGGAAGGTCATGCAAAGCGAGACTACATCCAAAGAGACTTACATGGGGAAGAGGCTGTCCTGAAGGGGTGGGCAGTGGGTGGGTTGTCTGTTCTTCAAGACGTTTCCAGCTTCTCCTGCTCTTGCTCTGCTGGATAAAGTTGCGTTTTTGTGGTGTCTCTCCTCCTGCAGGCAGCTTTCATCACACATATACATATGTGCTTGCCCTTGACATTATCATCAGCAGATTTGTGCTAGGGGCCCCGAGGTAAGGTTGAAATACTGCTGAGGCTTCTGAGAGAGTGGCCTGCTTTAGAGAGAGTGTCCAAGGGCTAAATACGCACCTAGAGACGGAGGAAGAGGAAGGGAAAAAGCTCAGATACTGAACCTAACAGAGCGCCCCTCAGGGGACAGCAGTAATTAAACAGTGATTAAATTAAGGGGCAATGCGGGCAAAATGCAGACTGATTGACACTCTGCTGGCTCCTCTTTCTCTCTCTCTCTCTTCCTCTACCTATCTCTCTCTCTCTCTCTTCCTCTCCCCTCGCTCTCTCTCAGCAGGTTCAGCTCTGTCGTGGAGCATTGCTTTCTATTGACCTCCAATTACTCACCCACTCTAAATTCTTCAAGGTCCAATTTTCAAAAAAAATATTTTCTTAACCCTTGTATTATGTTGACAAAAAATTACATTGATGATGTTACGGGTCAAAAGGACCCGTACAGTGTGAATACACTCAAAACAAACTTTTTTTCCTCATCACAAACATTTTTTCCCCCAAAACTGTTTTTACCAATTATTTAGTGAAAATATTTCCGGTATACACTTGCATATTCCATGCATAGCTAGATTTGGCATCCTAGGATGCCCATATTTTGATGCCATACTTGGCAGGCTTGTTGGGAATGTACTGTCAGAACGGACACACCCCTGAATGGAACAAGGTGTTCATCTACAGTGACATGGGCACCAGGATTGTACAAGACAGGTAAAATGTTGACCCATTTATCCCCTACATCTCTGATCTCAGCTAGTTTGTCTCTTTCACGTCGACCAGCTCTAGTGTTGTGGAACACCCAAGCTTGACTCCAAAGACATTGTTGTTAGAAATATTGGCCTTCCACTCTCGTCATTGCACAGACTGGCAGTTGCTTCTCCCTTTGACTTATACACTCCAGCTAATACTATTTAATTTAATTCAATTCAATTTTATTTATAGTTTCAAATCATAACAAGAGTTATCTCGAGACACTTTACAGATAGAGTAGGTCTAGACCACACTCTATAAATTCCAAAACCCCAACAATTACAGTAATTCCCCCAAGAGCAAGCATTATCAGTGGCTGTTGCGACAGTGGCGAGGAAAAACTCCCTTTTAGGAAGAAACCTCGGCAGACCCAGACTCTTGGTAGGCGGTGTCTGACGGGGCCGGTTGGGGGTGTGATGAACAGTGGCGATAATAGTCACATTAGAGATAATGGAACAGTGACCTCGAGGTAGTCATGGAAGTTCATGTCATAGCAGGGCACATTGTGTCATACTGAGTAGTGCAGTCTCCAATACCGGATCCTGACTACTCTGTGCGTATGAACATCACAGCAGGGTGTTGCGGGATGTAACGTGGCGCTGTAGAGCATGGGTGGATGCTGCGGATGCAGCAGGACTAGGATTTCAATGTATGCATGCAAGTAAATCTAATCCAGTGGCTTCCATTTCTCTTGAAATACACACTTCCCCTACAAGTTGGTCATGTCCACTATGATCCTATCTGTTGGTTGGGATATGAAGAGATGAAATGGTGATTGAATATCATCAACTAGTGTGGCAGAAAATCTTGTAGGGCTTGGAGTCATTTTGATGACAGTCTGTCTTGGCATCAGTGTGTTGATGTTGACCATTTTATGTTACCATCTTTAGCTGTCCATGTTGAGGATGATTGCTGCCCATTGTTTTCAGCTAATGTATACTACACCAGACTGGTCCCCTGAATCCTCTTCATCATAGGAAAATTCACAATCCGGATCGTCAATAGCATTGTTCTCGGTCTCTGAAAGATCCTCTGACTCTGAAATCTCTTCCTCTACATCACTATTACCATCAAAAATCTGTGCTGAAACTTCTTCAGTTGCAAACCTGTTGGAGCTCATTTTGTAGTGTGCGTGTCAAAGAGATGACATTACAACAGAGAAGAGGACAAACGCGAGAAAGCTCCTCCTCTTTTACACACACACGCACACACGCACGTGCGCGCACACACACACACACACACACACACACACACACACACACACACACACACACACACACACACACACACACACACACACACACACACACACACACACACACACACACACACACACACACACACACACACACACACACACACACACACACACATATACACACACACACCTGGTTCTAAATGGGTGTTGAAAGTCTCTGGGTCAAAATGACCCGCAACATCATCTTTGTATACAAACTCTGAACAGACATTCCACTACACATCAGTGTTTTATGAACAAGTTCATGACCCTAAATGAGGAAATGTCATACAATTTCATGAAGAAAAAGATAGGTTAACCAGTATTTTGGTCAACACAAAAACGCAAATGGGTCAAATTGACCCTTAACATAATACGAGGGTTAACTGTGTTAAGAGCATGGATCACTGCACATTTGTACAGAAAAGCCTGAGCTGCAGGAGTGGAACATAGAAGTTGAGTAAAGGAAGAAAAAAAACACTTAAATGCATAGTGTCTTCCAATACTATCAATGTTTACCTCAGATAAACTCACAAACTACAATCGCTCTAGCATTGCGCCAGGGTACTACCAGTCTTTACTACAGATAGACTCACAAAAGTACAATCACAAGAAGCTGCCAGTGATTTAGAAACCGTACTCATGCGGAATCCAAAGCGTGTCTCCCCTTTTTCGAGGCTGTAGCCGGGCAGCTTTAGAAGTGCCTTATCAAATACTCTCTTAGGGGGGGAAATACTATAAATTACCTTTGGCGACTCCTTAAACCTAAAGCAAATAGACAGACAGAAGAGCTGAGCAACAGCAATAAAACCAGCTTTAACAAAACAATCAGAAAAACCAAGACACTAAAATTGCCTTCCTCCTGATCTGAAATTCTCCACACGTTCCTGGCTTACCCTGCTTGCCACTGTGCCCCAGGTCCTCAGGCCCTTGTATAGATTTTTACAAACCAGTTCTTGTGCTTATGAAAATACGTACTGAGGGCCCTTAAACAATCTGTTAAGTCTTATGATAGTGAAGAAGGGCCTCTTAGTGTGTAATACAAATTCAAATAGCTGTATGGAGATGGATTACAGGGCAGACACAGAACAGGAGTGTACTTTAGAGGATGAGTTCAAGATGACAGGTATTGATTAAGTGCTCAATGAGAGCACGCCTATGAAAGGCCAGCCACCACACAGCTCATGAAAGAATCATATAGCTCATACACAAGGCACTGGGCAAACTCACAGACGTGGAGTGTAGGCGTGAGCACATTCAAGCTTGTCATTTCGTGCGCCAAATAGTTGACAACCTGCTTTGTTTTCTGTGGTCCAAACTCATTAAAAAATGATATCAAACTTTTCTTATGTATTTAGAAAAGCCTGTAAGTACTTATATATCTGGTTAACTATTGAAGGAAGCAGACATCAACAGCAAGCAATGAGTGTGCTTTCATGGATGTGGCTTTTGCCCAGAATGACAGAAATTATTCCTTATGCCAGAATCCATTATTCTTTGGTTTGAACGGCACAGTTTGACACCACACATTCCTTAACTCCTTAACACTGGTATTGGAGGGGCAAAAGAGGAAGGATGTTCTCAAAGATAACATGTGAATTTAATTTCTTGGTGAAACAGCGGAACTGGAAGACTTAGCTCTCCCGAGCATAAATTGTGCAGTCGATGCGCGGTTGTCAGAGTTTGTGATGATGCCATGCGAAGACAGCCGTAATCGCAACAGCACTGCCAGCCTGACCCACCTCATCATCCTTGACATTTAGCACAGCGCTTTTCTCTCTCTGTCCCTTCCTCACAGTAAACAAATGTTTTAACCCTGATTTGTATCAGTGTAACCAGAGGACATGTAGTGACACAAAGTGTGGAAAACATCTGAGAGAGGGAAGAGAAGAACAACGATAGAGGGGGGAAAGTGAGTGAATGGGAGGAAAGGAGTGAGAATAAGAAAATAGATAAAGATAGGGGGGAAAGAACACCAGAGAAAGAGAGGGAGAAAGCAGTCCAGCAGGGAGAGAGATCCGGCCAGACTGTCACGTAACAGGGGGTATCTGAGACTAATCTCTAAGGAAAGCTGTCAGGTCTCTGCAGACAATGTTCTGATGGAAACTAGGCAATAAATGCTTCTTAAAGCCATCATAAATATGCAGCTTCCTGCCTAGCAGGCACTGCTCAGACCCAGGTCCGAGCTCAGTATCCTTCCTCTGTACTGTCAGGTGTGCGTGCCAAGTTACAGGCTTGATCACTAAAAGCCCCTTAACGTTAGCCTCAGTGGGATATGTGGCTTGCTTATGGGACTAGAAAGCAGGCTCATCAAAACTTTTTTTTTTCCTTTTTAAAAAACATAAGCAGTGTTGGAAAATAAAAATCCATACTTGACTTGGTTAAATTTTGAATGCACTCTAACAAACCATAATTGTTCAATGAGCAGTAAGTAAGTAACTTTCAGAGTGAAAACCAAGCATTAAGTATGTATGGTTTCTATTTTTTCCATTACTATATGGAACTATATGTGGTTTAAAGGTGGAGCATATGAATAATCAAATAGTATGGAAACATCTCCAGTTAAATTAAATATGTCAGAGAGACCCATCACCCAAATATTTTCATTTTACAATTTGAGATCCATGAATAGCATTGACAAAAAACACATTTGACTTGATTACCTCTTGACATTTCCCTCCATGAATGAAAGCAGCACTAGATAAGGCAATCGCTGAGCTGACATAGTGTAAATAAATAAATATGCTCATTTATCCTGGTCTTCAGATAAAGACATAAGGGCACATGAACGCATGAATGGACGTCTCTCAGCAGCCAGCCCTGCCTGTCTGTCTGTAGAGGCTGACAGTACAGCAGCGTGCCCTTCATTATCACCGGGTAATGCTCATCACAACGGCCGTGGCTTTTCTCCATAAAAACCCCAAGTTTCACTCACAATGAGAAATAGGGGAGATAAGGTGCAGGAGACCATTTCTCTTGACATTCACGACGGCAAACTCATCAGTCATGCTGTCAAAGGCACTGGTCTTGGCTAGTTTGGGGATTTATGAGAAATAATGATGGGTCGAAAATAGCGGGTAGGGGCTTTGCTTTTCCTTTGGTTTGGGAGTGTTGTGTCTTGAGGCACGCTCTGCATAAAACCCAATTTCTTTTGTCAGTGACCCTTGCACTGATATCACATCCAATCTCACCATGTTTGGGAGGTTTGGCTGGGCCTGTTTGAGTTGGCGCTGACATTTCCGCCTCACATGGTGGCAATAAGTTTATTTAAAAGAGAGTGCATAACACAGTGAGCATAACAATGGGTGCCACTCCCTTTGATCCACAGCCTCCGTGCTGTTAATCACACTTTAATTTATCTTAAGAAAACCAAACAGCTCTGACGTAAAAACATTAACATTAAAACCTGTCCTCTTCTGGACCATTTCTGGAAATGGGACGATAACAATAATAGCATGTGTCAAACACTCACATTTTCTCTTCAAACTAGTGACAGGCTGTGACAGATGCTCCCAGTGCAATTCTCTTTGTAAACATTCTGGGACACACATCTGAGCAATTATTGTAATGTACCACAAGGTCTATAAATTTAACGTAAATTATTAATTCCAAAGTCATTTGAAAGTGGATTTCAATATTGTTGCAAGGGCAGCATGGCTGAATCATATAGCACAACTATAGATTGTAGTCAGTAGGACTTTTAATGGGATCCCTATGGGACCATACTGCGGGGATGTCCTCAAGCACCAAATTATTAGTCAATTTCAGATTATCAAGTTTATTAATTACTATTCTTAATATATCTAATGAGAGTGCCAGGAGATATAGCCTAACTACTTAAAAGCTGCAAATGAAATGCTCGACATACATTTACATTACATATATTAATGAAATACTAGATGAGCTAAGTGTGTGTGTAGCTCGCCTTTTACTTGAAAGTTCATGGACCAAAATGAAAGTGCAGCTGCTAACATTCAAAGTGCAACATTGCTTATAACCAAAGTGTTGTGAAATTACTGGACACAAGAGTTAGGGGGCAATTTTGATTCAAGTATGGGAATGAGACCTCTTAAAGCTCAAGGGTACTCGGATCGGTGTGGAAATTAAGCCATGAGATTGCAGTTGAGGGGATGGCGGATTGACAGCGACATTAGCCCCTCAGCACCTCTGCTGTATCACACTATAACTCTGTAAAATAGATGGACAGGAATAGCAAATTAAATCTTCTTAATAGTAGCAAGGGATGTACAGTCAGGTTGGCTTGAACCTGCTGGGCTGTAAAAGTGCAGGACATGAAGGGTGGTGTTTTTTTTAGTGGAATAAAATGAAGTGGCTGTGAAGTGTTTTGGTTAATGGGTCTACTCAACCAACTTCATGCAGAAGGCACTGTCATATTTATATCAATTTGAAACAAGCTCCTTCACAATGCCTTCTGGCCTATTCTTGAAACAGGTTCATAGGTCATGTTACATTTGTTGCTTTTACTTTGGATGGATTCATTACATTTTACAGACTTACTCAGTGACAACAGAGTGAGAAAACACTCTGACAGCATTCCAAGCAGCTGGCTTTTGTTGTGGCTTTGTTGATGGTTTTCTCACTGGCTATATTTTTTTCTTCCCTTCAGGTTCAGTGACACCACATTGCTTCGCCACAAAGACTAACCTTAATGTAGACAAAGCCAAGTCGGCAAATCTTTGCACAAGCAACACGCATGCACGCACACAGTTTTAAAGGAAGGAGGTACACAGAAGGAGCAAGGCGTTTTTCAATGCATTTAGATGAGACCTTTAACAAAGGTCCCTAATGCAGATATCAATGAACCAAGGGACTGGGCTATCGGAGCGAAATTGGCTGACGGAGGGATGTCACCCCTGTGCATGAAAAATGATGGATCCCATTTGTAAACTTCTTCTCTCCCCTACTACCCCTCCTCTCCTCCCCTACCCCCGCACACGGACACGTGCATCCCCCCTTCATCACCTTCTCCTACACTGGTTATTAAACAAGGAAGCGAACCTATGACTTTTCTGACAAATAACAAGTGGTCTGGTAAAATTGGCACTTTACCGGCCATTTCATTCGACTGTCAGGGAGCCCACAAAGGACCTGTGAGATTTCAGTGATGACAGAAAAGATTAACATCATGGACTTTGTTTTTCATCTTCCTTCCATTTTCCATACTATTCTCCGAGGACATCAACAAAATGAAACCAATATCTATGAACCGACAAACAAACAACTGGAGCTTTCAAAATATTAGATTTTGTGTTTTGGATTGGACAATCTACTGTTTCTTTTCACTCACTCCACATGCACTTCTTTTTTGTACCCTGAAATAAAAACAGATTTATGTTTCATGTATAAAACCTCTCACTTTCTGAAAGCGTGGGGCTTAGGTCTGAATGCAAACATCAACACGAGCCATGCATAATACAACAATTTACAGAGCTTGCACAAATCATGCTAAGCATATAAAGTGTGATAAGCAATATAATATGCATACTGAGCATTTCTAAGGAAACAATGATATATTGCTAATCATCCTAGAATGAATTACTGCTATTTTAAAAGCTGTGTGTTGAGTCAAAGGTGCTGAGGTTAATATAGGCAAACAGGGATCTCTGCTGGAAAACGAAAACTTCCCAGTGGAATGCGATGGCCAGCCTAAAGGCTGACATTGCGTTTTCGGTGATGGAGTGACTTTGGAAGGGTTTGTGGTTTGCCAGTGTTCAAAGCCGTGCCTTGAGGGTAAGGGGTAAATTTGCAAAGTTAATCACATAATGAGGCCAATTAGACACGGGAGAACGCAGGTGAAATGGGAGCTGCCAACAAACGACGCCCTGCTGATCCCTCCACTGGACAGAAGCTGGACAGCCCAGTTTCAGCTTCGATAATCCTCTACTAAAGTATTCACTTCAATACTTACGTGTATCTCATTAATGTACATACATTATACTGGATTATGTGTCTGTATTGGGTGAATTTAGCAGGAATGTGTACATTAACATCCAGGGTAGCCAGGATTAGAGCTGCGATTAACGATTATTTTCATTATCCATTAACTTTGACTGTGGTTGTTGCCTATTTAATCACAATAAGTTTTTTGAGAACAAACATATCGATAATAATTGAAAAAAAAATGTTCATCATTTTTATTCATCGTTTCAGCACACAATGTTCAGGAAGAGTTTTGTGCAGTCTGTCTCTCTAACCTTGAACACCACCGAACCCATTTCAGCTGAACTTGTGCTGAAATTTATCAAATATTTCGTGACATTGCACCTCTTCATCACAAACAAGCATTTTGGTGTCTAGCCTGCACTCGATCCCCTTGATTGTAACTGCTGGGAAATGTTGTTGATGAGCATATCTGAGCGTTTGAGTGCTCTCAGAGGCTCCACGGGAGGATAAATCACTCCGGCAGCAATTAGACTTCCCTGAGTGCTTCCTACATACCTGTAACTTCACAGGCACAGCAGGCCTGAGGTCAAAGATCGTGAGGGTTATACGCTGAACAAGATGAATGGTAGTGAAACAGTATATTCATGTGCCATCCTTTCACACATAAGAGTGCTAAGAGCTCTATAATCTTGAAGTGTCACCCCCTTCTAAACCATTTCTACTTCATGTACAGTTTGAAGGGTTTAAGCATTATACCTAATTTTTTATGACACAGAAATTTCTGTTTTACCTGTTCGTCGACTGAGAGCTAAGGCCTGTGTGTGTGTGGGTTCATTTTAAATGCAGAACAGAACTAGCCAAGGATAGAATATCTTGCTTTCAAGCTGTAGGGCGGCCATAAATGGAAAGCTGTATCACTGTCACGGACACAACACAAAGCAATAAGGAACTGCAGAGAGAGCAGCGCATTAAAACATGAATACATGGGGAGATATATGGACACTAATGAAAGAATATTTCATCGCCATCAAGGGTTTATAAAAAGGCCCACCACTTTGCCCACCACGATCCACTAATCTGGATGTAGGGGATTTGCCCAGAGCAAGATGGACAAGGGAAATTAAGGCAGGCACATCTTTACCAAATCATATTGCGGTGATTTGTTAATAAAATGCAAAGCGACTAAAGCGCGGCCATGATTTAGACTTAATCCGTCATTATCCCGCCTTTGAAGTGACCTCACTGTGCATGTTCCCGCTGTGACCCAGAAGCACACTCCCAGCGTCTTCATTAGCCAGGATGAAACAGAGCCACACTTTGATGTCCCGTCCTGTCCACACACACACACACACACACACACACACACACACACACACACACACACACACACACACACACACACACACACACACACACACATCACAGATATCCTTATCACTGACTACACTGAGGCATGGAAAAACATTATGGTTTTTAATCAATTATGGCTCTCACCTTTGGGGCAGCACATTCATTACATATGATAGGAGCAGCTAAGGGAAAATATTCCTACTGCGTGCTGAGATTGAAATGAAAGAAATTGTATGGTTAGAGGGTAGACAAAGACTGCAATTTCGCACAGCCGAACATCCCTGGCTGGATTTACATGTCCACACAAAAGACTTACGCCGCATTTGATTTCACTGATTATATGATGATATAATTTATGCGTAACCAATGATTTATCATCCTTAGATCACTGTGTAGAAATCAAGCACAGATATCTTATAGAGGTCCATGCATGCTGTCAGTAAATTATAGCAGTTGTAAAAGTTTATCATGGCAATGAAATGGAACGAATCCATCAAAAAGGAACAGGTTGCCGTCATGCAAAAAGGTGCCCAATCAGAGATAGTTATTCGGTAGGAGTTAGAATAAAAAGATTACACACATGCAGCACATACATGCAACAACACCGGTCAATGACAATACTGACATACTGTAATTGAAAAAGGCAAGTGGAATGGAAGTTTTATTAAAAAGGAAGTTTCATTCAATCTGACTGTTAAAAGAAGCATCCCAAATGTGCTCATAATTAATCAAAGTGTGCATGTAATGGCATTAAAATATGTCTATACACAGCAGTTCAGTAGGCTAAACAGCAAACTAAACAGTAGAGATCAGTTGATGTTTAAGTACTGAATCTGCGTGTGAACAGGTTAATTTTGTGGGACACTACTTCCTACTTTAAGTGCACTATTTTTTTATGTGGAAGGTTAATTAACCCTTGTGCGGTCTTCCCGTCAACCTTGGAAAAAAACACATTTTTCAACGTTTGTTTTTGCTTTTTCCAACTTTTTAAATTGTAAAATATTTCTTCTTTACATTTTCAGCACTTATTTCTACATCCCACATTTTCTGATATAAAACAAAAATTGAAAACGGGTCAATTTGACCCTAAGTCAACACAAGGTTAAGCATCAAAAGGAAGATGGAATTAAAAATAACAACATGAGTATCAGCTATTCAAAGGAAGCCTAAATCTTGAACTGATCACTGTTTAGTAAAGAAAGACAAACGTGTAAGCTTCTGGTAAGTAAGAGCTTAACTTAAATAAAAAAACTTTAAAAAAACAAACATTTTCACACTTTGATAATCTTATTCTCACTCAGAACTCACTCATATCGAAATTATGTCTGGTAGGTTATTAGTAAATACATATGTATCATTTATTCTCTGCAAACAAAAACTGATATATTTTTCCACTGAGTGACCATAGGAAAGTGAACACCTGGTCAATTTGGCCTTTCCCGACTTGAGGATGCATTGATTACATTAAACAATTGACAGACACCGTTGAGTCCTCAAAGTTGCATTTCCTGCCCACAATTGGAGGAATCTTTGAAACTGGCCAATCCGTGTTGGTTTTTATTATAATTAATTTGGTCTAAAAAATCTTCAGAGGATCAAGACTGTGCACTTGATATTGAAATCAAAATACGGTTGTCTGGGCTGAAGTTGATGTTTTCTAGAAAGAAAATAAAAAAAGCTGCTATTTTGGAAATAAATACATTGAAAATATCACAATGTATCCATAATTGAATGTCAACAAAATAAATGACTCACTATGTAAATTAATTTATGTATATTGAAGCGTTCCAACAACAAAATGTGTGATCCTTAAAGAAAGAACCCATCTGTTTATTTGGCACACAGTCTGCTGGAGTCCTACTCCCTTACAAAAAAGGTGTGAGCACCCATGCGGTTAGCTGCACAACACACGTTTGCTGCATGGTGTAGAAGTAGATTCCTTTCCCCAGGCAATGGCCCGTCAGGCCAGACAAGCAGGCCGGGTGTTAAAGTGTGAGCCGGGTACACAGAGTAACAACAGGGCCATCTGCCCTGGGAATGCACACATCCATCTTACTAAGGACAAGCCAGTCAGGGAGCAGATAAAAGAAAACAAGTGGGTGGAGAGAGAATGAGAGGAAAAAAATAAGTAATAGTGGGACAGGAAAGGAAGCAGTAGAGAAGAAATGTATGCGTGCAAAATGTTGGTGGTGGACGGGAGCTGCAAAGGAGAAAAAGAGAGGTGAGAGTAGACAGAAGGGAGTGGTTGGCATAACGGCAATCTAGAATGGTGACACTATCTGCAGACAGACAAATTAGTTAAGCACAAAAGGAAAGTTTTTTCTCTTATGATGCTGTGATCATTAGCATTTGTACAAAAAGCCTGGAGTGGACAACACCTACAATACAATAGTTAGTAAAAAAGCTGAAACGTTACTGAATGAATGAGCCAAACTGACTTTTAAAGCTTAATTTTTGCTACAGATGAAAGCATGTTAGGAACCTTATGGGAACGTTTTTAATTCATTATCCACACTTTTGTTTATAATCCATTATGTATTTGCAAAAACAGATTGCTACTCGCTTTTATTGTATCAAGCATGCCATCAGGAAGGTCAGTTCAGAGGACAGCAGTAAGTCTCGGCTCCCACCGTCATCCCCGCTTCATCACCATCTGGATATGACTGTAAACACTGCAGTCAGCAATCTGGGTGCAGTGATATCATCAAGCATTCGCCATTTGTTTTTTTTTATTTTTAGACCATTTCCTCATCACCGTTTAATCAGTATGGTCTCACTGATATAGCACTCTTTTCCCCCGACTCACTCTCTCGCTGACTCCACATTACCTTATCACACTGAGAGCTTTTAGCTGAGCTTCCAGCCATTAGCTTCAGACAGTGGGCAGCTACCGGGCTGGAACAGAGAGACAGAGAGAGTGAGTGAAAGAGAGAAAGAGCGAGAGAGAGGGAAAAGTGGTCTCCTGGTGGCTCTGGATGATGTCAGTGGCGAGAAAGGTCATTTTATAACACCACCTGTCCATCTTGCCTGCGAGGAGGCTCAAAACAGGTCTCAAGGCATGTGGAGACCTCTGTATAAACTGACCTTCAACAATTTTCATTTCACTTACGCAACATACAAAAGTTCATGGGCACTTTTGTCCTATTCGGGCTGTAACTGTGAGTACACTATAAAAGTTCCATAACAGCCACTATGTGCCCTTGTGCAAGGCACCAAACCTGAAATTGCTCAACTGCACAAAAAGCTGCCCAATAGCTTGTATATACATTTGCTGTAAAGGGGTGTTTGTGGTTAATGTACCTGGATAAAGGTTAAAAGCAAAATGTGTTTTGTATATATTATAAATATATGCAAAACCGGTATAAGCTATAATAAGCTTTAGAGTAAATAATATAATGCACACTATAATCCCATCATTCATAATCACTCAGAATTAGTTTGTGCCCATTAATTCCAGACAACTTTGTGGACCCCTGACTGAAGACCACCTGAAACACTTAAGCTTCTTCCAGCCTTCCCTCGGAGCAGAATAGCTGATTTGACATCACGTTGAGAGCAATTGTTCGGCTGCTTACTGAGGCGTTAGAGCTGGTCAGAGTGCCCGCCATGTGAGACAACCAACGTGTTATTGACAGATGGCCAGCCTCCTGCCCTCACAGGAGTCTTCAAAACCAAACAACTACTGGATACACCGAGGTGATCCTCACATCGATATCAATCAATTATTCACATATTTGTGCCGGCTTGCGAAAAGCATCTTGACTGCATTTTATAAGTGCCAGACCAACATGCATTTTGTACGAGGGAGCTCAGCTATTACCCTGCGTTTGATCCTACAGTTGTGGTGAACTAACTTTCGCACTGTCACAGCGTGACACAGAACTGCGATTAAGTGGGTCAATGATTCTTATTGTCTGCATTACAGCCATTAGCTTTTATGGAAGAATACATCATGTGCACCAGTACTATATTTGAAGTAACACGCAGAGAGGCCTGATTTATTCATTTTCAAATTTCTTTCGACACAAAACCGAGGTCAAGCCTTAAACTTTTCTGCATACTAAGTGCACTTGAACTGAATACATAACTAGGGAGGGAATTTTTGTGTGGGTGCCTCAGTTATGTTACATGCTGGAGAGGAAGAAGCGGCAGTAGCAATAGCACTGTAGTTATACAAGCAGCTGTTTCTAGTGGCTTTGGCAGTACTTGAGGGAGATCTAGTTTATTATTCCTTGTTTAGTCAGCCTCTCTGGACTTTATCCTTGAAGTGCTTCATATAAAGTGTAAAGTAAAGCACAACTACACTGCACTGTTTAATATGATGTGCTTTGGTACATACCATCACATGCTCTCTTTCTCTCCCTCATGTTAGGCAGATATATTAAAGCTGTGCCCCGAGGTCAACAGCAATAGCCCTCATTGTACCCATCCCCGTGCCCTTGTGTTCTTCATAGCCACCACTATGAGAGGCGATGATTCATTCTTTTGATCCACTCCAACATCATTAAGTTATTAGTTGATTTCAGTGGATTTAATCAGCATAGTAATTCCTCTCCATGGGAAGATAAGTCTCTCTCAAGAGCAGTTACACCGTTCACTATGCCTGCTGATTAGACACAAGCCCCCAAAATAATTCATCAGAAAACTGCAAAAAATAATTTATAAAAAGTGCTTCTCACAAAACCCGCTCAGGACCTTTGCTTCTTAATAATTAAACTCTGCAATTAGGCATCTAACCATGCACTCAGTGTGAGGCTCCATGCAATATTCATAACCATACATAATTATGCAATATATTCAGTGAAATAAGAGGCCATATATTCACAGTGGGGCTGTCAAGAGGAAAGACATTTTTATTTGGTTTAACACCGTTTCATCTTATACATGAGCAGCTGGCTTCTGGAGACAGAAGAGAACGAGGACGTCTGGTCCTTAGCAGTCTGACACTGTATGCTGTGGCTCTGGCTCATAGAGGAAAGAAAAGGAGAGAGAGGGAGAAAGGGGGAGAGTGAGTGAGAGAGATATAAGCACTGAGTGATGATGCTCTCACCATGGGAACCACCAATATCAAAGTCTATCTGCTGGACACAACAAAGAATTACCTTAGTAGTATCATACATTGACCACAGTCAACACAAGATGCAGAAAAGAAAGAAAAGGCATTAAATTAAAATGGAGCCGAGACAGGGCGCTGTCTCGGGATGTATTGTATGATAAATTATACATAATGCTCATCCCAGCACGGTGAAGAACTATAGAAAGAAAAGAGAGCTAAAGCCCTTGATGGTGCCTGTAGCAAATAAGCAGCAGCAGTCTACAGTGGACACACTGTGGACAAGGTTGGCTTTCATCTTGAGATGCAGTTGAAAGCTACGGGCTACGCACAGAACAAACTGGCAATCAAAGCTAATGTATAACCGGGCAGTGGTGCACTTCACAGAGCCTGTCGTGTCGAGTGCAGCGGAGATCACACACAGACGCCTCTCTCACTTCACAATGGCTGATTTTCAACACACGGTCTTTGAGAAGTTATTATTTTTCACAATGTAAATGTAAAGAAAAAGAAGAAACTTGTTGCGGGTGGGAGCTGCTGTCTTTTGAAGGCATTTCATGGCATACGGAATATGATGAATGAGAAGAAAAGCATACATTTACTGCACTTAACAAAGGCTCTCATTCTCCCTCAGCAAAGACATCCACAAGGATACCATTTGCTCTACAAGGATAGGTGAATGAAGCAGAGGATAAATATGCATTCTGTATCCTAAGATGTATTGTAGTGGACTAACGCCCATATAGATTACTTGAGTCGCAAATATCATGAAGCTCTTTGTGGAGAGATTTCACAAGCACTTTAATATCCACACCAATCACCTGTAATGCTCATAAGTTATACTAATAACACGGAATATGCTGTATATGGTTAATATGAACACTGCTGTGCTCTATGTGGAGCTCTACTACCCTCTGCATTGCATTGTTTGTACAGTACATACCTCTTGAATGAATGTCACGTGGATCAGAGCAATGAATGTTCAGGTTTCATTTTTTCTGCAAAATAGAAAATATAAAAAAGAAAATTGTGTATATATAAAAATTCAGGAGTCAAACCAGCCTCTCAAGACTTCTTACACTTAGTACCAAACAAAACCAGTCTGTTTTTCTGTCCCTGTCGTATGCTGCAATGACCTTTTAGGATATGACACAATTTTACTGTCGGTATAATACAGATGTGATTAACATAAATAAGACTTAAAGTCAAATAGGCGTAAAGGTCGTCACTCAGGACTAGTCCCGGGTCCGCAAGGTGATTTACAACAACTTAATTTGACTGTGTGGAGTAATTTATCTGTGACAGAGCAAGCCATGCAACTCTCTGCATGTCTTGCGCACATATAGGCGACAATATGCCATGACTACACACATCTCATATCTACCCAATCAGTCAAGATGCTTTACAACTTCTGTCAGAGGCCCTAACAGTTCTCGTAAATTACAAGGCCATTGTACATGGTGCCAATAACTTTTGAAGGAGAATCTCAGCCAAACTGAACCCAGTAGTATCTCTCACTTTTATATGTGGAAGTCAAGATGGAATACCCCTGGTAGAGTACATATGAAGGAGGCAGGGGAAGTACTTTGATGGTGGATTTGCTTTTAGAGAAATGCCTCCTATTTTCACTCTGCTGACAAATTCCTCTCAAGGATAAAAACTGGCCCAGATATTGACATTTTGATGCAAAGCAGGTGGCGGGCAGGCTTGATTCTGTTAGAGATCACTTGCATTTCCTTTCACATCCCACTTCTCTCCACTATGCCTCGTGGGTCTCCTGTTAAGCCTTGCATCTGTGTCATCTGCAGATCCACTGCGACAGCTAGGGAATGTGCGACATAAATGATGCAGAACCATTCATAAACAGCAACAACAATATAATGTCATAGGGACAGAAAAATGAGTATGTGGGTCTGGAGTCTGCAAGTAATAATGGGTTGTGATTTATTTCAAATGCCCCCTGCAGTTTCCATTGATATTCTGCAGGGAAATCCGATCCAGTACTAGACTGTACGGTATACGGATGCATCACAACCTCTAGTGCTGGCAATATGAGGATAATTGAAAGAGAATACATGTGCATACGTAATAATCATGCACATGAGTATAAGGAAAAACACAAAGCACAAAGTGCTGTCTGTTAGGTAACTCTGCGCGTGCGTGCCTGTACATGTATTTGGGTGCTTTTATAATAGCATGGATGACACGTGAGCGAGGTAGGGAGTCTGCTGTTAGTGCCGGATGCTGTGATTTTCCTGCTGTAACACTGACAGGGTGAAACTCAGATTGAAGGGCAGAGAGTGATAACCACGCGCAGGGAGACACAATCCCGTTCCCATTTAGTCAGCTTTGGAATTTTCACATGGAACAATTGAGGATGCCTCACTACCAAAGCCTATGTTTTGTAGGCAATTACAGTGAAATTGCCTGAACCAGCTGAAAGGCATAATCGCCCAACAAAGGAGAATCTCAAGTTCACATTATTTCTTTAGACACCGTTTTCTCCCCCCCCATAATCAAATGTGTAAAGCACTTATTTTGTGTTTTGTCAGATGTGTTCTTCTCTAGATCAATCACATAAAAGTCAGACCATGCAATTCTACTTAGAATAATAAGTCATAGAGGGGGGAAAACATGAATTTTCATAGTAACAAGGTACATATCCCTCTCATTCTGTCTGAGTGGCTCCAAATTACAAACAACATGGGAAATATAAGAGTAGTGAATAATCCCAGGCTCTCAGCATGGCACACATTGATGTGCAGGTGCCTTTAATACTAGAATAAGTCATCTGAGATTGGGGAGGTGAAAAAAACCCACTCAACCAGATGGTCTCCATAAAGCATGGCGTAAACCTCTCCCAGATGTTGAGAGGTGGTTGCGGATCCAGTGACATGCAATGTGAGGGAGGAACTGGTAATGCAGAGTGTATTAGTGGTCTCTTTATGGGTGCATTAGGTGCCGCGGAGGGGAACGCAGGGAGCGCGGCCGCTGCTGCCAGTGAGCTACTACCAGGCTTTATGCTTTGATGAACCTACCCTTGAAAATCCGGGAGACCCGTGACCGTATTCTGCAAAGCTTGGAAGACGCCTCCCTCTCTTTAGCCTCCTGGAAAACATAAATCAGTTTCTCATATCATCATCTAGTCATATTCAATGCATATGCAGCTCTAATCGGTAAATCTGTCAGCTTTCTCCCCTTTCAGTGATATATCAGATTCGTAATACTCTCCCACATATGCAGTAAATCTCTGACAGAGCCTATGTTTCTTAAAATTCAAAGACAAGACTGCATGGAGCAGAGAACTTCACTTGAAAACAGATACAGAAAGTGGAGTAGCAGCTCAGTTTAGGATGTCTCTCTACTGAAGGCTTCAGTGCATTCCAGCGTCATCTCTCTCCTTACCACTAAGCAGTGGCCCAGACAGGAAACCAGAATAAATTTCCCCAGTTCATTGTCCTCGCTGAGGACTAGCAGAACATCTCAGTCTGATTAATGGCTGTACACTGTCTAATGAACAGTAATTGAATGGTATAATGCAGTAGGTCCTTAAAAGCCCAGAGGAGGAGTCGTCTTCCTCTGCCTAGCTCTCTGGAAATGCAAGGCGGTGACATTGTCTAGAGTTGATTATAGTTGACCTTGTATGGAGAGAATAAGGCCTTTGAAATGGCTAACCTAAGCTTTGGGGAATAGGAGCACGGAAAAACAGCTGAAAGACAAATGAAATGGACTTACATTGGAAAAGGAAAGAAATGGATCAATGCAGCGCTCAATAATGATTCGATTTTTTATCACAAAATTCTTAAGAAGAGGAAGACAATTGATCAAACATCCCTAGTCGTATTGGCATTTCTAACAATATTAATTAAGAAAAAATGCTTAGCTCACTGGTTGATAAATCAGCCAATATTGTTATATCAAAACAAATGGTAGTTGTAAACACAATACCGCACCAGTGAGTACAAATCTACCCTTGTCCACATTTCCTCAAAGTGTATGACATCTACAACATAGACAGAGTCCCCCCTCATGAAATCAATCAACTCCTTAACAGAGTGCACTCCAAAGGAAAACACAACCTTCAGAAAGCCTAACAAAAGTCAGTCAAGTGATTATAAGAAAAGCTTTGATAAATGTGCATCAGGCTCCAGCCCGCCATCCTTCGCTCTCTTCCACTGAGATAGCCTGCCTTCACTCCCAGCGGACATCTCCACTTGGCAGAGATGCTGAATCTCGTTATTCTTTATTTGGCCTAGACCACACAGGTCAATATCCCACGCACACAACTGCCTCCCCGGTGTACTGTCTGTAAATGTATTCACTATTTAAATTCAATGCAATAAATCATTTAAAGCTTGGGCTGAAAATGTAATCATGTAATTGAATTTGGTCATCAATATCTACTATATACATGCACATATACGGAGTACACAGGGCATTTCGCGAGCACATATGAGCGCTCGAGTGGAAGGAAATCTGTCCGAACTCAGCTCAAAGTATGAGTCATAGCAGTGCAGTTATCCCTCATTATTATTCACACCCTCTAAATGATGAGGTTGCCAACAATAAGACAGCGGCAGTCTGTTTGGCCTCAAAGAGAAAAGAGTAGGGCATGCATCAGTGATGGTTAGACTTTAAATTCGATGAGTTTCACCTGCAGCATCATTATTTCTGGTATAAGGACAACTTTTATGAATATACTAGAATCTTGGAATACTGGAACACATGACTGAACATAAAACAAAAAGGTAAATTAGGTGTTCTTATAAAAAAAAAAGAAAAAAAAAAGTAGCTTTCCTTTATGATTTCTACTGTTTTTCTAGAAGGAGCCAATCTCTCCAATCATATGAATTGTGTATATCACAAATATTAGTTGGGCTTTATGTGGTTGACATTGGACAGTGATGGCATGTGGCTACGAATGGGGAAATCAATTTGCCAGTCTCCGGCCGACTCTCACTGAAAAAGGTGGAGAAGACAAGCTCAAGCTAGTAAGACCATCTCTGCGGCCACACATGCCAGTGAGTCGCTCATCAGGAAATCAAATCACCAGTCTCTATCTGCCTCTGCTAGCCTGGCTGGTCAACGTTTTCAAATGTAAAGGAGGAAAAGGTGAAGATTGCTATCAGCTACGGTATACATTTCACTGGAATTGTACCTTGTACGATTTCATGTGACCGATGAAAATGGATGGATTGATTGATATATAGATATGTAACCTTCCATAGTTTATGGTTATAGGACTTCCTTTAACTTGCGTGACACAATTTGGACAATTCTAGTGTTAACTAGATTTAATGCTTTAGATGTGTTCTGGCATATGCTTTTAATTGGAGAGCTTGCAACAAAAATCCTACCATATCCTTATGTCAGTCTATGTTAGCTGACAAATCAAAAACTGCTTGGCGAAATGAATATTGCAAAAAAGTAGCTGTGTCTGTACATGGGATTATTATTATTATTTTCTTATTTATTTCATGGTCTTTCCCTGCAATCCATAGCCAATCTGAATCAGCAACATTCCTGTATGACTTAAAGTGATAAGTAATGAATTAAACTATTGATGAGGTCTTTAGCCAGGGTCATAACTGGCCCCCAGAAGTCAATAATTACCCCGATAAGAATATCTTTATTGCAAAAGTGCATACAGCAGCAAAAACATCACTACACCAAAACATTCCCCTATGGTGTAATTGCCACTGCTTGAAATTATAGTTTTCATTAAAACAAAATGTTCAAGGTTATTGATTGCTTAAATAAGACTCAATACCTTCTCATTTCAAAGCCAAATGAAATTGCTTGGAATAGTAATATCACCCAACTATTGTGTGCATTCATCACAGTTACATTGCTTCATATTGCTGTCCCTTGAGGATTATTGGAGCAAAATAAGTAGATTTAAATGAGTGTAATTTCTAGAAACAACAGATCCATGCAAAAACATCTGTATACACAGCTCAGCCCTACATCATCACTGTGAACGCACACAATCACCAGAGTAGAGGGCAGACATCAAATACGACCACATATAGGGTCTGTGGCTATGGTTAAGCTAAATACACTCTATAATACTACATAAAGTAAATGCACATTTCAAGATACACAGAGAGAACCATGGAAACAGAGAAATAGGTTACACACAAATTAGACAAAAGTGTAGCTGCTGGAAGCAGGTCTACGTAGTCTATATGGACGACCTTTCATTTCCGGGATTGTTCAGGTGCCGCTGGAAATTCCGCCGGATGTCTATCATTTTGGGTCGGATGTCCATCACCTTCCGCTTTCTTTGTGTTGTCATTCTAAACTCCGATTTCTGAGGACTATGGTTAACTGCTCCTCAGATCTCTGCAGGGTAAATCCAGACAGCTAGCTAGACTATCTGTCCAATCAGAGTTTTCTGTTGCACGACCAAAAAAAACAACTTTTGAACGTACACACGTTCCACCAAAAACAAGTTCCTTCCTGAGGCTATTTTGCAGAGGCACCGTCATTGTGTCCCCAAGACGATTGTGATTGGTTTAAACAAATGCCAATAAACCAGAGCACGTTTTTCTCCAATCCCGGGAATGTTGTGTGGACTAGCCAGACCCTCCTCCGCAGCGCTGTGGAGGAAGGTCTGGCAATGCGAGACTAGGTCTACGTGGCGCTCTCGCAGTTATTGACATGGTGATCATCATAATTGCTGGTTAAACCATTTTTATGTTAGTGAATCCAAGAGAAAATGAAAAAAAAAATTGGACACAATAATGAAGTAAAAACTAAATGTGAAATAGAAACTACATAAAACTCATAAGGGTACTTACATCCTTCCTGGAACCTGCAGACAAAGACCTCTGCAAACGCAAGTTGTCTGAATCATGGAGGGAGGCCTTGCGGGGACTCACAGAACAACTCCCATTCTCATACTCCTCGTCAACTATCTTGGCCTCAACCTGCAGGGAGGGAGAAAACAAGATCCCCCTTGGCTTACACGGCACTGCACTATTGATTTTGCTAAATATTTATATATTTACGCAACTTGTTCTACTGAGCGCCCATGAGTCTTATTCTGAGCAGAAAATGTTATGCTGTACTAGAAGTGTATTCTTAATTCTTTTTTAAACTGAAAAATACACGAGGTACAATAATGTGAGGAAAATGGGGAGAGGATGCTATAGCGGCAGATACTTTTCCATCTAACCCAACTAAGCCGGTTGTGATGTACTAAGCCTGTACTTCTGCTAGTCTTCACTGACAACAAGTTCTATAATTTTGATGAGTACAATCAGTAGCAAATATTCTATGCTTTTAAATGGACTCTGCACATGGCCAGGTGGCCTTTGTTTATTTATGTTGATAATAGTGTTTTAAGACTGGAATTAGTTCTTACTTCCTGTCAGATAAATAAGACCAAGATGTTCCATGACTGTATGCTAAAGACCTCTTCAGGTTGCAGTGCTATACCTGATCAATAGGCAGGTCCACCTTCACCTGGCGGTCTTCCTGCACCTCCGCTGCTCCTGCCATCTCACTTCTTTTGTTTTGTGCATTGAACACACTGCCCTCTGAGAAAAGTGATTAATCACAATTACCTCATCGGCTAGCAGTCACCGTCTCATTCTTCTGCACACTCATTCTCTCCTTCTCTATACCCCTCCATCCCTCACTGCCCTCTCCCTTTGCTTCTCCTGCTCAACTTCACAAGAGATCAATGTTGCCGTCAGGCCAATTATTTATTTATAGTGGTCCCACAAACAAAAAGGGCCACAGAAAGCCTCAGCTGCCCTGCCACAAATATGGCCAGCCAGTGTGAACTTTCAGTCCAGGGTTATTATAACTTTATTTACAGACTCAAGGTCCAGATAAGTACACATAAAATATTACAGGACGGGTACACAAAAACATAAAAACATACAGACATACTGTCTACCACATATTACATAAAGGGAACATACAAAACATACATACACAAAGATGGTTATGGACAATACTTAAAACATATGCAGATGCGTGTTTCAGTGTTTCCAGAGTTTGGAAGTATATCTGTTATCACTAAGTGCAGGGTTAGTTAAGGCAGTTAAAATTGTATTCTCTGACTCTGTTAATCGGCACCTGAATTTGTACATAAAATTCCTCAGCACAGCATGCAAGGTGGGAATATTACTCGTCACAAAGGACTTTTGACACTTCAACAAAATTCTAATCATTGCATCTGCATCATTGTATGCCACCTTTATCTTATTTATCTTTACTTTACTATAGCTGCACCATAGGTGAGCTGTATAAAGTGGTGTACAGTATGCTCTGAAAAGAGACGTTTTAACTTCTTCAGTAGTACACATATGAAATTTGCGTGCCAACATATTTGCTTGTCCATATAATTTACAGATTGAATTGAATTGAATTGAAAAAACTTTATTTATCCCGATAGGGAAACTGGTTTGCCACCAACCATACAGCAATCGAACACAATACACAACTAAAAAACAAATAAACAAACAAATAATTCTGGACTAGTAGACCAATAGACCGTGATAAGGAGACAGTAAATAAATAAATAAATTATAAAAGACAAAAATAATATCCAACGGTTAACAGTGTAGGTTATAAAATCTAACCGCAGCGGGAACAAAAGACCTTCTCATGCGCTCACTAGAGCACCGAGGCATTACCAATCGCTCACTGAAAGAGCTTCGGAGTCCTTTGAACAGAGGGTGTAATGGATGCCCTTCAAAAAGCAGGACAATTTTTAGTTTTAGTTTTAGTATGTCATCATCGTCACAAAAAATCATCCCTGATCATGTGGCCCAGGTATTTTATTTTAGTAACTACGTTTAGCTCTTGCCCCGTTAGTTCCTGACAGTGACAGGTTGCTCTTTACGCATGTGGGGAATAGCTTACGTATAGGGCAACTTCACACGGTTCCTTGTAAACAAACTCCTTTTTGTGTGTGGCTGCTGGACAGGGTGGGATGTAAATAATTAAAACACACAATTGAGCTTGAATCTACTTCAATAGCCTTAAGTAATTTCATTGAAATAATAAATAACAAAGCATGGTAGATTAATCAGTGACAAGGACAGGAACATTGTATAGAAAAATATACAGTAGGTGGTTAATAGCTCAAGGAGGCAATTATTCATTATATACTTTGTTGTGTTTTTCAGTCAGGCATTT
This sequence comes from Perca flavescens, assembly GCF_004354835.1. Classification (NCBI taxonomy): domain Eukaryota; kingdom Metazoa; phylum Chordata; class Actinopteri; order Perciformes; family Percidae; genus Perca; species Perca flavescens. The sequence continues at coordinate 17,368,169 of NC_041350.1, forward strand.
CACTTTTGTATTTCTTTCTAGAAACACTCAAAAATCACACAGAAATCTGGTGCCAAAAGCTCTGATCCTGTACCACATGATGCTTGGAAACAATCAGAGCTATTGCCTGTACAAAAGGGTTCTAAGAGGTGATTTAAAGAAGACTCATGAAATACATCTGGTTAACTCTTGGGCCTTAGTATGTGTTGTGGGAGGAAAGCATTACTATGGCTGTGCTCAAGTGTTCAAAATGAAAATGTGGAAAGGGAACTGCACTACTTGTGCCTCGCTACAAACAACAGCATCTTCATGAGCACAACAGGAGAAAGTCAAATAGTCACTTCCATTTAATAATGTCAGCAATCATAGTTGCAACATATAAAAAGACGGCAGGTTTCAAATTGTGACAATTTGCCCATCTATTCTACCAAATCATGTTATCTGTGGTACGGTACAGGTAGGGCTGAAACAATTCCTCGAATAATTCGATTACAAAAAATCCTCGATGCAAAATGACTTGCCTCGAAGCTTCGTTAAATCAATGTTACTAACATTGTATGTTGACGGACGGTGTTTCCGCACGGATCATTATTACTGTCGCACACCAGACGCTGCTCAGTCTGCTGCTGGCGACAAATGCTAAAGCGTAAATAGCAAGGGGCTAAGAGAAGAGACAGGCTGGAGAAAACGACAGAAAGTGTCCAAAGTTTGGAATCAGTTCAAACGTAATTAAAACGAAAACTCTGTACAGTGCGTCTACTGCAAATTGAACTAGTTTACCACAATAATCGCACGATGTCAATGCTTCAGCATCTCAACAGAAAACATGTGAGTCTAACTTAATCCGCCATTCCAAGAAGCGGACCCGACAAAAGTAAATCACAGAGTCGTGTGGACAATGAAACTACACCAAACACAACTACAAAAAACAAAGACAAGAAAATGCATAGTGGTGACCACAATTTGATCTAAAGAGCTGACGCGTTGACTATCCCTTTGGAAAAACAGCTGATTGTTGCGCAACACTTTTTCTCTCTCTCTCCACGGAGAAACAGCGGATCAACGATCTACTAGCATAAGTGTAACAGAGCTGTTTAGCATTGTAATCAAATATATAAATGAAAATAGGTTTAGTATAACTAATATTTACATATAGGCTTATATACAGATCAGTCTCAGGTTGAAACTGAAAGTTAAGTTGCACAACTTCATGTAATGTTTATGTATGTTTAATCTAGGCCTATGCCTTAGTTTGAGGTTGATATAATTTGAAAAAATGTTTTCTTTAAAAAAAACAATGTAATATGGCACTTCAATGTACTTAATATGTTTAGTTTTTTGAGATATGATATTGTAAACAATGTAGGCAATAAAAATTTTGCTTTTTCCCGAAAATTTAACCAAACTATTGTCAATTATTGCTCTTCAATAAAACAAGTATTTCTTATCCGATTACTCGATGGAATAATCGGTAGAATACTCAATTACTAAAAGAATCGATAGCTGCAGCCCTAGGTACAGGTTTTGTCTTTCAAGTTGAGTCACTGTATTACTTTTCTTTTAAACAGCGCAATGTTCAAACCCATCAATCCAAAAGGAGCATTTTGTCACTTTTATGATCTTTCATCAGCGTTATTTGTATTTTATTATTATTACCATTTTGATCAGGAAAAAATTAGAGCATTTTATTTTTCCCCCACATAGTTAACAAGGCTTTCTGGATACATATTCAACAAAATGACCTGATTAAATTCATCAATGATTTAAGACCCCTTGACGGTGTTTGAAGTCTTGTTCGGTTTAATATTCACAGAAAAGATTAGTGTTTCATTCAAAGAGCAGGGTGCTGGATTCTGTTTGGACTTAAAAGAACAGGTTGAGAATCCAAAGAAAGCTCGTTCACCTGCCAAATATTAGTTGTTGTTTTTTATATTCCCAACACACACAAAACGAATATCTCCTTACGTACGTACGCACACACACACACACACACACACACACACACACACACACACACACACACACACACACACACACACACACACACACACACACACACACACACACACACACACCTACACTTGTGTTCAAATGTAGCCATACACATGTGCCCTTGCACATGCACACACATACTGTAGCCAAACACATGCATATACACATACATTTGTCTTCCTAAGCCAAAGGTATTCTTCATTCAAGGAGGTGTTGGAAAAAAAACACTATGAGAACAGGGGGGCTGGAGAGAGAGAGAGATATTTCATTAGAGTTGCTCTGCTTACCCCCTGTCGAGAAGAGAACTGGGTTTCTGGACACCTGCCTCTGTTGTTTGGTTCTCTCCGGTTTGGCTTGTTTCTTCAACTGCCCCCTGGCTGTGTGCTCAAGGTCCTCTCTAAAGCCTGTGTGAGCAAACTACATGAAGAGACAAAAGAGAGGACAAAAACAGGGGCACAGATTAAAGCGGATTTCCTCACATTTCTAAAAAGGACAAAACATCGCAGCAAAACTTGTTTCTCTGCTCTTTAAAGCTTTTTTACATTTTCCATTGACCTCAATTTTTCATGAGCTTTGTAGCTCCCCCGTGACTCCTACTGTATTGTATTCATCTGGTTCCAATACATCCTGTGCACAACCTATCAATCACTAGGGACCGTGGCAAACTAATCATTTATTGATGAAATGGGGCAGCCATGAATTTCTAACTGCATTTGTCTTATTTATCAAGCCAGATCAAACAATGAAAATCCAAACAAGCTTAAAGGGAAAGGGAGGGAGTTGTAGGGAATAACTTATTCTTCAGCAGTAGACAGCAGAAGGTTATTGATGGAGAGGGGAGGAAAAAAAAAAAAAAAAAAGAGGCTTGGGACTTCGTTGCATGGTGGGAGAGTGAAGGAGCAAGAAAGTAAGAGAGAGAGAAAAAGAGAGAGAGCATTGGGGAGAGTTCAGAGTGATGTTCAGACAGCAGGGTACACATCTGAATTAATGCTTCCACAAAAGGCAATTTTCTCCTCACAGGCTCCTCATCCCCTCTGTAGGTAGCAAGGTGAGGTATCACTCCCTTACAGACACACAGAGTGCAGGATAGAGCAGACTTAATGTTTCTTTTCAGCTACAGTGCTCTTTACTGCAGCTGCCTGGCTGGATCCCTGGGCTGGCTTGGGGGATAGTGTAGTGATCTCAGGCTTCCACCAAAATACACTTCTGGCAATGGTGTTTGCAAGCTCACTAACATGGCCTCTGGGGTATTATAGCAGCGTTGTTTCTTCACTTGTTTGCTTTCTTTAATGCAGAGGCAAAGTCTGTTGATATTCTTTTGAATTTCTACAGCTGTTGGTGTGCCGAGGGAGGAAAATAAAACAAAAAAAGAACAGTGAAGTTAGCCTGGTACTGTATATTCAGCAGAGAGTTGAAAGAGAGTTCACCCTCTATCGCTGCAGTGTCCACATAACCGCACAAGATCAAAGACAGAAGAGCAGTGGCACTACTGTCGCAGCAGTAAGCTGTTAATTCAGTTTCGCAAACTCAATTCGCCTGTGAGTGATGTGAAACAACTTCACCATAAAGTTCAAAATCAAAATACATCTGGCCAATCAAATATTGAACAGCTTGTTTTCCATGTTTACAGCCTCGTGGTGGGATGCAAATAGATCTTATTTAAATCAACAAAGTTAAATCAAGACTGTCTCACTCGGGGAGGGGAAAGCAGAGGACGAGGGGCGCCGCAGAGCCAGGAGAGTACAGCACAAGTAGCAGCACAACTGGAAACACGGCAGTGGAAAAGCTGAGGTCATTTCGCCTCTCGTTCTGCATTACATATCTACAGTACCATGTCCTGTGGGAGCAGACAACTGTGTGTATCAGGAGGCCCCAGAGAGAGAGAGACCAATAGAGAGAGAGTGCTAGAGTTAGTGTGAAGGGGGCTCAGGGGGACTGAGCAGAAAATAATCCGTGGTCCTCTCAAGCGGCAGAGAACAGGAGTCAACAGGAGGACACTGTGATATGATAACCAGGGGAAAACGGGGGTCCCAACCAATTGGACCGACCAGCCTCAAGCCATACTGGCTGTGATATCAGAAGGAGCCACTCCCAGGGCCGGGTCCTTAGTGAGCAGACACGCTGGCAGCAGTGAGGGGGTATAGTTTTTCCACGGGGCATTGCTACTTCCCCTCACCAATGACATCATCCAGAAACAGCGGAGAGATGGAGAGCAGCAGCATGTCATCGCTGCTGTCAGGGAGTTCAGCTATTAAAAAAGGTTAAGTCAGCCTTTCCGGGCCGTTTTCACAGGATGCTTCGTGTGAAGTACATGTGAAGCACAATTGCACTGTTCGTTATTATCCCAGTAATATGAAAGCACCTTGCTTTGATGCACGTCATTATTCTCTTTTTCTAGTTGCATTCCTCTTTCCCCAATTAATCTTCTCTTTATGCGACGTCTACCTCAAAAGTTTCTACCTCATCATGTCTGTGAACACCTAACTCAGCATATGTGCTTGCCCCCGATGGGAACATGGTGTGCTGGAGAATTTCAATATCACACTCTGCAGAGCCGTCAGTTTAGACTTCAGTGGTTGCTCCAGACCAGATGTCCCATTCAGTGGTCCAGAAACGCTCCGCCGCCGATGCAGACAGGACAGACACCGTTTCCCATACAGCGAGGTTGCAAGAGCAAGGTTACATTTTACACAGCCTCAGTGGGCAGGTTTAAAGGATCTTTTTACAGGCATTTCAAACCAGACTGCTGTTGTTTTGTGAGGTCAAACTGAAATTAATGATGGACATGACCCTATAAATGTATGTGTAATCAGTAGGCTAAACAGCCAACAGATCAGGACAGAGTGGGCAATTTTTGTCACATGTATCTTTCCCCTCGGAAAGGTCCTTATTAACTGGTCAAATCATGTTTACAAATTCATGAGGTTCAGACGTGAAGGCAAAGGGAGTAAAATGCGGCAGCATCATGTCCATTGAATAACTTATACTACAATGACCTGGTGGATGCAAAACACAGCCATAGCTCTGTCTCTGTCTCCACCTCATGGTGCTGTGTGAAATGGCAAAGGCTATGGTCTTAGCAGTGTTGATTCAGATTTTCCTACCTAAGGACTAGGGGTGGTACGGTTCACAAAACCCACGGTTTGGTTCGTATCACGGTTTTAGGGTCACAGTTTTCGGTTCTGTATGGTTCTTGTTATTTTTTCTTTTAATCTTTAACACTCCAGAAATATACTTCAGCATATGATATATAGCTTAATTATCCACAATGTAGGACACATTATTAAATAATTATATTGTTATATCATGTAATCATGCACAAACTGAATTTGACTTGACTTTAAGCACATTATTGGGACCATCTCTGAGGAAAGCTAGGTGAGATTTTGATACAGCAAGAGGGAAGACATTGATGATTTCAACAAGCTTTTCATTTATTTGGCAAAAAAGGAGAATGTGTATTGCCATCGACAGGAACTTATGTGCATTTTTAGCACATGAAAATTGAAATATTACAGAATATCAATTGAAATAACTTGCATTTATCAAACTGCCAACTTCAGAGTAGCTCTTACAAAAATTGTATCCTTTAAAAGAAAAAGAGAGGAACTCTTAAAGCTCCGTCTTTTGAATAAGTCAGAATACGTTAAACATAAAAACAGTCCTGGGCTGGGACACATTCATACGGTTTGATAAAGTACTTATTGGACTTTAACTTATCATTGCACTTACAATAACGAGCGTAGCTGTCAGGTCCTCCTGTACGTCTCATCTCTGTTTTTTCCTGCATCCACCGTGTGTGTTTGTGTGTGTGTTTGTGTGTGTGTGTGCATGCATCAGTCACGGGGAGAACTAACCAGCCATGTCCGCTGCAGAGACCCGACAGGATTGAAACTGCAGCCGCTTCAGCGACTTTAAAGTGAAACAAACGTTACAGCGTACATTGATGTTTAAATGTATACAGGTTGGCAGGACGGTCTGAAATGTTTTGCACAGTCTTTCGCTGTACGTTTTGTTGGTAACTTGTCCACACCTCTTCTTTTGCGCAAAAGGGAAACACACTGTCTGAGGTCACATACGGGCACGAGGCTACATTGCACACGTGTCGAACCGTGCGGCACACACGCTCTGAACCGAGACAAGCGGACCGAACGGTTCAGATGTTTTTTCGTAAACCCTACCACCCCTAAGGACTGAACCTCAGTTCAGCAAAGTTTGATAACAGTGAGATTTCCATATATTGTTTTATGATTGGATAGATTTGAATAGGATGAAGAAATCTTACAATATTCTTCACATATTCTAATATATTACGGATAAATATTCATTGTATTTCTGAATATAATGGTAGACAACCACAGATACAGCTAGAGATAAGGCACGGGGCATTTTTCTCTATCTGAAAAAAAATTGGCATCTGCCACAGCATTGTCATCTTTCATGGTTAGAAAAATCAGATGTCAGACACGAATCTCACAGGGGGGCCCCCCATATCCACCTCAACTTGCTGAGTGGGCATGTTCTCATCTTCACCATGTGATTTGGTGTTCATCTTGGGCCCACAGCAGCGCAATCCTCATATGGATTCAAAGCACTTCACTGTCTATTTAATCACAATACAAATTGTCCCAGTTCTGGTTTGAATAAGAGATTTTTTCAGTAAAGTCCCCCTGGTGCATATGATCTGTCTATGAGGCTCACTGCATTTGATCAAGTGGGCCAGCCTTTCTCTGTGGGGATTACCCATCAAAGTGGAAAGCAAAGGTAACTCAATGCCTCTTGCAGACAGTGATTGATGATAGCGCTGTTTCATAACGAATTGCACCCCCACAACAAGTCTCACACGTGGGAAATGTTAATTGAAATGCTGTGTGTGCAAAGATACGCTTTTCAACTGTGATACTACAAAGGTGTTACAGCTATAAACAAGAGGGAATTTAGGGGGGAAAAATATAACAATTGAGCAATTCGCGAGAAAATGAACAACCAGATGGCAAACTACACCCAACTCTGAAGCAATAGTACTCACCACATCCTTTGGATGTCTTGTCTTTCTAATAGCAGGTAGGATGTCTTGGCTGCAGGGGGACAAAGGGAAACCAAAATTGACAAACATTTTATCCTTCCTTTTCACATCAAAATAGGGATACAGTGTTTCTTTAAAATATGTAGATAACTTATTTCATTGACCAAAAATCATTGGTGTCATACTGTTTGATCACGTTGGTTTCCTTGATTAAATCCCTGCAGGGGTCGTAGTGATCATATGGGAGAGCTTTAAACTTTTCAGCACCAACTGCGACATAGTACTGATTGTTCTCCAGTTCAGTGGGGCCGCAGACAGGACGTCCATCTAATGTGCAAAGCCTGGAAACTCAAATAAAGAAATACCACAAATTGGAGCAATGTTTTGTGATTTTTTTTAACTATGGTTATAAATAACTGTGTTTTGGATACTAAAAGAGACATAGGTCTCAAATATTGTTTGAGTGGTTAAACTTAAGCAGTGTTTGCCTCACAAGCTGTTTTGGATGAACACATGTGAGCACATCACAACCAGACATGGTCCCAATTACTAATTAATTAGAAAAATCATTCCGCTCTGCTAAATATTGCTGATTTAAAACTGATTGGAAAGCCTCCAGTAATCAGATTTCCACAATCTACTGTTTATTAGAGAAGCTGATACTCTACAGACAGGCAGGATTCAGTATTGTGACTGAACTGTTAACTTCAAAAACATAAAAATATGTATTCTTTAGAGTCGGGTCCTATTTCCTTAATACAGAAAAACAACAGGTTGTACCTTTGCTTGCCCTCAATAGTACATGACTAAATAAAAACTGTAAGGGCTCATAACGCACTGATGTTGGACATCACCTGAACACTGCACCAGTGCGAAGACGCACTTTCTCTGTCACCATGGCTAAAACATTTTCCCAGCTTCTAAGAGTATACTTTGGGATCCGTATTCGAGCTGGAGCAACCAAGGCATCGCCATTGGTAAAGACACTATGAAACACAACAAAAAAATAAGACATAAAGAAATAAACAGTTAATTGCTGAAAAGGAAACAATGGGGAGAAATATTTCTTTACTGCATAACACAGCAAAGAACATTCTCCATTTTACATTCAGGGTAACTTTGTATCCATCTTAAAATCAATACTCACTTTATAGTGCAAGATTCGTCTGTAGTTATCTTCCAGCGAGCAGAAACTACTATTCTGCTGTGAACAACAGGTCGGATCTGAAAATGTCAAAACTAGGGTTCAGAAAATAAATATGGCCCAATGGTGAATAAAGTGTCTGACTCAAACTTATTGATTTATGTGTAAACAGGACTCTTGACTATAATCAGTTTGGTTCCAATTATCATTCAGACCACTGTAAGGTGTCAGGGTTAGGCTCCAGCAGAAAGCTCCATATCGTAGTATTGTCACACAACATATATCCCCTGACAATAAAGGTTAGACTAAGCTTAGTCATTTTCAGTATAACTGATCAAAGACAGACACCAAAAGTGGGCTTACCTGTTCTTTTTTCTTTTTCTGTGGCTTCTTTGTTGTTATCTCACAATAGCTGGAAGGCATTAAATAATAAATAATGTAAATGACTCAAACCCAGGCTCCAGGTGTTAACGTTAGCATACATGTGAAACCTATAAAAGATAGATGAAGGACAGCTCTAGACCTGACAATGCCAATCAAAAGTTTTACAGCTGCTCTGAACTTTATGCCAACTAGCTAGACTGTACTGGTCAAGACAGCAAATAAAACCGCAACAGTAAACGGTAAACTAAAATGTAGTCTTTATTTAAGATTTGTTTGTGTAAATGTAGGCTAACGTTAACTAGTCTAACCCTAAAGCATTTAGATTAATGATATGGATACATAGTTTACGGACTATGGAATTGCCTACCAACCCAGCCAAATGCCCAGCCAACAAAAGAAGCAAGCTTTACAGAACATGGCCGAAAGTAATGCACGTTATCAGGGCCGATGATGGAGCTCGTCCTTGGTTACAGTGACATACTGTTCTGTGACCTTCCAGCTACAGTATAACCAATACATATAGCTATAGCTACACACACCGATACACACCTTAAAGCATGGTACCTACTCCAGCTTTTTGAACTGCTCATTTCCGGCTGCAACATATACACTCCCATGCTTCAAGTCGTCCAAATGCTGAACTTTGTGGCCCTCTCTGGGAGTGTACAGCCTTCTCACGGCGCCAAACGGAGCCTCAATCCCTCTGGTCAAAAAGGTCAAAAAATTGTCAAAGGTTGACAAATACCGCGGATTCACAACTATTTTTCTTCCGGAAAAGAAAGCGTCTCCGTTCTTGTAGACAATTATTGTTCTGGTCGGCGGCAGTTCACCTCTCCTTGCTGTGCCCGGCATACTTTAGCTAGCTAGCCAACAGAGGCAGTTTAACAATAATGGCACTTGGTGTCAAACGTAAATGTGTCAAAGGCAGGCGTGTTGAGCCTCCAGAGACGTAACTGGAGATAGCATCTGATATGGAAACCAATTCTTCCACATGAGCACCAAGAAACCTATACACCGCCTGTGTTGTTTGCTGGTTTCTTCCTTTTGTATGCAGCTAACGTTGATTTAGCTAGATGTTTGATTCCAAAACTTAAATGTTTCCAAGGCAACCACATCTAGTTTAACGTTATTGAGTCACGTTGTGTAATTGCATTAGGTTATCCTACTTTAAAATAACACTTTACAGTATATAAAATGTCCAACAAGCTAACATTATTATTATTATTATTATTATTATTATTATTATTATTAATAATTCTTATTATTAGGTTTTTGGGGAAATTTGGCCCGGAGTCCTTCTTTCTCCACTGGATCACTGGACTTCCATTATATTAGTCCTTCATGATCTGCATTGTGAAGATGTGACTTTTGTAGTAGGTAGTTTGTAATGTGCAGGAACATGTTTTGTAGTGCAAGAACCTTATCATTGTATTAAAGTTGCAATAAATAATTTTGACCACTGTGGACAGAAAAGACAATACGAATTTGCTGTAACCCTTGATATATCAGCAAACAACTGCCTACATCTGACATAAGTAACTGAGGGACATCCTGTTTGAGTTCAATATTGGCTCACTTTTACACCTGGGTTTGGTCCACCAACTCCTTTTTATCTTATAACTTAAACTTCACCCTTTGTTTTATTTGTCTCCAAACAACTTTGTGCTGTGTATGTTCAGGAGGCCCTTCACTAACGTGGATGTTGATGAGAGCCATTGATACACCCATATTGACCGACTAAGCTTATTCAGTTGGCATACCTTTCACCCCTTTACCACTCCACCTTTCTTTGCACATTTACCAAAAGACTAATGGGTGACTTGTTGACAGTGCTCCTGAAGCTTGTTCCTCCTCCTCTTCTTCTCCTTCTTCCTCCTCCTGTCTTCACTGGAAGACATGTTAAACTTTATTCCATGTATTACAGGCACAAGGTTAAACATCACTACTACTGGACGGACATGATATTTCCATGGTGGATATAGCAGTGGTTACAACATCAGATGCAGGGTGTGTTTCTTTTCTTATGTCCGTGCACTGTAGCCATATCTTCCATTTGCAGGGCGTTTTTTCACCGCAGAATGTCTGCCAGTCCACTGTTTAGACCGAGCTGTCCATATTGTTTACCACAAAGGTAACCAGCGATTGCACCAACAATGGCACCTAATTGGTTTATGCCAGACAACTTCTGGTCAATTAAATGCATAATTCATTAAAAGCATTAATTATTCATTTCTTATGGGACTGGTGCTGTGCTTTATTAGAAGAACTGAATCATGCATATTCAAATTCCTCTTCTTAGAGGGACTCAATAGGATATCATCTCAGCTGGGATGCCCGTCCTAAAGAACAATAGCATCCAGGGCTGTAAGACAACTTCTATTAATCACACAACTAAACCGTATAGGATTTTCAAAGATGAAAATGCCATATTAACCTAAGGTATGTAATGTCTTGTTTTTGTCATTCAGCAAACATTGTGCTGTCATATTGTTACCAAGTATAATTAATTTTTTTGTTATTTTAAACTCTCTTGTGTTTAGAGAATACATTATTTTTAAATAATATACATGTCACTGCAAAACTGTCAGCGGTAATTTAAGTATAATATCTTTGGTCTACATCATCAGATTTTATTCATTGCGTAAAATGGATTTCAGCATTTTTACCAAATAAATATTCATATAGAAAAATCTCCAATAATTAGTTCAAATTAATATCTCTACGTTTTATTTTTAGCGTCAATAACTACGGTATGTGTAGACATGTTTTAAACAGGAGCATAGGCTGTCACAAAATATAGTTAACAGCAGGAAATGAATGTGTAAATAATACAATTAATGATGGCTGTTGTTGTTCATACTGGCCCACTGTCATGCTGCTATGGCTTACTGGGACACATAAATAGAACTAAATCATGGTTAAGGTTACTAACTTGACATCACTGTGTGAGAAATTGTTACAAAGCAGTACAGTTTTTATCCACTGGGTGGAGGCTGTTACACTGCTAGATTTGTTTTATCTGCTGCAATACATAAATGTAGTCCGCTCAGGGGTAGAGACACTTTCTTTTTAAATTATCAGTGAATTTTTATTTCACAACCACCACATAACTTATGAAATGATAATGAATATAGAATGCATATTGTATTACATTTTTATGATTAAAAGCATGCAACTGGAAACAAAATATTTCTATAATTTCATATTGTATGCACAAACAACTCATTACATACATTTGCTTATTTGTCTTTTTTGGTTGATAGTCCTGTTGCCAAATATTGCTCGTTGGATAGTTTGCATAACATAAACACTCTATACATGGCCTGGCATGCTGTATGAAACACTAATGAATCCCAGAGTAGGAGATTAAGGGTGTACTTAAAATGAGTAAAATTCATACAAAAGGACAAAAACTCTGGATGTTTTGCGAATGAAGAAAATAAATAGCTGTCATGCTTATAAGGAAAAGTAAAAAGAAAGTAGAAAATACTGTAAAGTAGTTTGCACAACTTGCATGTCATTTTGTCACCCTATTTACAGATAAAAGTGGCACACACACAGTGAGTACATTGAACTTTTGTTCCATTATATTTATCCATTCTTTAAGCAGTCCTTTTAACACAGACTGAACTCAGACACTGTCCTTCTCAAATTCACAAACAAAATACATGGTAGGGTGGCACGCCACATCAGTCCACTCCCCAGAGGCCACCATCTCAGCACAGTCCTCATCATCATAGGCGTTGTTGGGCTCTCCCTTTCTCCATTTGCTGAAAGTGGTCATGGCAGTGAGATCCACGTAGGTGAAAACACCCTCGTGGTCCAGGTCATGAATGCCGATGTAGACTCTGTTTAGGCCTGCTTCGGTTATGTACCCTGCAATGGCCGAGTTGGCTCCCTCATCCTTGGGCATGGCCAGGTGCCCTCCCCTCGTCTGACAGTAGACCTCAGCATCGGAGTAGCGCTTCTCCTCCTTCACCAACAGATAGACTTTACTGTCTGTCTCTTTTATGCCAGCAACAGCTGCAGGGGAGGGCAGTGCTGAAAAATGAGCACTAGTATTTCTATAAATCTCACATGACATGTCCAGCATTTGCAGTTCTATGAGGATAACATGTGAAGCAAAAGCATGAACACGAGAACTGATAGTGATGAAAATTAAAATGTTTTTTAGGTCCCATATTATGCTCATTTTCATGTTCATACTTGTATTTTGGGTTTCTACCAGAACATGTTTACATGCTTTAATGTAAAAAAACAAACAAAAAACATTATTTTCTCATACGGTCTGTCTGAACGCTCCATTTTAGCACCTGTCTCTTTAATCCCCCCCACCCAAAAAAGTCTGCTCTGATTGGTAAGCATTTCCAGGTCTTCTGAATCTGCACTCTCTGATTCTCTGCACTGTCATTGCAGAGGAATGACTGTAACGGCACTGTAGCGGCACTTTTTACCCATAGTTTACTTGTGACATCACAACAGTACCGAAGTCCTGATGGCTTGTTTACAGTGTCCGTTTCTGAATATGGGCTGTGTGCATTTCTCTGTAGATTAAGCATTTTGATACTTCCATAGTATTTATATAGCACCTCAACCTTCTTTATAATCAAAAAGACATGGAAATTTCACTTTTTACAATATGGGACCTTTAAAGAATGCTAAGATCATACCATTTTTAATGAATTTCAGTTCAGAGGAGAGCTGTGCCACAAGAATGTCCATTTCTCCAATCATCTTTCTCATTGGTGTGCACTCACATGGAACACCTGATAAGGCAAAAATGTGTGGGATTACCACACGGTTGTCCTAATTAGTTCTCCCATTTCACCAAATGTGTCCGTCTAATACAGCAATAACTGTTTGACAAATTGAATAACATGGTGTAATATCTCACCTGTATCTCCATTAGGGCCCGCTGGACCTGGATCCCCCATGTCTCCCTTTACCCCTGAGATATGAAATGTAATTATTCATTAAAACCTAATTCATTCCTAAACAACTGCATGTGAATTCTTGATGCATTCAGAAATGTACATTTCTGCATTTTCTGATTACCTTTCATTCCACTCGGGCCCACTTTTCCATAACGTCCCATTATGCCTTTCTGACCTTTAACCCCAGTTTGACCTGAAAAGATAATGTATGACAGGAATATTGTATTACTATGAAATCTATTTAAAATGCCATATGTCTCGCATTTCTGCACAAACCAAAATGGGAATAAAAAGAACTGAAATTCTTAAGCCACTAATCACTAGGTACATTAATTAAAATTCAGAGTTTGTGTAATCTCTTTAAAAAAGTATGTGAACACCCTCCACTCCTCATTAAGGTCTTCAGTAAACACTTGTCCACAGCAGCGGATTACGCAAATCATTTCTCCTCCAACCTCTCACTCAAATGTAAACACTTGGCCATCTCTGGATGGCCTGGTAGTGATGTAACAGCTCATTATCAGCCCAAGCAATGTGATCTTTACCCCAGTTTCAGCTTAGTGGCAGTGTTGAAAAAAATTAGGATGTGATCATGCGCAAGTTTAGGTGCATGGTTAATACTTTCCCATGCATTGAGAAGCAAATATATTCTATACCAATCTCTCCAGGAGGGCCAACTCTTCCTGGTCTCCCCGGTGCTCCTTTTTGTCCTTTCTCTCCTGGTTCTCCTTTTGCAGAAGAAAAAATAATAACAACAAAATATGAAGACAAATTCTATGTTTTGTTTTTATATATATCTAAAGTATGTAGAATGACATGCCTTTGAGTCCAGGGACAAGGATCTGAACAGTGCAAGACTCCTCTGCCAAATGCTGTCCATACGATGTCTGTAGTGTCAGTGAACTCAGCACAGACATTAGTATTATGGACAGTAACAGCTTCTCTCCTATCATCCTTTACATGGGCTGGTTGGTGGGCTATACTGAAGAAACAAGAGGCATTAAGAAAAGACAAATCGTTTTACAAACCATCCGGTTTGCAGGCTACTGAATTCCTAAGAGAACACACCCTACTGCCATAAGTGAACATCCTATTTTAACACTTTTAATACATCACTATACCTATAATGACCTCTGCAAAACACATGATTTCTTTATCCTGAGAAATATTTGTGCAAATAAAAACACCACACATTTGAAGCCATAGATACAAGTTTAAGAGAGAGAGAAAATCATTGTTTTAAACCAATCCATGCACATCTTTTAGCTGAATTAATGCTTGATAGAAATAGACATCCAGAATCACAGTTGCCTAAACCACAGACATATTCAGCTTGTTTGTTATAAACTTAGGAACGTCTATAACAGAAATCAATATAACCCTGAGAAAAAAAACTGGTTTCAAAATCTGGATGGCCTACCTGCAGAGGTGTTTCCAGACTGAAGTAGAGAAGTATAGCCAGCTTGCAAAGACTTGCTGTAGCTTTGAACACTGGTGGTCCTACAGAAACATTTCATGTTCCTCCACAGGCACCACAGAATGTGTGTGATAGGATATTCGTAAACAGTTCACAGATAAAGTCCAAAGCAGCTGGGGCCCCACAGATAATTGGCTGGGAAAGTAGTCGAGTGATTGACAGTGGAAGGGCCCGATAAATACAAACTTCAAACTATCAAATATTTAGAAAAGCATATTTTGTCAAGTGCCTTGGATATCTACCATGTCATGTATTTTTTTTTTTTACAAAGTAACAATGTTTTTTTATAATATGCCACATAAATTGAATCTCTGTTGTTCTAATAACCCTTTCCTGCAAGCTTTGTGTAATCCTGTGTCCAGGAGTCAACCCAAGTTAAGCATTTGGGATTTTACATGAATACGATACTTTGCTTGTATAGCATTTCTGCCACTATTGTTTTCCCAGAGTGCTGGTTCCTTGCGATGATCAATTCTCCAGTGCATCCCCTCTCTTACTCTTCCCTGCCTTCCTGTAAGAAAGTTAATAGGTTTGGGATTTGGCTTCAGATCTGCTTGTCGTGGCCACCGGAGGGAGTCAATGTCCATGCAAGTACAGCAGTGGCCCTCCACAGGCTTGGATATAAATGTGCCATTAGTCATTCTTTTTTTCTTTGCAGTCAGTTAGAATTACAGTAACCATAATGACAAAAAATATATATATTTTCAGACTTTAAATCCCAATACAATATTTGCCTGTGTGTATTAGTCTTGACCAGAGTGGAAAATAATGAATAAATAAAAAAAAACAGTAGTGGATGGTGAATAGTTGTTGTTTGTCGATTAGGATATACTGTAGTGTCCCAAAATAAAATGTGTCACAATTTCATATGGTCTAGTGGTGATTATCTTTGTCGTGCATTATTTAGGATGTCATACAAATACAAACTTGGACTTTTAACTTGCGAACAAAATAGTCATGTTAGTGTTTACGTGATGTCATCTAGTGTCAGTAATCAGATATGGTCCAATGCAGGAGTATCAGATATCCTAATTAGATTTACAAACCCAGCGGTGGCTTTCAATGCTGGATTGGATGTCTCCTTCAAAAATCCGCCCAAAAGTTTTAGATTACCTGCCTCTGAAATATTCATGACTCTCAAGGCAACATTTGCTGTCTTTTCATGGCAGCCACTGAAGTAGCTGGGTGCCCTCTAACTCCACTTTTATGATCAAACAAAACAATACAGTGAATTATATGACAATGAGCAGTACAATTAAAATATTCCTTACATTACCAAGCACACAGAGACATTGTTGGTTAAATTTTGGTTTTACTCTATCTCACTAGATTTAAAAAAGTGGGTGTTGCAACAAAGTCCCCTGCACACTGGTAAAGGGGTTCAAAATGTCACAGCATGTTTTCTCTTTTGCTGTGAGGAAAAAACAATGTTGTGATGGTGTTGGTGGTGATATTAAAAGATAAGATGGCCAAGTTAGTCTATTTTCCCAATGCTTATTTTCTACTCTGCTAAACTGTGGAGCGGAGTATTGCTGTTTTTATTATTATTTTGTATTATTAAAACACAGCCAGAAAAAAAAAACTGACACAGGATCTTACGAGCAGCACTTTAACGCACCTTCAACAGTGTCCTGTCGGCGTGACGTCACATGTGCTCACCGGAGCACCGAGCACAGGGTGTCATCCAGACAGCCCGCAGCTCTGTCCGAAAGATAGACTGAGTAAGCTGAACTACTGCCGCTACAAGTCCACATCCGTATGAGGGACTTAAAACTCATTCCTCTCGCCCTGATCGTAAATTTGACCCCCTGAACGTAAGTGTCCCTTATTTTCTCTAAGTTTTACACTTTTCAGCGAATAGAAACAGCCTGAGATATAGCCTACTTTGTATTATCTTTACAGGTAACGATACGTTGATGCAGTGAGTAGCCTACAGTTGCTGTAGTCTCATACGTACTGTATGCTACCTATAATGTCATTTAATTATTAACAAGCATTGCCTGCATTATAATTAGTTTGCCAATCACTCCTACAGTAGTCATAATGGTTTATTTATAAGGGGCTCAGTACCGTTATTCTCTTGCACATGTTCAAATCCATTTAACTGTGAGGTTGTCTTGAATATATTTCATTTGACTAATCTCCTGTGTGCTTAATTATACAATTTCTGACATGTTGGCCTCCCCTCAGCCAATTTTAACCCCTCTCAAACCGAAAATCTATCGTCTCAATGGTTTATAAAGATGCACCTTTTGAAAGTGTGGACCTGCCACATTTTTCTTCATCCTGTTGGCCTGTTGTCTATATCCAATGCATTTTCCATGTCCCTTTTGCCTGGTAGAGAACAGGAAACAAGAGGCAGGAAACAAGGGGCGTGCTTGTGTGTCCTGCTCTCAGCCAGTGTCCATTCATTTGCATGTACATTTATGTTTCCTTTTCTCTGTACTGTATGGGTCTCTGTGTTTCGTGGGATATGCGACACCCTGCTGATTTGCATTGTCTCGCAACTGATCACAGACTTTTGTTTGTTGGGTTAGATCACACTTGAAGCATCTCACCACCTCCCTGTCTGGATTAGGGTCAAATACTAAGAGGATTTAGGGCTGCAGAGTCAAAGTTACTCATGAGGTCTCTGTTTTGTTGAGAGAATTCAGTGATGTAGACTTCCAGGCTGAAGGCTGTCTCCCTAAGTGATATACCAGATTGTTTGAAAGTTTGCTTTTAAAGTAGCATGAGAAACCCAGAGCTCTTGGTACATTGCACAGTGCTGTAGACAGATGTTGTGTATGGTACTGAGTTGGCAGCAGACCAACATACAGTAGATTGCTCTTGGTGTATGGCAAATATTGTAAGCATAATGTTTTTCTTATTTTTACAGTATAATGGGATATTTAAATCATAGCAAGATGTGTCTAGTAATTTAGGAACTTGGACTGAAGTAGGTAACTGTGGGAAAGCTTTGTGGTTATCAGTCATCTAACAAAGACGCTCTTGAAGATCCCCCAAAGCCTTGATCTCACATTTGAAGATAACAGGCTGTGGAAGTAATCTTTATCCTCCCTCCTTCTGGTGCATTTTTTAAACTCCTGCTCATGTTTTAATGTGGTTTGATAACCAAATGATCACCACTGCCAAAATAGTATATGGCATCCATTTAGTGTACACACACAGTCTAAGTATCTAAAAGTAACAGATGGGGCCTTTTGACTTGTTGCAGCCAGCTATAGTAAATGTAGAGTCAGATTTTCTATTGACATTAAGTGACTGTAGCTTGCATCCTAGTGTTAAAGCAATCGGCTGGCTCTGCTTTCTACAACCAAGGTTTAAGAAGCTTCTAGTATCTTATTAAATTCATTTTTGCTATTATGGATCCAACAGATTGCATTTATAAGTTTGCCTCTCTCTAGTGTATTGGTTGAGTTTTTTGTTCTAATTTTGGCCATGTCGGTGGGTTGGCCTTTTTTATGTGTGAAATCATCCTCAGCTGTTGGCCCAACCTGGGCAAAGACATATATTATAAACAAAGATTATTACTATATTTATGCATGGGCCATATAATAATGAATGCCATGTGTCTTACCTTACATTCACTTTCAGTGGAAGCAGTGATAACATTCTGTCCTGCTTTGCTCAGATGATTTACTTTAAATGCAAACCAGGTTTTGTTGTTACAAGTTGTTACATATTTAATACATTCTTATAGCCTATTTGGTTCTTTTTCATTTGCAAAGGTGCACAGAGGTTCTCCAAAACCATCCTTCTTTTGTTAAAATTTCTAACATAGGCCTAGCTGTATTCTCTCTCCAGAAATAACACATTTGATTAAACGTTATTTAGACATACGGACTTGTGGTTTTGCTGGGACAACAGTTTCTCCAACAGCTGTAGCTTATATCTCCATTTTAATGGGTTTACCACTTAAACCTTGTGTTTATTCAAAAAGTATTTCAGTTTTTTGTCAACTGAGCACTAAAAGTAAGCTCACAAACAACATCACACATATGATCTAACAGAACATTGTGGTCCTGCCTCATCTAGGTCCAAATGAAAGACAGAAAAGCAGCGGAGATGGTCAAGACAGCTTACCATCTCCAGTCTAGGGCTGGGTACCCAATTCAATACTTTGGAGGCACCGACCAAATTGCCTCTTAATGGTCGTGTATCGAAAAATGCCTCATCATTCAATACCCAGTTTCAATACATAAGGAGTAAATCCCATCAGCGTCAGTGAGCCAATAACCATACAGCATGCTTCTATCAAGATCTAATAATGCTGGTGATTGGCTGTCTAATGTTACACGTTGTAGAGACATGCAGGAAAAACTCATGCTGAAAAATAAATAAAAAGATATGTGCCGTAATGTGCAACGTTGTAATTTCTTTTTGTTTTATAGAATTGGTATCGAAAAAATCGTTAAGGAACCGGTATCAAAGTCACGGTATTGGTATTGATACCAGATACCATTTTTGAACGATACCCCGCCCTACTCTAGTCCCTCCCTTGGATGGATCCACCATTATACTGAGTTGATGTACCTGTTGAACTTTGAGTCCTTGTTGAAGTCTGCTTTAGCACTTTCCAGCACCTATCCTCTCTTACATTTGACCTCAATCCCTGAAGCTAATGGGATACTTGGGCATAGCAACAGCACTTCTACTTTGAATAACTATGTGGTTGTAGGATTAACTGGCAAGAATATAATACATAATAAAAAATCTTTGACATTGTCATTGTCAAAAGATTCGGACAGAATTATACACTTAGTTTTGCTCTGTATCTGCCAGGGTCCAACTGCTGATGTTAATTACAGAAGGAAGTTGTACAATTTTAACATACAGTTGAATGTATAAAGCTATGTGTTTTGGCATAAATAGCGTGGTTAAAAGAGCCATCTGCCGATATGTTGTTGTCTTAGTTTGACTTCCAAGTTATACACAGATGGTTGATGGAACTTTGAACTGTCTAATTGGGAGTTAGTTGCATAATAGTCAGTATGCAGAAAGTACTATACAAGGTATAGTTCACCCCAAGATGTCATAGTTTGATAGCATTGTCTCAGGATTACCTGCTGTAGTTTGGACACTGCACGGTACAGACCTGAGATGCTTTAAAATGGATTGTTTGACTGCGCACTTTATGTCAGGTCACTTGGGGTAGTGTTGTTCTCCCTCCAGTCGTGTCCCAGTGAAAAATCCTCTAATCCATCAGAAGGAAGAATAACAAGTTAAAGTGAAGCAGACAGCATCGGTGGGGCACATTAGTAGGTTTCAGTCATATTTAACTACTTTGATATTAGCCTCCATGTCAAGTAAAAGCTCATGTTTACTGACAAAACAATTATTGCGTTAAAAGGATTTTCATGACTTACTTTGGTGAAGAGTCTGTGCTGTGGGGTATGAAGGGATATTAAAGGACTAAGGAAAATGCTGCCATGCAAATCAGGATCAGGTGCTCAACAATAAAACAGAACAGTGACACTGAGAAATTACCCTCACAGGGGATGATTGTTTTCTTAAAGTAGTTGTTAAATTAGCAGTGCTGACATCAACGTTTGTCAGCTGTGAAGAAAAAGTGAAATACATATTGTGTAGCTAATACAAGCCCTGGGGAGCAGGCAATGGCACCAGCTTAGAAGCAAATTCAGTTTGTTTGAAGTACTTCAGTAAGAATGCAAAACTGTGTTTGGTTCTTTGCATAATCTATTTTAAACCACACTCATATTGCCTCTCTTCCCCTTTCTGTCTCTCCCAGTTGTGTGGTCGTGCTGGAGTGGAGGTAAGCCATGGAGGATGGGAAGCCAGTGTGGGCGCCCCACCCCGCCGATGGGTTCCAGCTGGGGATGATAGTTGACATAGGAGCTGACACGCTCACCATCGAATCACTAAACCAAAAGGGCAAGGTGGGTCATCACACATACTAACACACGGGCAACATGCACACATGCAGGCTTTCCATGTACAGGCAAAGTTAAGTCCAACTGGGAATATGGGTGAGGGGCTGGTGCTTGTTCTCCTTTCATGTGGCTCATGGTTGGTTGATATGAGAATTGCTTATTCATTGAGTGGTTCACATACGTTGGGTGTTGTTTGCCTAATATCGGGAGAGTGCTCACAACATACACAAATGCATACATTCATAAGCTCATCTACTGTACAAGACTTTCATGGAGAATTACAATGCCATGCGTAAGAAACGAAATCTTGTATTTTCTGTAATTTTGTCGCAGTCCGTCTGGATTGTGCGATTTTAGGTAGAAAGGCGCAACAGTGTGTAAAATATGAGAAACGTGAGAGACCACATGTACAGAGGCATGAATAAATAAAGAGAGCAGCAGCAGGTGTGCTGATAGTGTTGCCTAGAGGGAGAGCTGCTCATTAGGAGGTAAAGGCCACCTGTTACACCTGAGCCGTCACGTGTCCCCCAGCTACTGATGTTTACAACAGACATGTACTGTACTCTAGCAGTTGCCTCTGCTTTTGTTTAGTTTGAAGTGTTCTCACTACAGCTTAGGCCTCTAACAATTATTAAATAATTGTCTAATTGCAATTTTCTTTTTTTACATTATTCCCATTTCTTTATTTAACCGTAATTAATTGCTAACATTAGCTAAGATCATAAGGGGTATGACTGTTAATAGTAATTGTCAGTTTTATGTTAATTTAAGAAAAAGATACAATGTTGTATGATAAAGAGGCGTGGTTTACATCATAGGCTGTGTACTTGTGTTATTACATTATCTCAGTCATAACAATGATCTAACCAAAAGATGTATCCTAGAATTCATTCAAAACTTTAATTTGTTTGCAAAAGTCATACATGTGTAAATATGTTTAAATTGGATTGAAAGAGACAATTATGCACAATACCAGAGCCCTGGTACTGGAACAGCGACTGTACATGGAATGCAATAAAATTAAGAATCAAAATGGCTAGAAGAACGGTCTATTACTAAATGTATAGCTTTATGTTTCTCTTGATCTTATGTTCACAAACGCGTTATGCTTCTCTGGTAAAAAGTCATGTTCATAGATATGAACTCTTTGTCAAAGTATCTACCAATGTAGACAAAAAAAAACTCTTTTTGCATTGCAATACAGTCTCACCTTCTTCTTTTTATTATTTTGAAACTTTTCTGAAGGTACAATATTTTGAAGTTTTTACTTCATTCTAACCTCAAGATGTCACCACTTACAAGAGACCTGCTGAATCAAATTTCCATTTGAAATTAGTATTATTTTTACCCAACTGACAAATAACGGCATTATATTAAGACTCAAAATACAATGAGCTGTAGAACATGTAAATGAGATTGCAGTGAGTCTCGTTTGGAATACATGTGAACTTTGAATGATCATGATCAGTTTACTGCAAGGCATACATTCTATCCCATTCAGTAAAGCAATGAAAGCCTCATTGAGTGTCTTTTTACTGCAGTGTGGAGCTCATTAGTGCCTCAACTCGGTACACAACCCTCAGCCTGGCTGCCTCTTCTTCTTTGTCAATTTTATTGGTTAGACATTTCTCACATGGTTGCTATTGTGAATGGGCATGTCCAGATTGAGCCAATGTACTGTAGCAGGCACACAAAGCAAATTCTGTTTATGCTTGCAGCCTGTTTGCGGTAATAAACCATGCATCACAGCACAGACTGGGGCACACTCACACACACAACCAGTAGTATTGATATAAGGAGTGTAATGAACATGTAAAAGGAGAGAAATAGGGTTTATTATTGATGTATACTGGGAATAACCAGACGCAGTCATTGTTCTGCTTCAATTATGCCACTTGGTCTGATTGATTGTTTAAATCTTGAGTTTAGTTGTTTTTAATAATAAAGTGACTTGATTGATTCCTAAAAGATCAGCACAGAGCCCCACCATCGTCTCTTCTCAACCACACACACACACACACACACACACACACACACACACACACACACACACACACACACACACACACACACACACACACACTCACTCAGGTTTTCAGATCAGGTTGCTCTCCCACCAAATTATTAATTATCCTGCCATGTCTTCCCTTGTTTCTCTCACAGCCGGCTTGTTCCATTGAGTTTATTTCCATTTACTCAGACTCTTAAACAATAGCGTAAGAATATCAGTAACTAATTTAGCCTGGGAACATGTTGATCCAAACATCATTACTGTGATCTTTAACCATGATAAATGATTAATGTTTATGCATTCTTGCTTAACTTTTTGTTATGCCCTAATATGTCTCCCCCTTTTTTGGTGGTGCTAATAAACATGTTTTGTGTCATAAGCTTTTAAAAGAACACTGAATAATCTTGTACATAAAGTTGACAGGGATAAATAGAGATAGTGCCACTTGTAAGCATGTCTATCCTGGAAATGACATCATGTGAATGTTATAATATAGAAAACTGTTTGCGTTCCAGACCTTTCTTGCTCCGATGAGCCAAGTCTTCTCAGCAGAGGATGATGTCAACAAACACGTAGATGACAACTGTAAGTCAACACACAGTTGACTGTTCATTTTTACAATCATGTTGTTATTCGTAACAATGTCTATTTTATTTGTCTGGTTTGTTTTTTCCTCTGTTTCCAGGTTCCCTTATGTACTTAAATGAAGCCACTCTTCTCAACAACGTCAGAGTGCGGTACAATAAAGACCACATCTATGTATGTTTTCTTCTCCTTCTCTACTAGTCTGCATTTGCACAAGTTTAAATCCTTTATGTACTCCTGCAATGGCTTAAAGTACCTACTATCCAGTTGCATCATAAGGAGATACAGTAACAGGTTGGAGGACAGCAGGAGAAAGGATCTCTATCCTTGTTTCCCTGGGGGGAGAAGTACCAGGTGGTAAAGAGGGAAGGGGAAGCTAGAGAAGGGTCACAAAGTCAGACAGTCAAACCCAGTCCTGATCGCAGTCGCTCACTTAGGAAATAAGGGTCAGCTGGTAGATGGGAAAAGCAAGACAGGGAAACAAGTTAAGGTGTGTCTCAATAGCATTCACTGGGCTCGTTTTCGCCTCTGTTGTCTCTCATTATTCAATAATTCACATGTATTTGTGCTATTTATTAACGTTCTCTAAATGCAGTGAGACTAGTCATGCCTGTATTTATATCTCTTACAGACTTATGTGGCCAATATCTTGATAGCAGTGAATCCTTACTATGACATCCCCAAACTTTATGGACCTGACGCCATTAAGTCGTACCAGGGGAAGTCACTGGGAACTCTGCCACCTCACGTCTATGCTATAGGTGAGAGCTCACTACTTATCACTGTTAAGAAAGGGGGTACATATGTAACTACAAGCAGTGATATAAAAACACATATATATATATATAAAACACATTGTTGTAGTAGTTTATAGTGATGTTTTGTTTTATGTCTTAGCCGACAAAGCCTACAGGGACATGAAGGTTCTCAAGATGAGCCAGTCCATCATAGTGTCCGGTGAATCTGGTGCTGGAAAGACTGAAAACACTAAGTTTGTCCTCAGGTATGAGTGGGAATCATCCCACATCTTTATTGCCCTTCACACTCTCCTTTGGTTGTCTCCCTTCTGATTGTGTGTTCACACAGGATATACGTAAAGTAGTGTTGCAAATCAAATTGTCCCTTGTCTCTTTCCAAACCAAGACATTTTTACCACTGTACCTTGACTGCAACACATTGAGAGTTACTGCTAATACCTTGGAAATGTCTCACGAAAAATTACGAACAGTAAACGTGGTAATACAACATTAAACTGGATGCAATTGCCATTTGAACTAGCAAAAATGTAGCTGCTTTGCAAGGGAAAGCTGTTGTTGTAATCTTTAACCTGTGTAAACTGTGGATTAGGTTTTAGTGTGAGTGTTTTTGTCTTTTAAACTTTTTTTTATCTCCTTACGATACATATTCATCATTGTTGATGTCATCCTGTAGATATCTCACTACAACATACGGAAGTGGTCAAGATATTGACGAGAGAATTGTAGAAGGTAATACAAACCAAAAACTACCAACTACTAACTAGCTAGTAACCAGCATTGTGATCCTGATTCTGTTTTTCAAATTTCAAATCTCAGCAAATCCCCTTCTTGAGGCCTTTGGAAATGCAAAGACAGTCCGGAATAATAACAGCAGTCGCTTTGGGAAGTTTGTGGAAATCCACTTCAATGAAAAGGTAATAGAATGTCACTGATTATGTTCCATGTTGGTCTATAATTTGCTTTGTGTGGACCATGAATTTTAAAATCTGATTTTAAGACCTGATTCTTTTCTTGTGTTCCCAGAATGCAGTTGTGGGTGGATTTGTCTCCCATTACTTGCTAGAGAAGTCGAGGATTTGCATGCAAAGTAACGACGAGAGGAACTACCACATCTTCTACAGGCTGTGTGCCGGAGCATCTGAGGACATAAAGAAGAAACTGCACCTGGACTCTCCAGACAGCTTCAGGGTCAGTGGGCTTAGACAGTGTCAAATATATACACTATACTGTATTGTGAGCCAAGATCATTTCAACTGTGGAATAAAACTGAGGGGGTGTGGTATTTTTTCAAAGCGATAGAAATCATTTTCGTTTTTTTTATGTAATTAAATGGACTTTACTATTTTTTTCTTAGTAGTATACATTGGTTGGCAGTTCTATGGAAGACCACTAGATGTCACAGAAGCTTGTTTTTAGTAATGTCAAGGGATTCTCCCTCAAAATCCCCTCAGTCACAAAATATTTCTCAATTGAATTATTTCCCTTTTAAATGCAATGATTAACTCAGCAGGGGCAAATTCGGGGAGGGGGGGCATAAAGGTGTTTTCACCCCAGTCTTTATTGTCTTCTACATGCTCTACAAAACAACACTTAACGGAACAACAAGCAGCTCAAGCTGTTCCTTTAGATGTTTATCATAGTGTCATTATATCAGGTCCCTGAGGTGACACCCACATCAACAGAGGCAATTACTTCATGTGATCCACTACTAGTCAGCTGTGGAACAATATCGGAAGACAAAAAAAGTAAATCTTTTAGACGATGAAAATCAATACAGATATCCCCACTAGGTTTGCTTGCCACCACGAGTGAAATGCATTTATACTGTGTCTGAATTTAATTTATCAAATCATTGATTACGTTTGAATGTATTTAAGTGGATTTTTCTCTGTTGTAGTACCTGAACCGAGGATGCACCAGATACTTTGCCAGTAAGGACGCTGATAAACAAATCATGCAGAACCGCAAGAGTCCCGAGGTAATGTCACGTTCTGTTCTGGCTTACTCACTATAACCCAATACATAATTATTTTTGGACAGTTTGGTGTTACATTTGCCTACTGTATGTCAAGGACAACAACGGATGTATTGTAATGCAACGCTTTTTTGATTCTTTCCTGTGCAATCAATCCTTTAGATAGATGTACATTATTCTTTTTCCAATAATGATGAGCAAGCAATGACTGATAGCAAATCCCAGACACATATTCGAGGGAAATTGGCTGCACATGTGAAAGGATATACAGGAACTAGTCAATAAGAATATTTCATGCCAAGATATGTGTTTAGGTCTGTGTATTTGATCAATTATGTATGACATGAAAAAGAACCAGTGTCTAAGGCCTGCAGGAGATGTGTAATAATTATCATGAAACAATAAGAAGAGGGTGACATGCTGGTCTCTCAGGGACTAATTATACATGTGCATTTTACTCCTTCTTTTCTAAGATACAATAATATCTTATTTTATGCTAATCAAAGTTTCAGGAAAATCAGGTTTTCAGGTTTTGGTAAGCAAATGAGGTGCTTTCAGTTCTCTATTAATGGCTTTACTCGTGGATTTGTTTAGCCTAGTACATGAAGAGAAGTGCATGATTGTGATCCACTCTTATTTGTGTGTTTGCACCGAATTTTTGTAATGTTTTTTTCAGAGGCAGCTGGGGGTTCTCGTGTTCCATTTTTACTTTTTTATATCTATAAGAAGCATTATTTTAGATGAATTAGAAAGAATTTAGAACCAAAAGAATTTTAATGAAATACAGTGCTACAATATATTAAATGTGAAAGGTCTTTATTAAACATTCTTTCCATGTGCTTACAAAATATAACAGTAACAGTGACTAATTACTTAATGCTTGAAGCAATGTAAGTTGTGTGGTTGTGTTATTGTTAATATGTTGCTAATTTAAGTAATTGTGCGTCTGTGTATTCTTCCCCTTGTCTGTGTTAAACAGGACAATAAGGTGATGTTACTTTCCTATCACTGTGTTGTGCTGCCTGCTTTTTATCCTGTGTTTTCCTAAAGTAAACACTGAGACTCTCAGGTTTTACATGCTGCTGTTTGTAGTCCGACAGGAAAATAAGGGTGCATGCTTCCTCTTGCATCTGCATGTGTCTGTC
Organism: Perca flavescens; assembly: GCF_004354835.1. Taxonomy (NCBI): domain Eukaryota; kingdom Metazoa; phylum Chordata; class Actinopteri; order Perciformes; family Percidae; genus Perca; species Perca flavescens. The sequence goes on from NC_041350.1 coordinate 17,395,473, forward strand.
AGATTTGGGCGGGGTTGGGGCTTGATGGTGCTTAGATACAATACACTACAATGGATGTTTGCCTACTTAGCTTTTTTTCAGTCATACATTACAGGCTGCGCAATTATTTGATATATCCCATAGTTTACAGATAGTTAAAGACTGACATTTTCTTTTTTGAAAATAGTCGGCACATAAATAAAACATAAAAAAGGTGCAATTAAAGCCTTTTGTTCTTCTCAATACAGGAACTGTGAAGGGTCTTATCTTACAGAATAATCAGGAGTATACATTCTGTAATAATTGTGCAGCTCTCGTTATCACTGTATGAATAATCTTGATTCCTAATGAAAAGTGTTCTGAATTGTAGTGACATTTCACACTGCATGCCTGATTGTTTTCTGCTGTCATCATACTGTGGGATATTACTAGATATAACATTGGCTCTTTTCTTTAGTTGTATTCTACAGTACTTGTTGAGTCATTTGGAGACAAAGCTACTGTAGCAGAGCAGCCTTAGGTCATGGTGCTTGCTGTGTGCTGCTGGTGGAGGCTATTTTAACACATGTCAAATGTTTTAGTTTGTTGAAATGGAAATGTCTTTGTTATATTTAAGGCTGTTGGGTCCCCTCCAATTCAACGTAAAATCAGATTTACTCATAATTTAATGAAGTTGCTAAAACATAGAACATGCACACACAGATTGCCAATTGTGAATTGTGTCTTTATGTTTGAGTAAATCATGATTTAAATTGAATTCTCACACATTCTCTTCTGATCTCTACTTTTTCTGACTCACTCGTGTGTTTTGTAGCATCTACAGGTCGGCGCTCTGAAGGACCCTCTTCTTGACGACCAGGGTGACTTCAGCAGGATGTGTGTGGCCATGAAGAAGATTGGGCTGGACGACACTGAGAAGCTGGACCTGTTCAGAGTGGTGGCTGGCGTTCTGCATCTGGGCAACATTGACTTTGAAGAAACAGGGAGCTCCTCAGGTGAGACCGATGCTGTAGTTATAAATATTTACGATTCGCAGTATTTCAAAAGATTTTGTGTGTGTAGCACTCTTTTGTTTGTCTTTACAGACACATGCTTATAACTGTTCATGCAAACCCCCAAGGTCTTCTATGTTTTCACCTTTTCTGCTGCCAGAAATAAAAAAAAATGTTCATGTTAAAACATGAATAGACAAATCCTTATTAAAGCAGCTCATTTAATTTTCTTTTGAAAAGTAGGTATCAGTTAGTTTTTTCAATAAATGTGAGAATATAGAATTCCACATATGTGCGTTACAGTATTAGATCAATGTAAAATATTGAAGAATAGATCTGATGTCCTTTTATATTACCACTATTTCCCTCCAGGGAATAAAGGTTTAATAAAGGTTTATCTTAAATGGTGATAAAAAGAAACAATGTTACCCTGGCAACCATGATCCTGTCTCTCTCTATTTTTCTGGCTCACTCTCTATCTGTGTGTCTGTACAATCAAAGTCTATATGGATTAAATAAGTATCCTTTGAAGCTTTTCTTGAGGCCATTTCTAAAGTTTCTCCCTCACTTCTCATTCTCATATACAGTACTCAACACCCACTGAACCTAGCTCTCAATTACGCTGTTGATATCACCCATTCACAACTACAAGTTTTTAACCTTCATTCTCCCACATATATGACTATAAGACTTTTTTTTCTGCTTATTTTTCGTCGATACCAAGAATATTTTTGTAGCTTTGTAGCTGTGTCCCCATTGTGAGGTAATTTAGAAAGTATGGCTGATACAAAGGGAGAGAAACCGTTTCAGAACCACAGATTGTAATCGGCTTGTGTGGGTTTCAGGTGGTTGTGTCCTGAAGAATCAGTCAGGCCAGACTCTGGAGTACTGTGCTGATCTGCTGGGTCTGGACCAGGATGATTTACGTGTCAGCCTCACAACCAGGGTCATGCTCACTACAGCAGGGGGCGCCAAAGGAACAGTTATCAAGTAAGGACAACAGCACTCTTGAAAGCACTTCAAAGACCTGTGACTTTTTTGCAACTTTTTTATTTTTTTTTGAGAAAGAGTTATCCTCGTAGTTCCTTCAGAAGTCACTGTCACAGTGAATGACAACTGAACTCTGTGTGAAGGCAGTGAATCCATGATAGTTCTGGAAATAGCTCATAATCCTAGACAGATTAACCAACTAGAATTTAATCAACATGGGCAGTGGCAAGGCAGTTGCTGCTGTACTGATTGGTACTATCCTGCAGTATTAAGTGAAGTATTAAGGCGTTCTTTATTTTGCAAGTCGATGTGATTAAATCTTGTTACTGAATCAAGCCTTTTATTTTAAGTGATCTGTGTCTCTGTCTAAATCACTCACAGCAAACTCCAGACACATAACACAAATGTAGAGGGAGGGTGTAGTGACTTATTGCAGGTTAAGAAGAGAATGTGGTGCAGTATTATTGGCACTGCTCCTCTGTACTTTGGTGATGATGTGGTGTTTAAGTGATGGGGCCAGGTTTGATAGATGAATATTTCAGGAGGGCCAGATGCTGGCCTGGCCTGGAAGTGTTTTCCCCACATAAATAATGCAGCCTGTATCTGAGGAGGCAAGGGAGCATGGCCGCAGTACAGTAAAGGCTTGGTGTTTTGGGAGCAGGTGGAGCGAAAGGGGCCCTGCTTTGTCATCAAGCCCCAGACATATCCACCCTACCCCAAGCAGGTTGAAGTTTACAGGGAGGGATGGTGGATGTGATGGTATCAGGCAGTCTCTTACTAATGTGCATATTAAACATTGCAATGGGTGAAAATGCCAGTCATGGTGAAAAGTTTGCCTATTCTCTGGCTGAATAGGGTACCTTAGCTTTGGCATAGATAGATTATTCTTCTTTGTAATGGATACGTTTTTTTTTTTATTATGAGGACTGGGTAGGTTGAATATCAAAAGAAAAAGTGGGTAATGATCTATCATAACAAGGGATAGACCTTTTCATTTAAAATTCCCCTTCTTCCCAGCTGGGACAGGTGAGTTGAACTCTGGGCCACTATGGAGCTGCACTTTGTCCATACAGTCAACCCCTCTGTAATAATTTAAAAATAAATTGTGTTAAAGCGCCATTAGAGAGTCAAGTAGAGTTCAAGGTTCATATTTTAGTTTTAATACCTCATCTTTGGCTCAGAAACCCTCTTTTTAAAACGATTGCCTTACTTGACTATAGAGATCAAAAGGGGATCTATGCGGCAAAAAAGTGTCATGTCAACACAGTTAAAGTTTTGCTGCCACATGAAAATTGGGTTGATTAGGGGGAAAAAATAAAAGCGAGAGGTTTAATAAGAGACTCGCACGTCCCAGTTTCAGACTGTCTCTGTCTCTCACTGCCCCACTTTGTGTGTCCCTGCAGGGTGCCTCTAAAGGTGGAACAAGCAAACAATGCCCGCGATGCCCTGGCCAAGGCAGTGTACAGCCGCCTCTTCGACCATGTTGTTAAACGAGTAAACCAGTGTTTCCCCTTCAAGACTTCCTCCAACTTCATCGGGGTGTTGGACATCGCTGGGTTTGGTAATAGAATGCAGTTCAATGAAATGTGGAAGTTTCAATGAAACTTAATACATACAACGATTTAGCCTAACATGACTGATAACATAGCAAAATAAATATAGATAAAAGCATAGACAAACTGAAAATATGGGTTTCTGCAAATTCACAGACTGACTGCATTTTGCTAATTTTGTCATTGATTTGTTTAGAATTCAGTCCACTAGAGAGACCCTTGTCTGTGCAGCATGTTTCTTAATATGAGTACCCTAATGCATACACACCCACTTCATTAACAGGGCTCTTGCTTGAGAATTAATTTCCTCCGACTGCATAATTAACACAGGCTTCGCAAAGATGTTCATTTTGGAAAATTAATTGAAATATATGATTTTTTTTCTGTGTCTTCTGTTGTTTTCCCTTCTCTTAGAGTATTTTGAACACAACAGCTTTGAGCAGTTCTGTATCAATTACTGCAATGAGAAACTGCAGCAGTTCTTCAACGAGCGTATTCTGAAAGAGGTGGGTAAGCAACGTGTAGACCAACGTGATTTGGTGTGGTTTACTTCTTTACCTTGGGAAACCTGCCATGTCATGTCACTCACGAACCAAACTCACTGACCCTTTCCCCAAGCCAGGAGGAAATGGTTGGCACCCTAAGCTTCTTCTGTCTTTCTCGGCTCTGTTTTCTCACTTATATTTTCCCTCCGTGTCTCCTGCCCTCTCTCATTAGAATGCTAATTTCTCAGGGGACGTGATGAGGCGTGTTTCTCTCCTGTGATCTCTTAATTCTATTCTCTTCCAAAGTCTCTAATTAAGGCGCCACAATTCTGGTTTAAGCCTCTTTTTCATTATCTAAATAATGTATTGTTGTTGGTTTGCTGTTTTTTGTTGCTTTTCGAGGTGGATGATGTTCTGAAACCAGAAATAATGTAATTATATATCAAAACATTTTTTTTTTTTTTTTTTTTTTTTTTTTTTACAGTTTTTAGTTTAGATTTTTGACGTTTGGCCTTGTCTGTGCAGGAGCAAGAGCTGTATCAAAGGGAAGGCCTGGGAGTGAATGAGGTGTATTATGTTGACAACCAGGACTGCATAGGTAAGATGGATGTTAACTTCACTCTAGGCAACCTGTTGATCCTCAAACTCTGCAGCTTTAACATTTCACTACTTCTCAAAAGTTTACTATTTACCTGAAAAATGTTACTGTTGAAAATAAAAATCTATCTCAGCCATGGATACTACAAAATAAAAGTAAAAAAACATAATGAAGGACTGATAAGATGATAAGATGTCTGACATGAGCTGGCTTGGGACTGGTGCTGGTGTAGGAATGTGTGTATTATTATCTACTTGGGTGATCTTCGGAAGTGAAAAACAGGACCATCGATTGACACTCAGGGACATGATGAAGTGTGGCCTTTGAGGGCATGTGCTGCAAAACACAAAATGCGTCTGTCTGCTTAGCCCCACACATCATAAAGTGTACTGAGGTTGGTTAAAGTGTAACAGCTCACCCACATGGCATTTATTTGGGCTATTCCTTGTGCTGTGGGCTACACGTCAGAGCAGCAAAAATACACCTGTCGAGAACAAAAATCCCGACTTCTCATTATCCAAGGAGATTGCATATCCATGTGTCTGAATGCAGCAAGCATGATGAGTAGTTGTGGGTTTTATGGCTTCTTTTGTGCAACGGGAAGCCGACAAAATTACACCCCCTTGTTTTTGTTGTGTCTGTTCTCGAATTAATCCCCCTAGTCAGTATATCAAGGTAAAGCAGTTTGATTTGTATTTCAAAGGCTGTGATTATTCAGGTCGAGGTTAACTGACAGCTGCAAATAACATTTATGACTTGCAAATGACCGTTTGCATTAGCCATTAATTCATTCATCAATCTTCACGATTTATGCACAGGTGCTTGTTCATGCAAATTTTTTTCTGAGGTCCTTGGCTATTAGATTATATTCCAAACAGCTTGTTGCATGAATAATTCAGATATACGGCTATATGAGCATCCTGATGAACATGTTTTGTGCCTTGAATATTCACATCGAGGAACAGTAAACAGTTGAAATTTCAAATAATTGGCATTCTCATAAACTAAATGTTTAGTGCTTTTATAACTTCTGTATAATAATGGCCACTGCTTCCCAACTCACCCCGCTAAATACTCTAATACGAATTTGTGTGTTGTGTTTTTGTCCTTAAAAAAGTTTGTAAATATTTGATGCTTGGAAATATTGCCAGTTTGGACATGTTAAGGTTTTGTCAACTAACATGTAGTATCTTAGGCATTCATTTTCATACTGGTGCTTCCCTGCACATTGTAGAGATGGACTAAAACATGAATCATAATAATCCAATAGACATCAAGGAAGAAGCCAAGGCACTCTTCTTTTACGAAAAATATGTATAAAATGTCTTTAATGCATCTGGCACATTCTAAATAGAATAAGATAAAAACAACTTCCTGAAGAAGGCTGGACGCCGAAACACATTCTATTTAGAAAGTGCCAGATGCATTAAAGGCATTTTATATATATTTTTCGTAAAAGATGAGTGCCTTAGCTTCTTTCTTGATGTCTATTGGATTTGTCTATGCCCCCTACTAAAGAGCACCGCCTTTTTATCACTAATATAAGTTCCAAGAAGCTCTCCAATCTCTTCCGTTCTTCATGAATCATAAAAATGTTGCTGATACACATATAATTGTTGTTTCCAGACCTAGTGGAAGCAAAGCTGGTGGGAATTCTGGACATTTTGGATGAAGAGAACCGTCTCCCTCAGCCCAGCGACCAACACTTTGCACTGGCTGTTCACAGCAAGCATAAAGACCACTTCAGATTGACGGTCAGACCTCTTGGCTGTGCTCTCTGTCCCTCTCTCCCCCCCTCTCTTGCCTTCCTATTCTCTCTCTCCTTTTGTCTTTGCTTTCTCTCCAGTATGCTGCTTTTATTCTCTTTCTTTGTCCACAAGTTCTTTTGTGAGACCAGGCAGCGGTGTAACTGCACATTGGTTTTGTCATTGTGATCATTTCTACTCTGCCTGTTTGTAACTGCAGTTTTGTGAATGACGCACAGTCCTGATCCCTCCCTTTGTCTCTGTCGTTGTCCCTTTTGTCCGACACTCTCGCCCTGTATCTCTGCAAGCATGAAATCCTTTTAGAAATGTAGCCTTGACACTAATTCAAGTTTAAGATTAGAGTTGGCTTGCTGCAGCCACACTCTACTGCAGGGAGAGTTATTACTCAAATAAAGACTATTCTATACATTTAATAGAGTGAAAGACATTAATCATAATCTAAAGTGCTTGAAAATGCTGTGAGCTAAAAATTCAGCTATACAGTTTTTACACTAAGAATAATTTATTATGCTTCGTCTCACTGATGAAGCAAATGGAGTTTAAAAATGCTGGAGTTCTGGGTTCATTAACAATACAAGATATGATAATAGAGTTTGTGAGAATATGTATTCCATAATTTCATACTTTTTTGATGGATTTCACTGCACTGCAAAAGTTTCATTCTTCAAACCAGCCTTCCTCACTCTTCCTCACACTTGTGGTGCTGCCGTAGAGGTGGTGATGGACAGGATTAGAGTAAAGTCCATTTATATGTGTTTTAGCTCTGTCATTAAATACGATTAGCTTTCTTCCTCTCCTGCTTAGGTTCCCAGGAAGTCAAAGTTGACCATTCACAGGAATCTCCGGGATGACGAGGGCTTTATCGTCAGGCACTTTGCTGGAGCAGTTTGCTATGAAACGGTAATTAACTCAGATCTGTGGGGCTAGGTGGTATTCTCAAAATCCAGTATTCTAGTAGAATATTCTTTTTTTACCAAACAACTCTATTTATAATGTGTCCTACATAGTTACCCCTTACCCAAGATAGTGGCGTTACTATAAAGCTAACTAAAACTCAACAGTCAATAAACAAAGCAAATTAGATTTGATCAGGTAATACACTAATTGTTCCAGCTCGAACACTTTTGTTGCCCTGGTACAAATGTCACAATACATCTCTTACACTTTTAAATAACTTGACCAAATCAAGTTATTGATGATGATGTCTGTTGTATGCTGTAGGGATTAAGGCATTCTTGGCATTCATTTGTTTTTCGCATTTTGTACATCTATATAAAAGTCTGCCACTACACAAAGGTATGCATTTGCGTTTGTGTGTCCACAGACTCGGTTTGTTGAAAAGAATAACGATGCCCTCCACATGTCCCTGGAGGGCTTAGTGTCCGAATCGAAAGACAAATTTGTTCGAGAGCTGTTTGAGAACTCAATCACCAACAAGGACTCCAAGCAAAAGGCGGGCAAACTCGGCTTCATCAGCGTTGGCAACAAGTTCAAGGTCAGAGTTATTGTTAAACTTTTGTCATTTTCGGATTGTTAGACAAAGTCCTTAACATAACTGCAATTGAATAATACTAATTGTTAGTTTATGACAACACCTTTCAATTTCACTACCACAAATAATAATAAGCAAATACAATTTTATTTTGTTTCGTGGGGGTGGCTGTGGCTCAGTGGTAGAGCGGTTGCCTGCCAATCGGAAGGTTGGTGGTTCGATCCTTGGCCCTGCAGTCCTGTGTCAAAGTGTCCTTGGACAAGACACTGAACCCTGAGTTGCCCCCGAATGTGTGTGAATGATTATCTGATGAGCAGGTGGGACCTTGTACGGCAGCCTCGGCCACAGTGTATGAATGTGTCTGAATGGTGAATGGTTCCTTTACAATGTTAAAGTGCTTTGAGTAGTCGTTGTGACTAGAAAAGCACTATATAAGAACAGTCCATTTACATTTACATACTACTCATTAATCCACTGAATTTCAACACTAAGTTGCGACAACTTTTTGTTATTGTAAATTTGAATGTCTTTCATTGTCAAAGACATGGAAATTATATTTCCAATAGCTTGGAAAAGCTTGTAGATTCTAGCGGACGCTTTGGACAAAAGCTGTAGTGTTTTTACCACACCTGCTCTTTTCTTTACGGCGCTTTATTGCCCACTGTATTACTGAGTTAGTGTTACCGGGAAGTCATATAGATGCGATGAATGTTTTGCTCAGACAGAAAATCATTCATTTACAATGAGAGAATACATTACAGATGCATCGTTGCATTTCAAGTGTTGCATACGGTAACTTAGCCTGGATGTATCGTGAGCTAAACTGGGTAACAATATCACTGTCACTGTGTCACGAGCAAAGGATTAAGCGTTGATTTTAGCAAACAACGTAATAATAACTTGGATTTATTTAGTGCATTTCATGAAACCCAAGGACGCTTTACACAAGTACAGGGGGGCAAAGGAAAAGAAAATATTAGGCCAACAAAAAACGGACTAAAAGGAATAACACGTCTGTGCTAAATGGAAGGGGGACGTAATTTAATGTAGGCTGCTGACTTACAACCACATCGCGCAATCTTAAGTTATTTTATGAATGAAATAGACATATTACATACCTGAGGGCCAATTTGGGGTTTGTTTTGAATAATTTACAATCCCGTAATTGTCTCCATCTGTGGAAAGCCAGACCGAGATTCACTCGGTTTCGCACGTCGTCTTTCACTTACCCTTTTAGCTTTTAGTTCTTCTTCGTTTATTTCCTTTTTTTCTGTGATGGCCCTACCCCAGTATCAGCCATAACTACACCAGATAACTCCTAAAATAAAATTAAAATACAATTAGGCCTGTATAAATCTCCTGCTACCTTTTACCCACTGACTCACTAACACAGGCTTTTCCTTTGTTTCGCCAAAATCTGTGAACTGTCAGAATGTGTGCTCTGTAGCCCCGTCTACCTGTCGTAAATCATTCTGTTACTTTGCGGGAAAAATCAGAAAAGGCATTAATAAAAACTATATAAAAATAGCGTTAGACTTGTTTGCTGTTACAGGTAATTTATGATCATCAGATGAAAAATTATTCAAAAACAATGTAAAAGTTACATATAGTCACTTTAATTGTATACACTTTTGTAGGTTTTGCCCAACTGTTTAGTACGTAGTCCAAATTAAAGATGAAAAACATAAAAACTATTGATTGGTTGTCAAGGAATTTTGCAAAATTACCTAGATGTACTATTTGAAATACACAAATGTTCTGCTTAACGGTTCTGTTTACCGATTTCAAAGTGTAAAATTTAGTAAGATAGTTCACAATACTCCTTTATCTTTTAGCTTCTTTTCAGACTTTTCTAACTCTAATCTCCAGACCTTCACCTTTCTTTTCATCCCTCTTTCTTCTCCCTTCAGTGTTCCCCTCTTTTAGATTTCCATTAGTATCTTACCTCTTTCCTCAGAGAAAACCTTCTTTGGTGAATAAAGCTGGATAAAGTCAGCTTGAGGTATGAAAGAAAGGAGTTGGAAAACAGGGGAAGTGAAAATAAAATAAGAGAAACAAAGAATGAAAAATTCTGGGTTTCACACACAAGTGTGTTGAGCAAGCCAAAAAAATCCACAACTTTTAGCTGTATGTCTTATAGTTCAGCAGCAACCAAAAAAAATCCAACTCCAGCCTCAGATTTGAGATTTCTTTATGAATGATGTAGCTTTTTTTGCTTTCATCACTAATGCACAAATATGATGCATGCGTTTCAAAAAGCCTCAAATAGCTAGAATGTGTTAAATAGAGAGGAAATGTTGGACTAGTTGTCATTTTCTACAGTTGGAAACATGTTAAGATAAATATAATCTGTTAAAATTCTGTTAAAAGTGATGTAAAACATACATTTTAAGATCTTGAATGAAATTCACTTAAACACAGAGTGGAAAGTTTTCAGTCTTATTAGATCTCAGTGCTATATTCAACACGGTTGACCACAACATATTACTTGACAGACTTAGAAACTTGGTGGGACTTTGTGGCACAGTGCTAATTTGGTTTGGATCCTATTTGAAGGGTATAGAGGGACTATGTTGTGTTGATTGGTAATTACATATCTGAGCGTACAAAAATTATGTGGAGTCCCCCAAGGCTCTATTCTCAGGCCTCTCTGCATGCACCCACGAGTGAAAGTCATAGAAAACAACAAAATACCTTCCCATAATTATGCAGACGACACAGATTTATGCAACGATATCACCAGGTGATTGAGTAGGTGCATTGAACAAATTAATGAAATCTGATTTTGATCTTCTATTTTACTTTGTTTTAATCCTTTTAAATCCTATGTACTGTCTTTTTATATTATTTTTCAAATTACCCTGTGTCTCTTGTATATCTTGTCTTAATGCCTTTTATGTTTTATGGAAAGCACTTAAAATGTCCTTGCTGTTGAAAGGTGCTATACAGATAAATTTGCTTTGCCTTTAACTCTGGTTGCTCCCTTCCTTACCTGTGGCAATGATGTGTGTCACTACAACCTAATTGGAAATGTCTGTCTGGGCTACCTTTATCACAAACATTAAAAATAAATCACGAAACATTTCTTTTTGGTCTGCTTGCACACACAGACCCAGCTGAACCTGCTGCTGGAAAAACTTCGCAGTACTGTGAGTAATATGTCACCTTCATTGTATATTTTACAGAAAAGGTTTTTGCTTGTCTGCTCAGAATCAATAAGTAATTATTAATCTTTGTGTGTATAGGGCTCAAGTTTCATCCGCTGTGTAAAACCCAACCTGAAGATGGTCAGCCACAAGTTTGAAGGAGCTCTGATTCTCTCACAGTTGCAGTGCTCAGGTGGGACCAAACATTTACAGAATGTGCTGTATGGTTTTGAAAAAGTTGTCATATTTACAACTTATCATTTTAAGGATGAGTAAATATACAAAAGATTACTAAGGATATCTTTACCCAGTTTATGTAATACAGGAGATGCACGACCATAGTGAAACATCATGATATAACAACATGATAAGATCATGATATGAATATGACATACCCAATAACCTTGAATAACTCGAATTTGACCTAAATATTGGACCTTTCTCCAAAAAGGAAAGGCTCCGGGTTTAAGGAATGCAGGATATATAAATTTACATTTCTTCCTACTGCTTTCCGCAAACGTTGAATTATATTAAACAGTTGTGACTGGAAAAACCTTTGGTAACATTTGACTTATACTATATTTCAGTGCAGGGCATACTGCACTGTACACTGTCATCTTGTTTTGGACGGTTTCCTTGTCACATTATGTAATTTTGACCTTTTTGTAAATGTTGCGTCTTCACTTGAGGCCATGGACCATGATGGCAGTGGAAATCTGTTATTTGCTTCATGTTGCTTAAAAAAACATAAAACAGTGCTAAATTACGTATTTTTACATCATAGTAGCATACTGCTACTGTAATTGATGCCGAAGTTAATATGATCCTGCAACAGCCTCTGTGATTGTGATTACAATAAAGTAACACTGTTCTTTCATGCAGTGCAACTATTCTCACTTGCACGCACACACAAACACACACACACACACACACACATACACACACACACAGACATTGATAAAGTACTTGTTAGGGATAAAACAGAGTAGTGTATGCTGTATGTAAACTAACAGATTTCAGCTTGCTTAGTAGATTGTCAGTAATGTACATTTTACGGTGTACTATAATTCTGCAGGCAATGCTGTTTCACTTCAAAAGACCTTTTTTTTCTTTGGTTGTGTTTTTTTCTTGATTAGGAATGGTGTCGGTGTTGGACCTGATGCAGGGGGGTTTCCCCTCCAGAGCCCCCTTCCACGAGCTCTACAACATGTATAAACAGTATATGCCTGAGAAGCTCACACGCCTGAATCCACGACTCTTCTGCAAGGTGGGATTACATACGTTGAATAGTTTTCTCCTTCACGGGAGAACAGCAAAGTTGGTTTACTGTAAGATAATTATTGTTATCTGTTTAAAATAAAGTTTTGTAAAAAAAAAAAAAAAAAGCCTATAGCAACATGGGAAATGATTAACAAACATATATTTGGTAAGAATGTAGTTCCCTACGTTCTTACCAAATATATTATATAATAATATATATATATAGTTAATAATATAGTTGCTGTGCCACTGAATGGGAATTTTTCTCTGTAGGCTTTGTTCAAAGCTCTGGGACTAAACGACAATGACTTCAAGTTTGGATTGACCAGAGTGTTCTTCCGCCCTGGAAAGGTACAGAGAAGTCAACAGAATTGATTGTGCATTAATGTTGCAGCTCATTATGCAGAACTCTACAAATAGGCCTACATCTTAAACTTCAAGGATCATAGCTTAATTTGTGTGTTTGTGTACCTGCATCAGTTTGCTGAGTTTGACCAGATCATGAAGTCTGATCCAGAACACCTCGCAGAGCTGCTGAAGAAAGTCAACCAGTGGTTGTTGTGCAGCTGCTGGAAGAAGGTCCAGTGGTGCAGCCTGTCTGTCATCAAACGTGGGTTGAATCCACTGAACAACAGAGCTTGTGATGTGTAACTCAAGCAGCCTCAATATAAGTATCTGCAGTGTGGCTTAGGAATGATTTTGATTGTCATGAATTTCTGTTTTGACATTTCTCTTATGGTTGGTCTATGGTCTAACTTTGGTGTCCAGATCACGCTTGGTCTAGACATTGAAAAAAATATGTAATCGTCTTTGCCTGGGTTATGTCTTTTTCAGAGACACTTATTATAAAGTCATGAAACTTCCATTTCTTAGCACTTAGGCAATGTAGATCATGCATATGCTGCTTGGCCTGAGTAAGTCCTTTCTAGAGAGGTGATACTGGTCAAAACATATTGGAGCCACATCACATGAGACTTCTACACAAAACTGCAAATTAATAATAATAATAATAATAATAATAATAATAATAATAATAATAATAATAATAATAATAATAAAAGAATAATTGAAGAAAGGCAGTAGCACAAGTTATTTTGTTAATTAAGCCATTTCCCTTTCTAGTGGATGATCATGTATGAGATGCTTTGTCATTTCCTAACAGGTTATTATATAGCTCTGATAACTATACTAAAGCCTTGAGCAATATGGAATAGTACTCTAAAAGCAGTTCTTGTAGCATTACACTCTGTTTCAAGTTATTGATTTCCAGCCTTTAATAAAGTGCCGGCTGGCTTCTGCTTATTTGTGTAAAAGCATCAAATTAAATTGCATTAGAGTTATAACAGAACACTGCCGCTGCTTGACCACACATTTCTTTCATAAATGACCGGAGGAAATTTATGTCCCTGGTGCTGGTCATTTATTTCCTTCAACACCTTACCTTATTATCACAGTTGTGTGTGTGTGTGTGTGTGTGTGTGTGTGTGTGTGTGTGTGTGTGTGTGTGTGTGTGTGTGTGTGTGTGTGTGTGTGTGTGAAGAAAGAAAGAGCATGCATAGTGGTCGTACGATATTCTGCACTACTTGTTTTTGTGCCTGATGATTGATATTACTCATTATAGCAGTTTATACATAGCTGTAACATAATTAGCTAGAGCATAATTTAAGCTTTAACTTTTCAGTTGCATTTTTCTCATACCTGTCTGATATTTATCTTTTGATATAAAGTTTGTTTGTATAATGTCTAAGGGCTTTGCTGTACTATTTCCATGGTATACCTTTGTTTTTTGTAGATCAGCATATTCATACACTGAAGAAGTATGTCAATTATGTAAGAGTTGGGAACGGCAGTGATTTCAAATCTAGAAGTTGTGCAGATGCATATTTGTGTCTCATTTAAGTATTTCCCTGGATTTTTTGAGGCTTTTATTAGAGAGACATAGTAAAGAGATGACAGACCACCACTAGTATTTTTATACATCTTTGTTTGAATCCTCTTCCTTTTTTCTCCCCATCTTCAACAGTTCGGAACAAGATGAGTTACAGAGCTCTGGCCTGCATTAAGATACAGAAGACTGTCCGCATGTGGTTGTGTAAGAAAAAGCATAAGCCACGGTGAGTCTCCTGTTGGTTCTTGTGCCCAGCACACACACATTGCATTTGTCTTTCTGTTTGTCCATTTCCTATGCTTTTATCTTTTTATTTAAACTGATTCATGCTTGGTGGGTTTTGATGGCTTTCCCATATTGTGCATTTAGGAGTTCAAATTAATCTAGAAAGTCATCTGTGGAGAAATGGTGTCTTACTGCACTGCTTTGGGAAATACTGTATGTCTTGCTGTATTGGGTTGCATTTGAAAAAATTGCTCTTGTGAACCCAACCATCCAGATGATGGGTTTTCAGATTCAGTTTTTGAGAATCAGATTTTGATTGTGACTGGCAGTACAGTATGTGTTAGGATGCATGAGGAAATGTTTTATACCAGGCCTCCACCCACACCTCCTTTATCCTCATTATAGTCAGGAAGTAGAGATGGGGGGTAAATTAGAACACAATCACGCTGTCTCGGAAATATAAACAACATTTTTGCCAACTGTGAGGCAAATGCACACCTCTGACCCATAATATTGGTCTGCTAGTCAAGTGTGATTTCATACTATATGATGGTTGGGGTTTGCTTGTCGTCATAAATCACATTTGATTGGAATAATTTATGTTCATGCCCCCGTGTTCAAAAGTCCTCAAAAATGTTTTAGAGGAGGGGAACAGAGAGGGATTTAAAGGTATTTATTTATATATTTTGGCGTATATTGTAAGATATAACTTAACAATTAACACAGGGACACAAGATTAAAACTATTTCACTAATGCCTCAGTTGCACTTAATCACTTTTTTAATATGTTCATCACTTCTTTTAAACAGCCTTTTGCTCTTTTTTTTAATGACATTTTCATGTGTACATTTACATTTTTCCCTTCTCTCATAGCATTGATGGCATGGTAAAGGTTCGAAACCTGAAGAAACACATGGATCGGTTCAACAAGGTGGTGAATGGGCTGAAGGAGGGCAAGCAGGAGATGGCCAAACAGGTTCAGGAGCTGGCTGTCTCCATAGACACTCTGTTAGCAAAGATAAAGGTGAGTCTGTGTTCACTTCTTTCATATAACCCAAGGTGGATTTTTGCTCTTGTGATTTTTAAAGCTGCTCATGTTAACAGTTTTTCAGGTGCTTTGAGCATGATACAGTGAGAGCGATAAAACATTTAGCTGTTCTCCTTTATATGTGTTTATCCTGGGGAAGATCTTTCAGAGCACATATGTACCTTGCTTTAGGCATGACTGCCTCAAATGTATATGATTCTCTACATTCACGCTCCCTGGCACAAGCAGTCTTCTACTGTTCTACACTATGCCCTTTCCTAAGTGTTCTGTGCCCTTTTCTCATTCTGTCTCTTTTAGAATCAATATTTTCAATCACCTCAGGATAAAAAGAAGAGCTAGGTGAAGAAGAAATCCTCTCCTCTCCAATAATATAATTTAGAGAGTCTGTTTTGCTAAATTATCAAACGTGGTTAGTGAAATCCCAGCTCTCCCTGAGCAATAAGCATCCGTCTTATTGGACCCTGTAGTTATGGCAAATCATCACAAACACATCCAGACATCTGGGCACTGACTTCCCAATAGTGTTGGTTTTCTGTATGCAATCAACAGGTATGATTAGAGTGCTCATAGGTTCCTCAAAGGTTCCCCCCTTTACCCCAATCAGCCTCACCCACTCCCCCTATCTTCTTCTGTTAGCATATTAGCTATCCCACTGTTGACACTCATGGTGTTCTGAGTGCTCAGAAATTGCTCCTGGCACGGCGTTTCAGAATGAATAATTCATGAGATGCCAGTGGCTGTCATTCAGACCTCTATACATTGGAGACAAGACCTTGTCATCTTCCCTCCCTGTGCCACTGTTAGAGACTCACTCTAATGAATCTTCACAATACGGTGACCTCTTCTCCCCCTGCTGATTGTCTGACAAGTATAGTGGGGAATTGAGCATTTTGGCTGCAGTGTGCAAGTGACAGTCACAGTGTCAGTCAGTGTCTTCCCTTGTTGCCACATGTGAAGGTTGTGCCATAGTAACGGTAGACTATATGCAGTCAGGCTATAAGTGCACTCAGTGTCACTTCTTGAAAATGTTCCCTCCCCGTGATTGAAAGTAAACAAACTGTTATTCAAACAAATTCAGAATATTTATCCTGAGGGAATCTCATCAGTTTCTATTGTTGATAAACCCATATTAGTATTATTATTATTATTAGTAGTAATGGTGTTCAAGGCAACCCATGGCTTTGAACTCCACTGAGGCGTATGACTGAGAAGAGTTGGATAAAGACATAAAAAAGTATTTCTTCATTTTGTGACCATCACCTGCCATTCTGATCTTTCTCTTGACCCCTAGGCTACAGTGATGACCTGGAAAGAGATTGACACAGAGTACCAGGGGCTGGTGAAACGCTCAGAGCAGCTGCTCTCCTCCATGCAAAAGAAGAAGCAGGAGGAAGAAGAGAGCGAGAGGCTGAAACACATTGAGGAGGAGATGGAAAAAGAGAGGAAGGCGAGGGAGAAGGAAGAGCAACGACGCAAACAGGAGGAAGACGACAGAAGACTGTAAGTGATGGCTGAGGAGGATTATCAAATGGTTGTCTGTCAGTTTTAGTGAAGATTTCTTTTCTCCAAACATTTTAGGAAATCCGAGATGGAGCTGAAGAGGAAGCAGGATGAAGAGGATAGAAAAAAGAGAGAGGAGGAAGAGAAAGTAATACAGGTGTGGACCACCCTAAAATCTTATATTTTTATATTATGGTCTTCTGTCGGTCATAAATGTAAGAAGAGGACCTAGAAAACTCCCAAATTAGATTGAATATCAAGTTGTGTGTATAATGTATATGTCTTTTTTAACTTTTTACTGTAGATTATTTATGAGTGCATGTTTATGAACTCATGGCTCCCTGCACTCTCTTCTGAGCTTTATGTTTACACCCAATGAGGTCACTGACCCCTGCAGTGACTGAGTGCTCATACACTGCCATTATAATTACATTAAAGCAAGATGGTTTCCTAGACTTAATCCTAATCCTAGACTGAGCTGGACCTTTATTGGGTCTGTTCCTACAGTATAATGTGCAGTATTGTTTGTGGACAAATTACCTCTGTCACGGAATTATTATGGTTTCTTCCCATATTTCTAGGTTAGGTTCTCGAATGTTTTCTAAACAGTCCCTGCTTTTAACAGCATACCAATAATTTAATAATAATAATTTCATGTCTCATGATGTTCATTTTCAAATACCATACTGAGCTCACAAATGAATCCCATGGCTGCTAAGAATATAGTATACAGTATATAGTGTGTGTTTTGTCTTTAATGGGCAGCAGGAAAAAAAACACACAAAACCACCGTTAAGTTTCTAATGTTTCCTCTCACTCTGCATGCTCTCCCCTCTGATGTGACACATTCATTTGGTCTCCCACGGAAACAGCTGGGTCATGACATTAGTCAGATCCCCAGTGGATTACCCGCAAAGTCTTGATTGATGATTCCACTTCCTGCCGAGTTTGTCCTAACTCAACTCCCTTTATAGCCATCCTATGTTATACCTATATTATCATGCCTTTTACTTTCATCTACACGTTGTCACTATTATCCATCTCTGCCTGTTTCACTTACAAACATTTCATTTTTCCCAGTCATTTGTGTAATTGTTATTTCCTTATATTCCATAATTGTTCTCCTCTGGTCTTATCAATACACACACCTGTTCCTCCTCCATTTTGCCATTATGTCTCACCTTTCCTAACCATCCATTCATCCATCTGTTACACGCGCATCACACCATCTGTATATCTAAAGCCCTTTTTATTCACCTAAGGCCAGTTGGACATTAGCATGCTGTCGTTATTTTTTTCTTTCTACTAGTGAGACAGTTGAGACCAGGCTGTCATAAGCCACATGTCTCAGGAGACTCTCTGCAAAGTTTGTTTATCCACTGCTCTCAGGCTCAAAGCTGCAGCAGTAAACTTTCTAAGGGTGTCTCCTGTGACTTTCATGGCATATTACTCTGTGTTCTTTGCTATTTTCTGCTGTGTCAAAGGTTAGTCTGGCACTGTATCTTGCTCACTTCAAACTTTGTATGATGATGTCTTTTAACCTAACCCTATTTATTGCACAACACTCAGTCTTTGACTCTGCAGTATTTTGTTTTTTTTAAATGGGAACCTCACTCAATTGAAGACTTCCAATGTATTCTCTCTATCATTGAAAGTAGTGTAATACATATTTGTGAACATTAACAAATTATTGAGATGTTTTTATACCTTTTTCCCCCTAGGATCCTCTTTTGAAATGTGAGTTAAGTAGTCAATACATCTCATGGGTCTTATTCTGCAAACAATGAATTTGATTTGACTTTTTTGGAAAGAGAGAGTGCCTATGGTTATTTGGGGGTTTAACATACAATCTGTGTAATAAAGCTATTTTGAGCAGCATGCAAGGCTGTCTATAAAACCTGCTTGCGCTTGCTATAAAGCAGCTCAACTTTCAAACTGAGGCCATCACAATTTCAAGTTTGGGTTCTCATGCTTCACACTGGCATGTATCACAGCTGCTGCTGGTTTGACCCCCCCTATAGTATAAATAATATATTGTTAACTGGAAAGGCATTCATATTTAAAGCTCCTCAGAGAAAAGTATCCATTGTGGACTTCATTAGTGGCGAGTATATAGGAGATGAATATATTTTAGATACACATACATATATATTCACATAGATATATTTATTGATTTGTATATAGTAATGTTTGGGCTATTAAAGATATTTCTTTTCTGTAAAGTAAAAAAAAGTTTTAATCTGGTTAAAATTTCTATAACAATGTCCCGACTGATTGTTGTTGAATGTTTGTCTGTTGTATGCCCTGTTGTGTCTATACATATGACCAGTAAAGCTTCATTAGCAGCTCTACCCTCCGGATAAATATGCCTAATCAGGCTTGGGCTCACAGCAGAGCTGTAATTGTTATGAAGGGTCTGGCACACAGTGCAGCATCAGTATTTCGACAGGATCTAGGTTTATGTAGAGTTTATAAAGTCACATTAAAAGCTGTTTGTGTATGTTTGTGTTTACAGGCGGAGTTGGAGATTCAGCTGGCTGTGGAGCGTGAGGAGCAGGTCCAGCGCAGCACCATAGTGGAGCAGGAGAGAAGAGACAGAGAGTTAGCCATGAGAATCGCTCAGAGTGAGGCAGAGCTCATCACTGAGGAGGGGCAGCTGGACGCAAGCCTGCGCAGGTATTCTATATGTGAACACAATGCAAACATTTTGCACAGTAAACAAGCAGTGTGGAAAATAATTTGAACAGTACTGTATTTCTTAACCTCAGCATGCGTGTGTAACTGCATTTTTCCCGTTGCTGTGTTTTCTCCCAGCGACGAGTCATTTTCAGAACTTCCTATCTCTTCATCCTCAGCCAGAGCCATGTAAGATATCGGCACTATAACTGCCTGTGTCCAAGTATACCTCCCACAAACAATAATCCCTCACTCCCTCACCATCTGTCTTATCCTCTAGTAGGACTAGTCATAGTCATAACTGTCTCAGCTCCCTAAAATAAATGCAGAAATAATCCAGCAATGCAAAGCCAAAAAAAAAAAATCCTTTAATTTTATGAAATCACCAGTTATATTTAGATGTCTGGTATGTGTTATTTTATGTGAATCTTATGAATCATAAGATATGCCATTTAGTGAATAATTATGTGTGATAATTATCACACAAAAATGAAGATGGCCCACCAAATCATAAATGATAGGTGCATCAGAATGTGCAGCATGTGATCTCTGATTTCTCTCTGATCTTAATTGGCTCTGCATGAGTCTGCAGTTGATAAAGCTTGTCTGTGTCCTTTGCACAAGCTCATGAGCTTGACTGTCTGTGTGCTTCCCCTGACTTATACATTGAGTTGTTGTAAATCTGTTATTCTGTTATGTCCTTTAAATACATGTATAGTTTATAACTACTTTAAACTGTATGATAATTACGTAAGACGTTTTGTTGTAGGTCTTAATTAACTCACTCGTGTGGACCTCTAGCTTAAATCTCAATAATGATATCAGTGGATTTTAATTATGACAACTGACAATATTATTTTTTTCTGACCACTGCTATGAAATATGTACAGTAAATAAGTAAATAAGTACAGTACAGTATTCATAATAGTACAAAATGGTACTTTATTTATTTACTAGTGTTGACATACTCTACTGTGTGGAAGGGAACCACAGGTAACAGGTTATGTACAGGAACACAATGCATAGTACTGTTCCCATGGTTACCTGCAGTTTAAAGTATCTTGCAAGCTAGCTGTGTTAAAAATCACTCCTTTGTTCCCTCATTCATTATTCCCTATATAGTAGACACTCAGTAGTTTACTGGATTGCAGCTCAGAGTCATTTCAAACACTGCCATTATTCTCATTTAAATACAGTATGTCATGCAGACTTCATATTCCTAAATCTCATCATAATTTGAACTCCACAGTGGAAGTGGAAGTGAATTCCCTTAACCCCACTCTGTGTTTAAAGCCAGGAGAGGTCCTCTCAAAGCCTGCATGGGTCTTATCTGCAGGTCCGGTGAGCACAGAATTACATTTGATCCAATAGTCTGTAATCTCGTCAGAGTTAGCTCGGGCATCCAGGGATCATGTTGGATGTCTCCTGCTATCCCTGTAAGTCAGCTGCCCCCTGAAAACCAAAAGGTGATCTGCTGCAAGAAAGAAGCTCCAAAGGTCACGTGTGTTACATGTGCACACCACTGAGCTTAAACACACATGGGTGCAGTAGAAGTATGCACACTTGCTGGCGTTGTAGCTAGATGACCACTTCCTTCCTTCTACATCCATTTTCTGTTCACCTACTGCCAAAAGCAAAGCCCTGGCTATCGCTTCACTCTCACTTCTTCTTTCCTGGCTGCAGCAAAAATAAAGCATCATCACCATCACACACTGGCCAGACTGGCGATGATCACGATTCATCTTTCCAGTCAATATGAATTATAAATGGTAATCTGGCTGATGATTTGTAGATCGGTAATCCTCTTCTGTGAGACATTAGCAGCTATGCCGACTGTAAATAGAGGGGGTAAATCCATCGCATTATTGAATTAGCAGCCTCAACTCAGCAGGGAAGCTGGAGACACGGCTGACACGAGCTCAGACGTGCTGCAGCATTCAAATAGCTGAAACTCTGCAGCCCCAGTTTCAATCATATATTACAGTACTGCATCATTTGCCTTTTATTTTGTAGTCATCTTTCATTCTGGTTAAAATAAGCCTGGGCAAAAACGTTCAAACTGCCAGCAGATGTAAGTTGTAACATTAGAAGAGATTTTCATCATTTTAAGTGGAGTTGAAACATTAGGTTGCAATGATACGGACAGACTCTGCTCTTCAGTTCCCCTGCTGACCGGTGTCTAATTTAATCAGCTGAGACAGTGAGGAGGGCTTGAAAGAAGTGAGGCATCTGTTTTAATTTCTTGCTGAGGGCGAAAATCCTGTTTTCCTTTTAATATTCATGTATTTTGTCTGCCATTGAAATTCCACATCCCACTACGATCCAGTCAAAATCAGTGTTGTAATGTTACGAAGTACAAATACTTTGTTACTGTACTTAAGTAGAATTTTCATGTATCTGTACTTCACTTCATTATTTATATCTCCGGAAACTTTTACTTCTACTCCACTACATTTCCTAAATGAAATGTATACTTTTATTCCACTACATTTCCCCATAGCATCTTAGTTACTCGTTACTACAAAATGTTGGTGACGTGATGCCTGTTTGTTGCCAAGCAAAAAAAAAAAAAAAAAAACATACATAGGCCAAAACTAAAGAAGAAGCACCTGCTGCAGGCTCTGCCGCCATGGTAACAGACGATGACCACACCGATGACAGTGGTGATGAAGATAACGTTACATACCTTTGGCCATAATCAAATGTTGTTTTTTTACTTTTACTTCTAATACTTAAGTACATTTAATATCAGAAAATTACTTTTGATACTTAAGTACAGTAAACATCAGATAATTTAAAGTGCTCATATTATGGTTTTTGGCTTTTTCCCTTTCCTTTATTGTGTTATATATCTTTTTTTTGCACGTTATAGGTTTACAAAGTGAAAAAGCCCAAAGTCCACCCCAAAGGGACTTACCATCTCCAACAGAAAACACTGTTCTCAAACTGCTCCAAACAGCTCTATTGTAGTCTAGCCTTTACTTCCGTGACGATCGTGCGTCACTTTGTAACATACGTTATAATGCTCACCTAGCTGCTAGCGTGGCACGCCCTCATACTCATAGCTACTGCACATGTGTGACTCCCAACAAAGATGGAATAGAAGTGAGATGCCTCACTCTGTAGCTAAAACAGAGAGCTCAACACACAGGGTGAAAAGAGGAGATGCAGCAGTGTGCAACAAAAATATGTTTTTTTTTTTTATTAAACCACATAAACCTATTCTGGTACAACCTCTAAATACAATTATGAACCTGAAATTGAGCATAATTTGAGCACTTTAAGACTTTTACTCAAGTAATATTCTAAAAAGTGACTTTAACTTCTACCAAATTTATTTTCTGGTAAGATACTTGTACTTTTACTCAAGTATTGCTTTTAAGTACTTTTACAAGACTGGTCAAAATACACGTCAAATGTTGCTCTTAGTACTGTGTTCCTGATGAGCTGTTCTGTTAGAAGCTGTCACTTCCCTGATGAAAAATAAGAAACCTAAAACGCTTAATCTCTGGTCACTCCCACCTTGTCACACTCTTACCTGTCTTCACACTCACCTTCTTTTTATATTTTTTTCTCCCTTTAACACACCCACATTCATCTGTTCCTTGCTACAGGGGTCCTCAAGTGCAGGCAACCAAAGCTGCTGCCGGTGTGAAAAAGTATGACCTCAGCAAGTGGAAGTATGCTGAGCTGCGAGATGTCATCAACACTTCCTGTGGTGAGAAATCCCGAACGAGATCAGGATGATGCCACCTTTATCAACTAAACAGAGTGTGTGTGCGCTGAACCGGGTGTTACAAACAGATCCAGGTGGAAGAGCTCTTAGTGAAATGCAACCATTTTCTTTCATTCCAAACGTATTGTACAGTTATTTAGCGCCTAGATTAAATAATTCAGCAGCATGTTTTTTCACCTAAAACGTTTTTCATCTGCACTGTTTCATTTTTTTCTCTTCATAATTTTTTTTAATAGCCAAAGTGAGTGTTAAAAAGCTGAGGCTGCAGTCTGTACAGAGTGTGAACACAAGATGTCTTGCCTAAAAAAAAAAAAAATATATCAATCTGAGGATGTTCCCTTCCCACAGCTGCTATGACTCATCAGCATGCGTTTTATTGGTAGAGAGAGAAAATTATCATTATTACTGCCCTTCCGAGTCATTCCCAGCCAACCCTCTCCTCAGTCAGCATGCAAAGCAGATGCCTTTCTGCTTTCACACTTGTCAATGCCTTTTATCGTTGCCACTTACTGTATACAGTAATCAGTGCTGGGGACAGTGGGATTCCAAGGACATCTGGCTAATTTTGATTTGGTGGTAAAACCAAAAAGCTGTGTTTGAAGTCTTACTAATTATAACTTTAGAACTGTATGCTGTGAATCTTTTCTTGTATTTCATTATTGGAAAGAAACACACAGTGTGAGCCCCTAAACTCCTCATTTTACTGTGTTATATACAGTATATAGTACAATTTTATCAAAATTAAACATGTTGTAGAACTAACCTCCAATTTAATGCTTCCCAAATGATTCCCTAAATGATTTTGGCTATGTTGCCTTCATCAGAGTGCCAGACTAGTTCAACCAGAGTCCAGCTTCATATTGTAAAATATGATATTACAAGCTTAAAATGAAAAATTCCAGAAGCCTCAAAATAAATTATGATTTGACATTTCCAGAATTGGACTTGAAAAACAAGTGACATGTAGGGAAAATTCCTTGAGACCAGTGAACGTAGGATGGAAGGGAATACCCTTGTTCTATATCTATGGGAATACCTGTATGTTCCATGCCTATTCCATAAATATTTGCGTGTTGTGGAGTTGTTTGAGTACTCACATGTTGTCATGTTGTGTGGACAGACATTGAGCTGCTGGCGGCCTGCAGAGAGGAGTTCCACCGCCGTCTGAAGGTCTATCACGCATGGAAGTCCAAGAACAAGAAACGTACCGATGACGGAAGTGATCAGAGAGCTCCTAAATCTATCACTGACTACGGTTAGTAGAGATTATTCCCTGTATCACCCTCTTGCTCTAAATGAATATAATTTCATGCATCATCATAGATATGAACACAAATCTGTATATTCACAAACGCAGCACACAAATGTACATTTCATACATGCACACCTCACCCCTGGCACATCATATTACAGGTCACAAATGTTTATTTTCTCCCACTTTTGCCACTCACTGTCATTAGCAGGAAACCTGCGCACAAATAATCTCCTTGTGTTTCCTAACATTCAATTAGCCAACAAGACGCCAAGGCCTGAAAATGCAGCCACCTTGTGCCTGGCTCTGTCCAAAATATTTGTTCTAATTAGCAAGTAACTGCCAGCCATGCCTCTTCAGGTTCAGTAGCTTCTACTATGACAGCTCACTGCTTTGTCAACCAAGCATTTGGTCTGTGCCAAAAACACACACACACACACACACAAATGTTATGTTGCTGCTTTAAAGCTTATCGGTGCTCTGCATTCCTTTTTTCATCTTGAAAACAAATATTAAGTTTGATGGGGGAATGGGAACATTAGATTCCCTGTTGCTTCTACTTTCACTACATTTACTCGACTTTCTCTTTTGATATGCTAGCTCCTGAAAGCCATACTGGCAGAGCTTTGTTTGCCTTATACTTGGATCCTGTTCTTCTTGGATCTCTGCTGATGCAGCAAGGGTCATATCAAGCCATTTCATAAGAGGCTAAAAGCTGCTTTACCTGGCTTTTCCATGTGATATTTACTTGGGCATTTCCTGTGTCCTTTTTCATCTCGTACATTATGAAAGCTTTATACTTTTTTTTTCTGCCCCACTCAGCTTGTTCTGTGCTGTTAGCAAAACATGGAAAAACACGAGTATTCTATGGTTATTTAGGACCAAATGTCAGATGCTTTGTTGTGAATGCTACTCTGGAGATAAACAACAATCTAATAATGATCACACTCCCACTGCAGCTGAACAGAACCCAGCTCCTCCGATGACCGCCCAGCATCAGGAAGTGGCCATGAACCGCCAGCAGCGATATTTTCGCATTCCTTTCATTCGGCCAGCAGACCAGTACAAAGACCCGCAGAATAAAAAGAAGGGCTGGTGGTACGCCCACTTCGATGGGCCCTGGATAGCCAGACAGATGGAGCTTCACCCAGACAAACAACCTATTGTGTTGGTTGCAGGTGAGTCGGCAGCTTTTGATTGTATTTTTATATCATAAAATCCTGATATTTGCATTGCAACTTACCATTATTTTGGTAACACTTTATAAAAAGGGTATATGAATTATCGTGAATTCATGCATGACTTTATGCATGACTAAGCATGAATTCATTCATGTAGTATTTCATGAACTATCAGTAATATACAAGGATTAATAGTATCTCATGCATGACTTAAGGCAGGAACAATATGTTAATTAAAGCATCAATTAAGGTATTTCAAAAATCATAATTTCCCCCCACCACCACCAAAACCTGTATGTTAGGTTGAATTTCTTTCCGGGTGCTGTAACAGTGGCTGCCCATCACTCCTGATAGGATAGGATAAAATGCGAAGATGGATTCTCTCATTCCTTAACCCTAACCCTAACCCTATTGTGACAATAAGAAAGTGATTTTACATTAAGCATTCTTTTGCGTAAAACAAATATTTTTCTTTCATATCTCTTCAATTATTTTTTCAGGGTTCCCAATCCTCAGATTGCCTTCCAATCACTTGTTTTGTCTTACAAACTCCAAAAAAGATCAATTAATTTATAAATATATATATATATATAAATCAAAGGAAAGCAGCAAAATCCCAATTTGAAATTATGTAAATCAAATGATTGTTTCAGCCCTACTTGATATGATTTATATAGGAGCTTTAAACAGGAGTTTAGTGCGTAAATGTACATTTAATGGATACTTGTGCACGTCCTTTCAGTAACCCTCTGTCCTTATTCGCCCACTACTCAGGGAAAGATGACATGGAGATGTGTGAGCTGAGTCTGGAGGAGACAGGTCTGACCAGGAAGCGGGGGGCAGAGATCCTGCCCAGGCAGTTTGAAGAAATCTGGGAACGCTGCGATGGAATTCAGTACCTCAAGAAAGCCATTGAGAACAAGCAGGCTCGCCCGACGTACGCTACGGCCATGCTTCAGAGTCTCCTCAAGTGAATCACAGCAGCAAGATAAGCGTCCTGAAACATGACACTGATACACAGACTCACAAACATAAACATGCACATTCAAGGCCAGCGCGGTGTACCTGCGGTTTTTGGGATGAAAAGAAGTAACCACAGAGAAAGATGCTCCTTATACAATCTTACCGTATGCACTCAGTGTTTCATCTCCTTTTAAATACCGGGATGTTCTTCATCTTCACTTTTTATATATTTTATTTTGCAGTGTAACACCTTATTGGTGTAGCGTTAGCATTTCAGTCTTCTTGTCAATCTATGCTTGAATGGATCATCGCACTGTGAGGCCTTAAATTGCAATATCACTGCACTACACCCAGGAAGTCTTAATTGGTGCGTAGCTTATCTAGCTATTAACCTGAAACCTTAATGGTCTGTAATAAGGACAATAAATGAGATGTTAAGAGAAAATATGTAGATTTAATAGAGACTAACAATATTGTCTTTCATATATATATATATATATATATATATATATATATATATATATATATATATATATATATTTATACTGTATTTCATAAGAATACAAATAATAATGATATTTTGGTCCTCCATTTACAAGTTTGACACTTGGGACAATCACGTGATGGCTAAATTTTCATAACATGCACACAAAATAACAATTCAATATAGTCATAGAATGTATTTTTTAAGCAAGATGAATTCATTTAAAGTGCTGGGTTTATTACAATCTTAGAAGTTTTGTCTTTTTAATCCATCTTTAACTGTTAAAATCCTTGAAAAGGGAATCTTTTTTGTATCGTTGTTCATTTATTACACAAGAGGGACATGTTGAAGTTAGTTTTCATGTTTGCAGTTTCGTTGGTTTGGGGTTGTTTAACTGGCAATAATGTCATTTGTGTGTGTGTGTGTGTGTGTGTGTGTGTGTTAGTTACATGTTTGTTCATATAATATTTTATTAGGCTGATTACTTGACTTCTGTGTTGGTTAGAGCAGGAACATTTCAGTCATCTCATTGGACATTCATGCAATACCTTTATTTAGTTTCACACTTACTGAAAGATTCAGTAGCCGACTGGAACTAATGATTCACTTTTAATAGTAGATCTGGTTGTATTTGGCCTCCTGTTGCACTGGAATACTGTAGACAATAAATGTATGCCCACATGTTCCTGGTTGCTTTTTCTTAAAGTTGCTATAGATCAGGGGTGGCCAACCAGTTCAGCATAAAGAGCCACAAAAAAACACGCACTATAGCAAAAAGCCACACAACACCTGCACGTCCACATTACAACAGCAACAGTGACTTCCAGATCTAATGAGTCAGAGAAGTCATAATACAATACAGTTTTCATAGTTTTTTTTTTTACTTAGATTGACTCAGTGGGAAACCTGACAGTCTTTGTTATCCACAATCCTTTTTAGGTCTGGTTGTACTCGGTTGTGGCCACTCTTTCACTCATTTGTCACTAGAGGGGCTTTCAAACAATCAGCAGTAAAAGGGTTAATGAGGAAGGTGATCTGTGGCCGTTTTTTTTCCTCAGGTTGCAGAATCTGTCCATTAAAAAAAACTCTGCTGCATTATTTTTATTTTAAAATAATTGGCAAATGTATTGGCAAATGCATCACTTAAATGCCTTTTTTTTTTTTTATAACTTATCTGAAATGTTGAAAAAAAAAAAAAAAAAAAAATCCACCAATAACACAGCCCCCAGCCACACAGTAAGCTCAAAGGAGCAGGCAAAGAGCCGCATACGGCTCAAGACCCACAGGTTCGCCACCCCTGCTATAGATAATCGACAAGTGAGAACGAGTTGTGGTCAGTGCTCAGATGGTACCAGCAGCAAACAAGATTAGTGTGTAGATTGATTAAACAACAAAGGCTAATGTGCTGCTGATGTCATCACTGAGCTGAGGCTCACTCCCATTAAGTGATCAAGTGGATTAAAACAGACTTTACTTTCTCTTTTTGTAGATACTATCTTTGGTTTTTTTTTATTTTTATTTGAGCTATTACAGCGAAATTACAGCAACAATCAGTAAGTAGATGTGTCCTTAATTTGACTGAAAACACTTTTTGTACTTTTATCCCACAAAGATGGTTGACTTCAGCCTTTAACTCATCAAACAACTTTTTTTTAATTATTTGTCACAACTGGCTCAGACATCTTTGAGCAGTCAAAAACCAACAAAACATCACATTTCTTAATGCAAAAAAACCTGTTTATTCTTTGCTTTTAAATGCAAAATGTGTAAAAAATCCTAATCTCAAAACACAAATGATTAGTTGGAAGAGTTGTTTTGAACAGGACAGATTGATAAATACAGCTCAGCAGCCAATATGTGTATACACAATATGTTATGACCCAAGTCAACAGCTTTTACATTCATTCTCTTTTTGGGACACAACAATGGTAAAGTATAGCATTAAAATAAACATGTTACAGTCTAAACTTAAGATACCACCATGTGTATCTGTGTGTAAATTATAAATACCTCATTGTGAGGAAAGAACAACCTTTGCCAAGGGTATACAGGAAATGTTCCTACCATTCAATATATAGAATAAATATTAGGTTCCACTTTAAGACAACCTAAGTCCACCTTAATATCCATAGCGCTCTGTCTAACAAGACACTTTGATCACTATGAACAATTAATCTCAACACTTTTAACACCACATGTCTGGTCTACCATACCTGCATCTTTATCATAGCATCCCATATATAGTT
Organism: Perca flavescens; assembly: GCF_004354835.1. Lineage (NCBI taxonomy): Eukaryota > Metazoa > Chordata > Actinopteri > Perciformes > Percidae > Perca > Perca flavescens. The sequence continues at coordinate 17,424,933 of NC_041350.1, forward strand.
AAACAGCAACTTCTGTCTTTGCTATCTCATGTTTTGCGCTGTGTCGGCTGCTCCTCAGACGAACAAGGTGTCATCAAAGAACTGTTACTTCAAAACCTTCGTTATCTGATGCCCTTACCAGACAGCATGTTCTGTATTCATTTGGCGGTCGCCACGTCTAGAAAAGACAAGAGGGAGAATGAAAAATAGCTTATTTAAGGTGGAATTATACAATAAGTGACAGAACACGCTTGTAACTATATCTACTAAGTTATTTGCTTTTGTATAAATCAATCAAATATGTACTTTAACTCAAGAAAGGAACTATTTTTCATTGCAGAAGCACTGAGAGTTTACTACATGGAAATCATTTCAAGGTTAATTTGTGATAATTTTCCCATAAAGTTATTGTTTAAACGCTCATAAATTCAACAATGATTTGGTTTGTAAGTGAAAAATAAGCAAGGGCTACATCACGCACAGGTGTTTTACCTTTGCACACATCATAGAGCTGTAAAAATATTTGATGACGTAAAGGTTATTGTTATTGAATATCAGCAACACTTAAAATGCATACTGAATGGCCAAAGTACGAAGTCTCTGATGATACTTTAGTGTGTATATATACTGTATATTGTACATTTTCTGAGCTGCATGTTTCATCATAGCATCCAAAAAGATCCGACATTTTCTCCCTTTAACTTTTCTGTTAGGATGTTTTGGTATTGGAGTGTATCTTTGTATCCTTAAATCTACAAAATCAACAATCATCACATGTTACTCTTTGGTCCTCACCTCATTGTGTGGTATACAGTGATGGAAGTCCACCATTTCTGAGACTAACTTTTCTGATCTTGTTGTGTAGAGTTGTCTGGGGATCTGTGGAGACAGAGAGTAGACTGTGTTTACAGTGTGCTTCATTAATATATCATAAAACCAGGGGCAATGTGAACAAAAGCAGGCAACATAACCAATATAAGAATCTGCCAGAGAGAAAGATCTACTACTACTGAAGGTACCACAGGACCATTAAAAGCCACACTGAACAGAAATTAAGCAACAGACAGTTTGTCAACTTTGACAGTGAGTTTATAGTTCTAGATACGAAACAAAGATGAAACATATGGAGGCTGAGAGGAAGGAAAACAATCCAATTATTTGCAGAGAGTTTGTTAGAGCATATTAGTTTCAATTACTGTAGTTATATTTAAGGTAAGTACAGTAATTTTAGTTGTTTGTGCACACAGCATTGTGTACCTCAATACTCAGATGTATGTTTTCAATTGAGGCAAAATGTTCTTGCTCAGACTGTTGGGATTGGTAAGAAGCAGAACTTGAAGGACATGGCAATGTGGACACTTGACTTAAGACACCATCATCATTCTCAAATACGGGGTTCACCCTCAAAGTATTCTCAAAGGCATAGGGAGCAAGGGTGTGCCTACAATGTAAAGGAGATGAGGTGGTGAATAAAAAAAAGTTTACAATAGAAAACATCACAAAATCACTGCAAAAGCAACGACCTGAAACACAAAAAACTGTTCAAAATAGGAAAAATAAAAGAGCTCATACTTACACCAATGCTACAGCCTTATGGATCCTTATACATTTCTTGTTAATAAATAACAAAATGCCAATGACGGCACAAACAAAGCAGAGACTTCCCACGAGGCATGTCATAATTAACGTAGGATCTAATGGTATCGTCACCAGCTCGTTGCAGCGCTCTCCGTGGTAGTGCCAGTATTTGCCTACAGGGCATCTGAAAGAGATGAGAAAACATATATAGGTTAAAGAGAAGCGCCCTGGAAACAACTTTTTCACTTTGATAGCCAGGCACAAAAGAAATGCCAAGAAATGTGAATAATTATTACTTCTACCTTGTGGAAAATAATGTAACGAATAAATACATCATGATGTGTTCACGAATATACATAAAATTGCCAACCAATTAAATCATCACAGATTTTTTTCTTCGTAATTCCAAGCTGATCTTGCATTAAGTCTTGCCGCAACATCCTATTTCAACATGAATGTATCACCATAGGGAAGCAAGATGATCTCTAAATGGTTTTTCACTCCGACTTTAAAGAAACATTGTTCTCACTGTTTAATTCTAATTGGTGTACAGTATAAAAAAAAAAAGGTCAGAAATCTGAAATCCAAGATTTATGAGCTGCCTGCTATAAATAGCAATAATAATTGTGAGGAAACTAATAGATACACATGATCTACTCCACAGCATTGGATCAATGTTTGCTTAACATTTATCTTCTGCTGATTTGCTTAATATGTATCTTCTGAGTGTGAGAATGCGTTGTTTTTCAGTAGTCAACTCTCAAATCTTTAACATCCTTGAATGAACTATTGAGCAAATGATTTCAATACAGTCCCTGCTTGTGCTTGCAACACAATAAGGACAGTTACAATAGTGAAATGAGTGCAAAGTAAGGTCTGCCAGATAGAAAGGGATTTGTAAAGACTTAAGGTATGCTTTTGAAATAGGAGTAAGGTACAGTCTAATACATTCTCTAGTTAAAAATGTAAAACCTTTAAACAAGTCGAGGTCATGCTGTCTGTGTTTTCTTTCATTCGTCAGCTTTTGTGTACCTGCAGGTGGCTCCATGCCCTGGGATTATTTCACACAGGCCTTCATTCAGGCAGTAGTCTGGCTGCAAAGCGCAGGTGCTCTGACACGGCAGGCCGTCCACGATGCTGTAGCCCGGATCGCACAGACACTCCGCCTCTGTGGTCCAACTGTTTACCACGCAGCGTGAAAACTCGTTGCAGGCCAGGAACTTACAGGGGTCTGCTTGGTCAGCTGAAACCAACAGAGAAGAGACGTGTTGAAGAAATAAAGACCAGAGAGAGATGATAGCTCGTTAACATTACTGCAGTGTCCACCTGCCTGTCGCTGATTCAGAGGAGAAATGAAAGGGCCTTTTGATTGATGGGATTGAGGGTGCCTGCTTTCAACAAGGTGTGTTTTTAATAAAGGTCTGATACAGTCATGAAATCGTCCGAGCAAAAAGATGCATCACATTTATACTGCGCATCACCTACAGACTGCAAAAGACAGCAGTAGTGAACAGGGCACTCTGACCTTGTAGCATGAATGAACAAGTCAGCGCAAGAACAGTTTTTAGATGTCTGCATCCTGTAATCACATAGGACACAACAGGGATTCTACTGTATAAGCAAGGACATTTCACCTGGTTCAACTTCCAGGGAGCGACTGTCAATCTCGATGTCGAGCCGTTTAGATGCCGCGCTGCAGAAGTCTTCGAGCACACAGTGAACCGCTTCCGTGAGATTATATGGTACCGGTTTGTCCAGTTTCATCTTGCTGTTTACCACAACGCTGCCGTTCCTAAAGTTGAGAATTTCCAGCTGCTTAAATCCAGTCAAATTTGACTGTAGATATGGCAGAAGCTGTGGGGAAGGAAGAGGAAAGCAACTTATTACTTTGTTTATTTAATCTGTTTATTCAACTATTCTCTCATACTGAATTTACTCATTTTGAAAGATTACTTTTCTGTGCAGTTAGTGATTAGTGAGTGTTCCTGGAAAGCAACATTCAAGCATCATCTTACAGGTTAAAAAGGGAATCATTCTCAAGCCTATAGGACAAAGATTCCCACTTGGATAGTTAGGTTAATCAAATGATGTCAGATTCATGTTGGTGCCAAGTGTCAGTAAAGATCTGTGTCCTCCCGAGATGAAGACCAGGGCAGCAGAGACCACATTCACCTGCGGTTTAACTTCTACAACGACAGAACTGAGGTTGTCGTAGCAAGGCTGATTTAGAATTATTCAGGTCACATTTTACAGTGTGAATGCTAAGAATAGTTCATAATCAAATTTTGATGCAAGCATGAAATCCTGCCAACACTGCGATGATGTGTGATTAGATCTCAAACAAAATTAGGGTTAGGTTTATAAGCAGCAGAACACACATGCTATTTCTAGTCAATGAAGAGCCAGAGAACACATGATGAAAACATCAGACCCTAAAAAAGACTCGCAACTCCAAAACAAATCTATAATATATGATGTTTAGTGAAGTGCTAAACAGTAACATATGCATGCTATATTCTCAGGTCCAGTATCTCTGCATTATCCCACCTACACTGCCATACAAACCACAACGCATAGACTACATAGCTGACAATTGACCAGAATCTTTGACTTTATGACATCTGTTTCATCATATAACAATTATAATGCTTTAAAAATGTGGATGTTTTGGGGAAAAGCAGGTAAAAGCCAAACTGCAGTGACACTCCAGCAGCTACAGGCTAGCTGGTGAGATATAGTTTATAGCCTATAAACTAGTCCTGCTAAAAGTTAGTTATCTTAGTTTAGCAGAATAGCAATAACTGCCATCTCAGCAGCCTCTAACTGGTGGAATAACATGATTGGATGTGTTAAGCAAACACTACCTTTAAATCATATTCAATGTATTCAATTATAAGATTGGCAAACAAGGCACAGAATTAAGGTTTTACAATTTCTATATCTGTTATACAGTTTAGCTACATTTCTGCCTTACATTACACAGCATCAGCAGCAGCAACTCCTGGTTTAAAAAAACATCTGTGCAGTAAAATCAAATCTATGCAGCCACATTTTTACTCATATCTTAAAATTTTCTACATTGTTGCATTGAAAACTATTCTCACAGACTTGCAGCTCAGATAACTGAGAAACCAATCTTTTAAGACTATGGACTCGGACTGATGACGGTGGGGATATTTAGGCGGGGAGGAAGTCAACCAGCTCAAGTAATGGACCTGCATCAATGTTCATCGATCTGAACCGCTCTGAACAGCCGCAGTGTAAGAGGGAACGATTACACTGCTTTAGCTGGCCTGGCTGTCGAGCGGGAGATAAGAGGCCTTAAGGAGCTCTGCTCTGATCGGGTTACTTCACTTATCACTGGCAGACAGTTTACTGGGGGCTAGTTCCCTATAGCTAATAGTCTCTATGTACGAGAGGGTCCAACATCCCAAACAAATGGGCAGCAGCCTGCAGTACGACTGGACACAGCTTGCTGTTTGGTCATCCATTTGTCTCACTACAATATGTCGTACGTACACTGTAGATTAGAAACCAATCTGTAGCTTTGTTGCCTTCTACACAAGGTCAGAGCCAAGTTCTTTAACAACAAACCTCAGTGCAGTCTGTATTGTGGACCAAGGAACAACAGAAATACTGTAGATTCCTTTTTAGCCATAGAAATGTAGACAGCATGACACAAACACAACCGTAATTTCACATATGCTTCTCTTACACACATGTATCTACTGGTTCTTGTTTTGGAAAACCTGATGAAACATCCCTTCTCTGATGTCAAGAAAAAAAAAAAAAAAAACACAAGGAATATTATGCCGCCATGAAAATGTTTTTTTTTTAACGATTTGCCGTAGCAAATAAAGTCATTCGAACCTCCATTTCCAATTTTATTGGTTGCTTCACAAACCAGTAGGTACAGGAGTAATGGAGGCAAAGGCAAATATAGCAGGGGGAACTTTAAGCCACTGTAGGTTAATGGTTCATATATATGTATACATATATATGAGAGACAGGGAATGTACAGTATCACAAATGGGGTCCAATATCCAGCAAAACATTACATTATGTCCATTTAAATGGGCTGCAGAATATAATATTATTTGACATTTCTTCATTATAGTTCCTGCTATTTTTCAGTGATTTAAAAACCAGCACTGACCAGTTTGAAATATTCCTTTCAAAGTGTCCCTTCTCTGCCTAAGTAGCCCATTTAAAGGAAACTATGTTGACAATTCCTAATGGGATAGTGAGAATAGACAGTATTCGGTAAATACTTACCAGCTCAAACATCTGACCACATTAGTTTTGCCAGGAAGCTAAATACACCGATTAATGAGGAAAGCTGCAGTAACCACGGTTTGGGCAACCATTAAAGATTGGAGATGGAGTGTTATTTTCATTATTGTTTTAGAATTTTGTCTGTAATATGCATTTGTGTATGTAATTTCTGTATTATGTATCCCTACTACTTTATATTGTATTATCTGATCCAGTGCAGTCACTGTGTATTTATATATATGTTGTGAAAAGTAATTGAAAACTCAAAACTTAATTGGGAAATGTATGCATTCTGTTCCAGAATACAAAATTAAAACAGATCAAATTCATAACATGAATCACCAAAACCCCAACTTTTCAAAGTCTTGTGTATCACTATAACAAATGAGTGATAATTATGAAAATATAACACATTATTAACCCAGAAAGCTATATCATCAAAGAAACTCTGAAAACTAAGCCTATAGCTGTAGGAGCTCACATTAACTCTGCACCTTTTGCATTGCAGCAAACAGACAATCCAATTTGTATCGATGCACCTCCTTAGTTTAAGGCTGAGGCCTTTACATAACGCAGGGCACAAGCCTAAAAATATGTCCCCACCCTTAACCTCGGGGTAAGCCTTGAAACTAAATAAGGATGTAAAATAATGCTTCTTGCTTTGATGTTCGCTAATAAGGTACAGGTTTTAAGAGACAGAGTCCTCACCTGCTTGTACCCAGCTAATGTAAATGCAATGTGCAATGTAGCCTATTTGCCACAGAAAATTGAACGTAAAGGGCACATATCATTGATTGAAAATATGTGCATTTACACACAAATGCTCCAAAACAAAATGATCTATTTTATTTCATTGTCTTGTTGTCTACAGTAGTATATACAAATAGTATGTATATACCAGATAACCAACACGGTAAGACTACTGCAACATGCATACAGATGTAACCTGACTGATGTCGCACTAAGCAGATTGGAACCATTAATAGCACAATGTGTGTGGTTCAGGAACTGACCAGAATTACTGAAAGCTTCTTACCACAAGTGACAAACCTCTGAGCCCTACAATGACTAAGGCAGACCTGGGTCTCATGATTCAGACTACCATGTACAAAGCAATTTTAGTTTTAGCAATACAAAATGCATGAAGCTGCATGACTTTTCTATTAGGTTAACTAAGTCTATTATCAAATTATTCTGCTCCACATTAATTCATTTCCACATTTATTCACTCTGCAAATTTATCTTTAAGGCTTCAAAATATGCACCAACACACCGGTCAATGTCACAACATACATGAGCAACAAATGTACAAAAATAAAATCTGGATTTTGTTGGTGAGAAACTAACTAGCCTAACCACACTTACACTGTACACATAAACACAAACGTATAGTCCCAAAACTGATGAGTGTATGCTACATTATGATCACACCAGAGAGCTTAACAAAGCTGGATAAATAAATGACAAAAGATTTTTTGCTTACAATGCTGTTCTTTAAAAGAATAGTTTGACATTTTGGGAAACGTGCTTATTTGCTTTCTTGTTAGAGTTAGATGAGAAGATTGATACCACTTAAAGATTTGAGAGTGGTATCAATATGCTCATGTGTTGTACCATTTAGCATGTCTACCTCTTTAAATCTCCAATTACTAGCAGAAGCCTCCTTGGATTTTATAGCTCAGAACTTTGTACAAATCCCTTGCAGCCACAAATTGTACAAAATGGAAATGCTGGAATATGAGTCAAACAGAATCTAAACAGTTCTTAAAAAAAGACAAAACTAGAACAATTCAAAATAATTAAGGCAAAACACACAAAAACAAGCATGCCACATTAGAACCAGACTCGCAGATAAAACCAATAGACGAGCGGCTGCAGCAGGAAGGTGTAATGTCTAATGTGAGGACAAAAGAAAAGCTGAAAACTAAAGCTGAGTACTTCAGAAATGTTAGAAATGCTAGGTGCTTTCAGATTGTTAGATACTGCATTTCAAAAAGGTTAGTTAGTAGAAATAGAAAGGTCATGCTCTCTCTGAGGCATTGGAAATGTAGTTCCAATATGGAAAAAAAAAATACCGGTATTGAGGCTAAAGTTGTCTTTCTCCCAGGCCCAGATTTACTGGAAGCTCCAGGGTTTGGCGAGTTTCTGGACCCAGACTGCTGTGTCTAAGTGAAACAGAATAATTTCTTTATACTGTTGTTAACACAATGTCTCCTCTGAAATTACAGCATTAGCATACATTGGATTTGATCTATAATTTGGCGATTGGTTAAAGCCTTATCACACTTTAACACTTTTATAAAAAAAATACAATTTGCTGAAGAAAGAATATCATTTATTATAATTTACTGCTTATTTTAGGATTAAAAAAATGTGAGGATAAGGCTTGCTGCAAAGTGCATCCTCACTTGTGCAGGACAACACAATTTAGATTAAGCACCAATTTGGGACTACTGTAAAATATTTTTTTCTCTTACTAAAATATCATCATCGTCAACAGTAGGCCTATATATTGTACAAATGTACTTGTATCACACTTTTCAGCTCGGGCTACAAAAGCAAATATGAGAATGAAGCATGCAAAAGCATGATATCCAGCACAAAAGCTTGTGTACCTACCAGCTCAAGGAAGGTATTCTCCAGTGACTTATACTCTGGGGAGCTCTTGTTGAACAGGTCATCAGAAAACATCATGTTAGTGACCCTCAAGCTAAAGAAAACCACTAACTCTTTGCCCTTATCCACTGCGGTCATCAGAGGGGTGCTGGCTTGTCTCATGGCTGGTGCAGCCGTGGATTCGTACGGGCCTTCGTCAGACTCTGAGGGGAATCCACTACCGCTCTCTTCTTCCAGAGGTTCGGTCACATCCGCCTCGGTCCCGTTCTGACTTGACCCTCCATCCTCTTGAATGTTTGAGTTTTCAGGAGGCAGGTCTGTTGAGACTGAGGTCGCTCCACTGTGCCCTCCACTAGAATCATCTCTGTCCTCGGGGGCTTCGCCGCTCTCTGCAGGGGATGCCAAAGACTCCACGTCTTTTTCTGGTTCAATGCCTTGGACGACATCCTCATGAGGTGATGGTGTATTGACTGTGACTGTTGCTTCTATGACAGATGTCTCTGTGGGATCTGTAGACTCTGGCAGGTCCAGGTTAACCTCCACAGGTGTATCAGTATTTACTTCTTCTGGTTGGGAGTCTGGAGTTGCTAAGGGAAGGTCCTCATTCTGTTGCTCTGGGTGTTCCTCGGTGACCCCACCAGCTGGTTCAGGTTCTTGTAAAATAAAACATTTCAGAGAAGACGTCTTATGACCAGAAGGAGTTATTTTGTGTATGAAAGAAGTATACAGGTACACAAATTGTTATATACATGTATTGTTGCAATTTAGGCATGACACTCTTAGGCTGGATCATGTCACTCTGTTTCATCTGATAGGTAGCCTAACATGATGATTTGACAATATTTTTTCAGAAAAAAAGGTTGATACCACTCTCATGTGTGTGAGTTAAGTTAAGAGCTAGGAAGCGATTAGCCTAACGAGCATAAAGACTGGAAGCAGAGAGAGAAATTGTAATGTTGACATTACTATGTCTACAAATTAAACTGATGAGATTCAATAGGTGAGCTTTAGGTGCTAGTTGGCAAATTTTCTTATGTTGAAAATTGCCAGGTTAGTTGTTTCCCTCTGCTTCCAGTCTTTATGCTAAGCAAAGCTAACCTCTAGCTCCAAAGTCAATGCACTGACATGAGAGTGTTATTGATCTTTAACGTGAAAGTTAGATGAGGCCCGTCAAATTAAAATACTGTAATTTCTAGTGCATCATCTCATACGCATTTTTTAAATGAGTTTAAAATGAAGTTCTGCAGGTTTGAACAAAGTTTGGCTGTACAGCATGAGTTTGGACCACCAGCAGGCCATTGCTTGTTAATGGGTTGCTTGCTAATATGATGTATTGCCTCAGCAGGGAGCATCTCTGTGTGAAAAAAACCAAACCTTATTGTACTGCCATTTCCATTTCCTACGATGCAAGTGTTCTGTGCAGATATGTGTTAGTAAAAGAAGAAAAAAATAGGGCAGTCTTTGTTTGTATAGTCCAGTGCTGATACTCACTATCGAGTGGCTTGAATGTGTCACTAAAAAGTCTTTGGAGTTTTATGTGACATTTAGCAATGCAATAGCATTAAGTTGAACATTTATATCCCAGTTAAAGTTACTCTCAGGGTTGGGGTTAATGGTGCATACAGAAAAGGAAAAATATACTTCTTCACCACCAAGTAAAATGTGGATCATCACCAGACTAATCAAATAAAGTGTTGTTAAACAATATTAATACTAAATGAAGCACAGTAAAATGCATTCAATTCTTAATTGTTTTTCATCTACTCCTATTCTTAGAAATGTTCTGTCTACTTTTAGATATTAATTTCTTTGGTAACATCAACTCAAATACGACTACAATGTACTTCTCCCTCTTACTTTTCTATCCAGGGGATGTGTTCTTTTTATTTTCCCCCGATCAGCTGTTCCTGTATCTTGTACCTTGTGTCCTAAGACCATAACAACATCCTCCCACTGCTTTCCCACCATCAGCAGAATCAAGACCTGAAGGAGCCTTACCTTCTGTCACCTGTTCTTCAGGTTCAGCCTCACCCCCGTCATCAGGCTCAGTTGGTGGTATCTCCTCCACCTCTGGCTCTGCTTCCTCTCCTTGCTCTGTGACAGTTTCCAGATGTGTGCCTGATGTTATAATGTCACCGGGCTCTTCAGCAGAATCTACTGTGGATTCCTCCTCTGCTGATGACGTTAACGGAGTCTCATCGATGACGGCAGGAGTGCTTTCTGGGAAGATGGTTGGGATGAAAGGCACAACGGTGTGTGTTTCTGGTTTGACTCCAGAAGCATCCAAAGAGTTTTCTATCACTGCCACAGTAGGGAGGAAACTATTGTCCGCTGTCGGCGCCTGTGCGGTGTCGTCCTCAGATACAACGCCCTTAACAGGGTTCAGGCCGAGCTCCGCAACTGAATAAACTGTGGTTACTGAAAAGGAAGAGTTAAAACATTTAGAAAGCTTTAAAATCCTATTCTGAGCACTAATGTATTAGTCTATTTAGTTAAATGTTATATAAATATGCTTACCAGCCTCAAAGCTGAGTGTCTGTATGTCCAGTGACGGTTCCTGTTTGAAGGCCTTTACGATGATGTGCTTCAGTTTAGGAGCATTCACATCCTCGTCTGTTTCAGGCTCCTCAAGACCCTCAGGTTCATCGTTGAGCTCTGTTTCTCCATTAAAGACCACGGCATAACGCACAGACACATCCTCTGAGCTGATCAACAGAACAAATCATGTCAGAAACGTTCAGAACAGACAGACCTTACTGCTAATGGATGTCTGCTAAGACAAAAGAGGGGATTTTGTGGATGCTATAGTTTCTCTTGAGACTTGAGCCATATAATGCTTCAATAAAAGTCACTTCAGGGGAATAGTATAAGAAATTTATGTTTGAGCTATTTACTGTGTTGTTTTGTCAAAAATCAATCATTATTACAAAGCACAATTACAGCCAATCCATTAAGAAAACCTTTAATAAAACTAAACCCACCGAAATCCTAGAACACGAATCTCTTTGAATCCTGGAACTTTTTCAAACACACGAATCATCTAAATAAAAGAAAAACAAAAGTGTGAAAGAAACATGAACATTTTCTCTCCAATCATTCTGCTTTGCAGTATTGGGCTTTGCATCTAGTAAAAACCATGATCTCTATATTTAGTGATTTTTATTACTGAAGGATTGATGACATTTTGAAGATATGTTTTCATTGGACATTAGCACATCAGCCAATAAAAACAACAAATTACATTTGCTGCATTGTACACTAGAGCTAGTCTGACTATCACCAGACCAAGCTCAATCTTTTAGATTGAACATTAGTCTGGGGAGTCTGCTCTGTATTTTCTCTGTACAAGAGGCGTGATCAACGGGCACAGTTCAAATGACTCTGTACGCAATTGGATAGTCCTTCAACCAATCAGACCAACGATCCTGGTGACGTACCAGCAGCAGCATCAACGGGTTGCCGCCATGGAGTGCTGCACTTCGGTGGCCGGCTTGTTGAATGTAAACAAGAAGCTGCTTGGTCGCTTCTCTATCGTCATTGTGTTAAACCCCCCAATAGCGCGCCAGGTGGATAAGCCAGTTTGTGATTGGTTGTTATGCTATTTTCTAATATTGTATAGACAAAATGATGAAATTGTTAATCGAGAAAATAGTCTATAGCCTATTGATTGATAATGAAAATAACCGTTAGTTGTTGCACATGTGCTACTGTAAAGGCTCTGCATCCAGGTAATGGACGTAAAAGCATGAATTAGAGGCAGACAGGTTTAAAAGGTCTACTGTCCCTGAAATTCAAAACATGACTTGTCTATAGGTGGTTAATCAAAACAGGCAAACTAAGCAGAAGGGGGAAATGCATGGAGATAAGCAAAAATCCAAAAATGCAGACATAACAAGCTGAAAGTGAAGTGGCCTGGAAATGTGACAAGAAGCTGATTAGGGGATTGGGAACAGGTGTGCATTTGGGTATGGAGGTCAGCTGATAGCTAAAGGTGGTAAGATTGAGGACTTCTGCAGGGCATCTGAAATGACGGGAAGAATTAGGCAAACTGACAACATTTAAAAAGAGTAATATCAAGAATTGGTATTTGCCATGACAGCTACACACAGATGCCGTTACTCTTGTTTCTTAATCCCGTAAAATGGGCAACAAAAACTACATTGTTTTTAAATAGGGCAAACATTTCCATTATGTTTGAAGGCTTGACATCAAAGTTTTAGGAATGAACCTGATTTGTGTAAGTGCACACTATTCGCATTTCTCTATGACCTTATTGAAAAATATAAAAAATATATATTTTGCCTCTCTGTACTGTTTAATAATATACTAATGGTTTTATACCAGTAGAAGTCATTCTTAAGAGCTGTGTTTAGAGCCTCAGTCCAATGCCTTCTTAGTCAGAGATAATCTTTATGATTAGATCTTACTATTTCAGGCTTGTGGTCATTTAGAAGTCATACCTAAAGTCTCTTGGTTGGGACCTAAAAGCTGTTAAATCAACCAGTGTGAGAATTACACTTAACAATGCCATAGAAACTGGCAATCAGATTGATCTCATTGTAGGACAGCTTGCATAATGATACAACAGTGCTGTGAAAGGAGGGAAGAATAAGGGGAGAGTAATTTAGGGCGAGACAGAGGAGGATTTTTTTGTCCGCAGAGATTACAGGTGACAAAACAGCTGTTGTGTGAAAAAGTGTAATAATACATGCCCATTTTTACCACAGCAGATCTCACTTGCTTCTTTTTCTGTAAAATTTCAGGGTTTCATTACCCTCAGAAGGATCTTAAAAAGCGTTTAAAACACAGTTCTGCTATCAGGTGTAAAGAAATGTAAAGAAGCAGACAGCTAACATTCACTGTGGGTCTGTAAAGTCACACTTGGCTCTCACCTTGTTTGTGAGCTCTCGTGTGATCTCATGGTACTGCGCGGCCCCTGGGTTACTGAGCAGCTTATTGTATGCCGGGTCCACGATGGTGACTCTAAACTCAACAATATACTCCTCATAGTTCTCTTTGATCATGTTGGGGTCTTCTGGGATCTTCCAAGGAAAAGCCAAATGACATTGCTGTTAGACTAGTGCCACCTGATTTTGTGTGTGCTTGGATTGTTAAATATTCAAAACCTTAACATGCAATTCTGAAACGTTGTGGGTTAACTTACCACGTCAGCCTCAGTTGGTAGCAGAAAAGGTGCCGGTGTCCATGTGCCTGAGACAAAACAGCAACTCACTTGTTAATGTATGATGTTGTTATGAAAATGTATTAATAATTTATAAAGTAATTAAATTGCTTTCATTGAACAGTATTGGTGCGTTAGTGTTCAACTCACAATCCCTTCCTGACTCTGTGGTTCCAGTGATAACTCTGAAAATAAAATCATGTTTACGTAACAAATTTAGTTAAACGACAATGAACATTTGCTTTACTAAATTCCTGACATGGTCAAGAATCCAATATTTATTTTTTCCTAATATCCCCAAAATTCCTTTTTCTGTCCAGGGTGGCAAAGATTGGTTCAAACATTCTTTTAACATTTTGAGCAGAGGTGCCTCTAATGCTTTCATTGCCTCTCCGAAAATGAAAACACTACATTATTTACCAATTAATTCACACTTTTCACTGTTAAAAACAAACAAAACATTTGTTCTATGCATATATTTTGGTTTAAAGGCGGATTCTAAAAACAGGGAACTCACATCTAACACAAAATTTAAGAAGGTTTGCACATACCCTTCAATTTCAGCTTGCTCGGCTACTCTCTGGAAATAAAAAACAAGATTAACTATCACAGATTTACACTGTAGACTGATGAGAAAACTGCCTCGCAGTATGAACATATTCCCATAAAAGTGGACTACTGAAGGTATTTCAGTTGTGTCCGGGTGCTGGACTCACTATGGCCACCAGGTCCAGATGCTCCTGAGAGCTGCTGAAGTTCTGGGCCAGGTCGTCCATGCAGAGGTTTTCATGCTGGCAGGTGTGAAGCCAGGCTCTGTACTCCTCTGAGTTTGGGACTCTGTCCAAGAAGATCCGAAACGCTTCCCAAATCGCTTCCTGACAAACTGAAAAGATGTCATGTAATTTTGTGGATGTTTTTTTTAGAATAAAATGCATCCAACATATATATATATATATATATATATATATATGTGTGTGTTAAAAAGCATATAAAGGATGACTAGACCTAGCAATACATATACTGTATTTGCAACAAGGGCAGACAGGATGAAAATTACAGCATGGAGAACTCAAATGACTGAAGATAAAATGGATTGCTGGTATTGATCTTGGCATCTCTGCATGTGAGGAGTTTGATTTAGCGATAAGCAATAAGATTGTGTTCCCCTCAGAGAAACATTTCTTGGCAGCTTCACATATGAATATGCAGCACATAACAGTCTAGAATGGCACAATGCTACAATAAATCACAAAATATATTTAAAGTGATATAATTGGGACAGCACAAAAAGGTAGGAATGCCTGTCTCAGTAAATGTCAAACTGTATATTTAAGGCTTTGCATGTCAATGACATTTATGCGAATATTAAAATTAGGAGCACAAATAGCCCCTGAAGCCACAGTATGTTTTAGCTGCCTCTTTGGGGGGAAACAAGCTCCACATTATTTGATATTTGATGCCTGTGGGAAATCTATTCTCTGACAAACTAATTTCTTGAGCAGTGCGATTACATCCAATACATCAAATTAATCTGCCATGATGATTTTAAAATCATACGCCACAGCAGCTGTGGAACAATTTTATACAATGTCATTGTAATAGTCAAGGTAGCAATCTTTGCCTCTTAAATCATCCACAATTCATCCCTCTTGAACAAAGATATTATTCATTCATTATATGAAGTGCTTCAGTATGTGTATCCCTAAAAGAGCTTTAGTGCATCATTCAGTGGCATCATGTCAATATCACCAGGCTCCAAACACTCGAGACAAATAACAAACATCTATATTTAGCTTCATGTATATGTATGTACATCAGTTGATAAGATTAAGAGAACCATACACCTTTTGAGAGGATTAGAGTATCTTTTTTCATTTCGTTCCAACTGCACAAAACTTGAAAGCAGAAATTTGCCCAACTGTTTGATTAAGTGCTTTATTCAGAGTCAATGTTTAAGAAAAGGCTTATCATTTCACTATAGGTCATAATTATGCATAAATTCACAATTACATGAGCTTACATCAAAGTCTACAGTTTACCTCTGAGCTTGTAATAGGCCCGATGGCTGCTGATGACTGTTTTCATCGTCTCCTGGGGACACACCTTGACCCCCGTGGTGAGCAGCGCCGACCTCTTCGTCCGATGGCCGTCCTGCTCTGCTCTGACATTTGTGGTGTGTCTGATAGGTCTGGAGGCTTCTAGAAAGTGTCGGTACTTCACATCCCTGAGTCCAGAAAAACCGTGGTCATGAAGGTCTGCAAGAGCAGTCAGTGAAGTAGTAAGTTCAGGAAGAAATATAATCATTTGTACAGTATTCAGTATTCAATTAAACATAAAACGTGTGAGCACTTCATGATAGGTACAGTAGCTGTTTTAACTATCATGTAAGTGTGAGATTTTTCACATGGCAAATGATGCAAGATGCAAACACAAAAATCTTGCTTATCTATCATAAGGGTGTATTTGATTTTTAATGACGTAGCTATTCATTTAAAACATGTAGCCTTTACCCTTATGGATGAAAGCAAAACCACAAATAGTATTCGCTGGCAACAAAACTCAGTTTGCTTTATCACAAGCAAAGCAGAGGGTTATTTTGAAAAAAGGGCACTGAACCAATTTCACACACAAAGATCAGTTGAACCGTGAAATCCTGTGAAAACAGCAACAACCCTGATGATGTCACAGTGATGCGTAAAAAAAACATTCAGAAGTGAAAGAAAAGGCAAAAGTACAAGACTGTGTACATAACGATCGTAGAGTTCAGGAGTAGCAGCTCACTAGCCGTTTTCAGGTTCGGTAAACATTTCCATTATAACACCGAGCTCCACCAATCAGAGACGTCGCTGTTACACTAAGTGTAGTACTTCTCCATGACATCACAAATAAAACATGTTTTTATTAAAACAAGGTTCATAGCATACACAATCAGGGGAGCATAAACCCATTTCACAATCTCATAGCTCATGGTAAGTCTACCTTGGATGGTTACGACATTATGGCTAATAATCAAAATCCTGATTTAGAATATATGAAAGAGATTTTTACTTCCGGAATCACACTGAGCTCTAATTGGGCTTGAGACTTTTTATATATTGACAGAAAGCTTTTCTTGTGAATTTGGTTGTGGAGACATGGGCATTTGGGGTATAATAAAACACGCTATCAAGTTGCATGGAAGTGCAATACTACATCACTGAAGTTCCCTTTAAATATCTACCTTTATTTGTCTTGTAGTGTGTATCCAAGAATCAGGCAGTTAACACCAACTACCATTGAGGAGGAGTATTTAATTTGACAGACACTTAATCCAACAAGTTACCTCATGGCATCTGTCCAGCCCTCTTACTGTAAGTTAACTGCTGCTTGATCTACCGCTCCCTATGAATAGCATCTGGCTTTGCAGTGAAAAGTATATTATACACAGAGGGTCACTGAGAGTCTATTTAGGGACAATTTAGCAGAAAGAAATCCTGTGAATTTTGTATCTCTTTCAGGTCCTATAGCTTTGAGGAGCTGGTTTGTGACTGGAAATGTTTCATTGTGAATCCATGGAAAGTGCACTGATGTATAGAGAATGCGAATGAGTAACACTCTCTTCTACCTAAGGAGCAGTTGCTGAGATGCCCTTGGGTGACTTGACCCAAGTTGCATCACTGAACCTGCTCAGTGGCCCAAAGTGAAAGGATGAAGTGGTGCTGGGCAGCGTCCAGGTGTGAATGTGCAGAAGTGCAGGCATGAGGATTACAGCTGAAAAAGGATGTGCGTGCAAAGCAAACTTTAAAGAGATTAAAATGAGGTGCAGGTGGATACCCAGCTGATTTTAGTGGCTATCAAAAACAAACCAACCGCACAAAAAAATTAAAGCCATAACAGACAGGACTATTTCCTTAAATGATATCACTGAAATGCTGCACACATTAGGA
Organism: Perca flavescens; assembly: GCF_004354835.1. Classification (NCBI taxonomy): domain Eukaryota; kingdom Metazoa; phylum Chordata; class Actinopteri; order Perciformes; family Percidae; genus Perca; species Perca flavescens. The sequence goes on from NC_041350.1 coordinate 17,442,489, forward strand.
GGAAAATTTTACCTTAGTAAAGAAAACAAGCTCAGCCGGTCGCAGGAATTACAGGAAGGTAATTCCACACCATTACACAAGCCAGCATGCCAGTCAACACTCCTGAGCACAGTCACCCCATTGAATAAAGCTATTTTAGAAGAAAGAGACTCATTGTGATGCCAGGTGGCAAACTTCTTTCTAAGACAATAAGCCAGGATTTCTAAGCCCCAAAACACAAGCTGGAGGTCGTCAGACCCAAATAATAATCCTTTGGATTAGGGAACATAATGATAACAGAAAAATAAAAAGAGTGAGTGTAAATAATGTAATTTCTGTTAGCATCAGACACAGAACTTTTAGCTGGAAATGGAGATGCTGTATTTTTGTGAAGATGAACAAGAAGAGGGAAATCTTTGTGCATTGATACTGCATCTCCACGACAGCCATTAAGTCAAGTCCAGCATGGTGAACACTGGACCACAAGCAGGAGAACAACACAGAAAGAGTCCAGAGAGTGTCAAGCAAGAACATGCTGCAAGTGTGTGAATTTGCATTTGCATGTTACACAATATCATAAACGCGTGTACAAGCTAATGTAATGCAGCAGATGAACCCTGCATCATTAACTAATATATATATATATATATATATATATATATATATAGTATTGCATAAGTAATAATATTGTATTTGGATATAAAACATGAATACAAATATTTAATTATTTAGATAATTCTGATTATCTAAATAATCAATTAGTTGATCATTAGAACATTTGTAAAAATGATATGGAAGATTTCTTGTTTTTCTTTGTTTTATATCTTTGTTAACTATCGGTAAAACCTTTGGATATACTGATATTCTAATTTAAAAAATAACTAAATGTAAAGATCACCTTGGGCTATGGAAAATTGTGATGGGCTCCTTATACTATTTTATAATGAAAGAGTTAACAGTAATGAAAGGAACCATTAGTTATGGCAATAATAACAATGATATTAAAAATAATAATTATGCAATGGATATGTCAGAATTTTAATAACTACAGTTTTACAGAGATGTATTCTCTCTGAGTTTGTTTGTGCCGTTGTATTTGTTTTGTATGTGATGTTTTTTTTATTTTTAACCAATTCAATGCTAAAACACCATTGCACCCCTAACACATTGTCTCATCATTCAACTTGAATATGTGTTAAGATTTAGTTGGGGGAGAAAAAAAAGATTGAGTAGCTGGGCATGCTAACATACAAACAAACTGGCTTGTGTGAAGCTTAAAATGTTCTGTTTCGTTGAGAATGACAGAAACTTGTGTTCACAGGTCACAGTTTGTGGTGGTTGTTGTATAGATACAGTGTCTGTTGTTGACATTGTGTAAACCTCCTTTATGCTGTCATACCTCAACAAAAGTAGGAATATGCATGTATGTTGTGCTACTTGTCATAATTCAGGAATTAGAATTAAACTTAAAAATTGAAAAACACAGGCATTCATTGATATTTAGCTAGACATAAATGGTAGAGCAAGAAAAGAAAAGACTGTGTTAATCACTGTATTACATCTAAATAATAACCTCTACAATGAACACTATTGTTTTCCTCAAATCCAAATTTGGCCCGACACCAAGAACATGCAAAGAATGTGCATTGACATTGCAGCCTTTAGCTTTGTGGGCAAATATCCCCCAGTTTAGTGTCTGTCAGGCAGACCCATTCACTTGATAAACCTTCCACTTGCAAACATTTTAGCAGATCAGGGGTGCCTGAAATGTAGCTAAATAATGTTTGTTTCCATTAATAGTCACACAAGCAAGGCATTTTAAATTAGTTTTTTGAAAATCGGTAAGCTTAAAGCCTGACTTGCACATGCAGAGACACGAGGGCCTGAGTGTGAGGAGGGAGTGTTTGAGCAGGCCTAAATGCCCAGTGTAGCCGCAAAAAGGCCTCACAGCAGAATTACAAGCCAGAAAAGATTAGTGTCCTGCGACACTGGGAACAGAATGGCTTTTGTTTACTTCAGGATAATGAGCTCACCCAAGCACATCACACTAAACAAGACAACCAGTGCAGATGAAAATGTTATCACTTGTGAAATGATGCTATCTTTCTATCTATCTATTTCTATCTATTATATGTCTCCAGCCGTATAATTCATAGTAAATATCCCTAACCTTAAAAGTGGCTCGCTGGCTCGCAAAAAAAATCAGTTTGAAGATGAGCTAACATTATGTAGTTTGCAGAGAGAGATCTTTAAATAGAAAAACCTTGTTGCCCTTGAAGTGGATCACCACCTCTTTAAGTGTCCCGTCATACAGTAGAACCTCAATGATAGAAAACCTGCAGAAAGGTCTTCACATCAAATAATAATTTGTTATTACCTAAACATAAAGTAAAGAACAGTGACCTTTTTCATTTTCCAAAGTTGGGTCCTTCTTTCTTGGCATGTGTGTGAAAGAAGCAAATAGAAATTAGCGGCTTACTGCTATATATACAGAATTACATCTGTACTTGCTAAGAGTGCAGCCTTAAAGAGTTAGATGGTTAAAAAAATAACAAAAAAACTAATGCCAACGTCTGTGTGAATACACACAGCATCGCTTTCTCCAATCTTAACAGCAATGCACAAACTGAAAGAAACTTCTCAACAGAAATACTTCCTACAGGATTCTTACCTTTGATTTGACTTGCTTGGAGGGTAAACAGACAGAAAGTGAAGAATAGTCCTGACTTCAAAAGCATGATGGGTTAATTTATGTAGTTTTCAAGCCCAAAGTTGTCATTTGTAAAGAGACTGTTGCAAATAATAAAATCCACAATCTCATTTATCTTGAGTCCATTAGCAGAGTGTGCAACAGTGTCCACATCTGTGCTGACAAGGTCTTCCGCTAGTTAGCATGTACCAAAAGCAGGGTGTCCAGTCCACTCCTATCTGTGCTCCAGCTCAGTTCTTCAGCAGAATTTAGTTATTGGATGCTGCTGGATCCCTGTAGACAACCGAGGTGGCTGCATGAGTAGATGAGCAGAGGGAGGGAGGAGAGGTAGAGGAAGGAGAGACGGTGGTTTGGCTCAGGAGTTTTCTTCTATGCTGTCAGTGTGACAAACAGTGACGAGGTTAAAAAAGCAGGCTCCGTTTTGAGTCTAATCCTTTTACCTTCTTCTTGCTGCTTGTAATCCCTGCGAGTCCACGTGGCCGCCCGGCCTCATCCTGTTAGCCACCTTCTGGACCCTCATCTGTCAGCTGAACAAACTTGGGGATCTGCCAACCAGCCTCGACCAGATAACTACTCCCTGCAGTTGCCCCAAGTTGATCACTGACGCCCAGACTCTTTGTGTGTTCTTATTCGCCTCTACATGTCACTGTCCAACTGCCTAGCTCTTCCTCTTTTCTCTCTCAGTTTAGATGTATCCTTCCTGGGTGCCCACAGCAAATTCCTGCCTCTCAGGCCAACAATTCTGGGTGCCAAGTGAGGTCAGGATTGCCGTTTTGTTCTGTGCTGTTCACACGGCTATCAGTCAAACAATGTGCCTCGTTCCTACTCTAGCTGCACAGCCAAGTTCAGGGCTCTCTTCTTCCTGTAAAGATCAGTGTCTACATCTAACCCTGACCCTGTTGGCTGTTGCTGATGCTGTTTGGTCCTCCTGCTCTGTTATCTGCACTGTTACCTGTGAGATGGAGGAACCAATGAACCCAACTCCACTTCCTGAGGTGTCTTTTTGATGCTCACTTATTCCATATTTGTCCCATCCAAAGATAGTTTGGCATTGCTACGCAGCAAGAAAGAAAAAAAGCCGGATCAGGAAAGTCTCCGTCAAAGATTCTGTCCCTCTATTCTCTCTGCAGAATTGGGTGCTGAAGGTAATGGCTGTGATGGTAGAAGCATGTGGGACCTCTCCTGTTATGGTGTATTAGGGTGCTGAAGGCTCCATGTTTTAAGTGTCCACCCTTGCCTCTACTTGTGAAGAGGATTAGCCGCCCCTTGTTGGTTGTTAACAATTTGCGACAGTAAATAAGCCTCTTCAAGAGCAACATAATCCATCCAGGCTGTTTTCTGACACAGTAATCTGAACTTGAACTAATAATTGTTGCTTCATGAAAAGGGACACATTTTGAAGCAGTATTATTCAGTTTTTTGGCCACTTAGAGGAAGAAGTTGTTGCTAACATGTCAAAAAAATAAAATCAGAGAGAATGAATTCAAGATTATATTTCACATAGTCATATTTGATATATATTTGTGATACTGTGTTGATTACTGAGGGATACATTTTTCTTACCTCTCTCCAATGGTTGGTCATAGGTCAGAGGTCAGGGTAATTACTGTCTTCTGAAGTTGGTAGAATATATAACATCAATGCTATTTAAATATTTTGTTGCATGCAAGACCTTGACATTTTACAAAAGTAGTCAGAAGAACTTCCTTCATCTCTTCTTTACTAGCGTGGACTTCAACACTTTAACTAGGTAATATCAGACAGGTACAGGCTGTCACATAGTTGGGTTGAGAAGATTATACAACAAAACTAACGCCATATATATTTATATACTGAAGGAGGCCCCAGTACCCACACTGACATTTGTGAGGACTGCTTTTTTCATGTTGACTTTTTCAACATAAAATCTACTATAAATACTTCACCTCCCTTGGTAAATTAAACTGAAAATGTAAATTTAACTTTACATGTATCGACAAAGTTTAGAATGCCAAGTCCTCTCTTGCACACTTTGCATATGTTGTGTAGTCAAACCTGACCCTTCCAGTATGTGATCAACCCAAATCCTTCAGGATTAGGGTCAGGGTCACATATCAGGTCTCAGTCTAGCTTAATTAAGTCAAAGACTGTTGGTTCAGGGTGAGGATAAAGAATACATTTAACATTTGGCCTTAAGCATCATTATCAAGTTCAAGTCTAAAATAAACTGACACTAATGCAACATCATTGTTGAATTTTAGCATAATTTATGCATAAAAGCAACCTAATCGTGTAGCTGAGTCTTGTAGGTAATAATGTATTCTGAGATTCACTGTATATTCATGAGTCACTTTGATATTTTTCCCAAGAAAAACAAATCCTTGTCAGTCTTAACCAGGATTTTGCTCAGACAAGCTTGACCTTCTCCCGCTGGCTGATGACTTGAATCATGGTCCAATTAGAGTGGTCAGTTTAAATTATGCAGCAGAGGGGAAGTGGTACTTGCCATCTGTCAGAATTGGTTATTTCATTAGGGACAGAGCCTAGGTTTCTCTGGCTGGCAGAGTCTGGCAAAATGAGACACCTATGCTGTTATATCCATGATCCATATCTTTAGCTATTACAGTATGCATTGTGCAGTGGCATTTCTTTGGTAGACAACTACTTTGAACAGATGCAAAATCAGAATATACTTTTTGATATAATGTGCTATTTCACATTTCCCATTTCTCACATTTTTCACATTTCCCCATAATTCACATGGTCCATGATGACATGACATGCAAATTGTTGTTTTTCCACACTGGAGGGACATGGATGGATGGATGGATAGATGGATGGATGGATGGATGGATGAATGGATGGATTTATGTTTACGTATCTATCTACCTAACTACCTACCTACCTACCAACCAATCACTAAAGCCACACTATATTCAGCTGCCAGCAGGTGGGGACTTTACTGCTTATGCAATTAAAGGTGTAGGCCTATATGAAAAATAAAAAAGCATGAATCTCTGAATGTCAGTAATGACCACGTTTATGGTCATTTGTAGTTGTGTTCTACAAATAGCAATAGGCTATAACAAAAATCTATAGCTGCCCTACAAAGCCAACATGAAGTAGAAGCAATAACTGCCATTGCAACTTTTGACACTTGTGGAACTCATGCAATTGGTTCAATATTAGTTCATTATACTGTAAATATTAGACAGACAGTACAGAGCTGATTACATAACTATAACTATTTACTGTAAATACCAAAATAATGTTTATTTTCTTTTTTTTTTAATTAAACATTTATAGATACTGTGTTTTCCCCTAAAGATTGTATAAGATGTAGCCTATACCTCAAAGTAACATTACAAACCTCTGATAATCATTTTCAGCGAGGTCCCAGCTTTCAACCTTCCCTTGGAGAGCGGAGAAAGACCAGTGCCTCAGGGCTACAGTATGTCTAATATTAGAGTCCTGTTTGTCGTAGGGCTCCTCTATGGGAAAATCCCCTCTGGGCTGTTTATCGATGTGATCCACTCTACTAGACCTGCAGCAGTGAAAGTGCCAGTGTGAAGTCTAAGTGCCTGTGCCAACTTCAACTCTGTGACCTGGTACTGGAGTTCATACGTGAGGGTGTTCTTAGTCGTCCATAATCTGTGATGAAGATCTGTTCATAAGTGTAGTAGCCTTGAGATAACTGCCGCTGAACTTTGTGATGCCTTTGAACCTGTTAACACTTATGTAGACACAGGCCACTGACTGCTGTGTGGACATGTAAAAGGTCAGGTCTGGCTGTATGGTTGTATAACCATCAGTAAGTGGCAGTAACATATCTTAAATGTAGGGGATGATACTCTTTCTGCGTGACACTGATGTCAAGTCCTTGTTGTTTTGTCTAGAAATTAGATTGTTTAGTGACCTGGGGGGATTTTAGATTTTACGATTAAATACTTACACATTTGCAACAGGCTATGTTCAGTAATACATCTAAATTTGATTTGATTTCTGTTGCACCAATAAAATACATAAATAAAGTACCATTTCTATTAGTGCCTATATGATACTTTGGGGAATAGAAGCATGTTTTGACAGTTTCATCTCCAATCAAGAAACAAAAAAGCTTTGCTTGAATAAAATAAAGTTATGTTTCTAGGTTTAATCAGGAAATATTTGATCAAAGAATAAGTAAAAAAGGCTTAGGTTCAATAGCAGGCCCATAAAGCACAGCAGTTAGAACTTCATATTTACAGTGAAGTGAATGAATTTAATATGAATAAATTCAAAACATCAAAATAATTAAGCAGTTTAGGGTGAATTGGAGCAACTGGATGAATGACCTCAGTGTTTCTAAAATCCTGGCTACAGCCCTGCTCATGCTGGGAGATTGCTGCTGTAACCATAAGCCTGCCAAGTCAGTAGTACTCTACAGATATCCAGTATTAAAGTGTGTCACAGAGGGTTTAATTGCTTCTAATTCAAAATTTTGTGCGGACTTTGCAAAAAAATAAAAACTCCAACAGAGGGCAGCATGTTGAATTGTCCAAACCACACAGTGACTATTTGAAATTTAGGAGTTCAGGCTCTGCAGACACACAAATAACTCATTCAGAAATAAACCTCTTATTTCCAAAGCTACTTTTGCCTAAAACTCATGACCCACTAAACATTCTATAAATGACATATTTACGAACATTTGGAAATCAATTATTTCTGTTGAATAAATCAATTTCAGTGGATGGATTATGTGAAGTGAAAATCTGAAAAGTACATGCTGAAAGGATGAAGTTGCCAGGAACCTTGAAGCAATGCATTTCAGTATTTTGTTCTCACTATAAGGTAGATTGCTTATGGAAATGTGGTAGTTAATGATGCACATATGAGTGTGTGTGCAATATGAAATAAATCAGTCTTTTCTTTTAGCATTTTTTTGCCTTTCTTAGAAAGTTGGTAATAGAGAGTTGACATACAATGAGGGAAGAGAGAGGTCCATCACTCACACTGGATGCCCATAAATGTCTTTTTCCCCACCTTTGGTTTATTTTACTGAAACCAAAACATGCTAATGGGTCATGTGAGTATTTTGTTAGTGTTACATTATTATTGTGAGGCAATGCACATTGATTTGTGCACAATCAATGTGCATGCATGCAATGCCATAAAACACAATAATAGCGCAACTATTGAAAAAACGCAGACATGATGGGGTTGTGATGAATTACCAAGTGTGCAACTTTGAAGTCTAATAGCTGATTTTCATAACATACATAAATTAACGGAAAACCAACTGTTTGCTGGAATGGGTAATGCAGGTTATGCACACCATGCTTTGATTAGGAAAATGATCAATGATGAACAATAACACAAACACTCTTTTACTTTGACTCAGTAAATAGTCAATTCCCCCATAAAATGCTCCGACTTGAATGGAAAGTAGCTGAAACATGGAGGCAGTCGCAGTGTAAATTATAAACGCAATATTTTCTATCCTGTAGGGAGCTAACAACCTCAAACCTCAAACGAGGGTCCTGCCGTTCACTTTCTCCCAATCACTTGTTTCCCACATTTCGTTCAAAGTTCAACACATAGTTATATATGCCAAGGAATAGAACAGAATACAATAGGACTAGCGGTCTAAGACAGCCAAGGACTTCAACAAGTTTAGCTCACAGCCATCCCCTGCCTCTTCTTCTACACCCCCAACCACCCACACACCCTCACTGCCTCCTCCCCTCTCTCCCTTGCTTCCACACCTCACTCCCCAGTGGTGTGCCCACCTATCCCAGTCCCCCCACCACTACAGCACATTTCATCTCTTTAAGCACCCCCTCTGCTTGACAATCACACCTGGCCAGGTGAGGAGACAGCTGGAGAGGCTTCACCAGCGCAAGGCTGCAAGCCCTAACAGCATCAGCCCCAGGGTCCTGAAGACCTGCGCCAGTCAGCTGTGTGTTGTTCTCCAGCATCTCTTCAACCTGAGTCTGAGCCTGCAGAGGGTGCCACTGCTATGGAAGATGTCCTGCTTTGTCCCGGACCCCAAGAAGTCAACTCTATCTGGCCTCAAGGACTACCACCCAGTAGCTCTCACATCCCATGTGATGAAGGTGCTGGAGAGGCTGGTCTTGGCATGCCTGAGGCTGCAGGTGAGATCTTCTCTGGACCCATCCGCTGTCATCTATCTGCTGCAGCAAGCTCATTTGCACCTGGATGGCGGTGGCGGCGCTGTGAAAATCCAATTTTTTGATTTCTCCAGTGCATTCAACACCATCCAGCCACTGCTATTAGGTGAGATGCTGCATCTGATGCGTGTCGGTGCGTCCACAGTCTCCAGGATCACTGACTACCTGACAGGCAGACCACAGTTTGTCCGTCTGGACTGTGTTCTCTCTGATGTGGTGGTGAGTGGTACAGGGGCTCCGCAGGGTACTGTGCTGTCGCCTTTCCTGTTAACCATATACACCACAGACTTCCAGTACAACTCAGAGTCATGTCACTTACAGAAGTTTTCTGATGACTCTGCAGTTGTTGGGTGTAAGGGATGGATGGAGGGAGAGTAGAGAGCGCTGATGGACAACTTTGTGGAATGGGCTGGTAAGAATTACCTGAATATTGGAGATGTTCTACCAGTCTGTTGCCAGCGACACAAACAGACTGAACAAACTGATCAGGAAGGCTGGTTCCGTTATTGGCTGCAAACAGCAGACATTTGAAGCTGTGGTAGAGAGGACAAACTGTTATCCATCATGGAAAACCCCGACCATCCTCTCCACCCCACACTGGTCCACCAGCAGAGCACCTTCTCTAAAAGGCTCTGACTGCTCTGATATGGCACGGACCGCTACAAAAAAATCCTTCCTGCCACATTCCATAAAACTGTACTGTACAACAATTCACAGCTGTCTGTGAGATGACTCATCTCATTACCACACACATTACAATATTGCATATTATTCTAATTGCACACTGGTTACTTCATATTTAATATACCATACTTTATTTTGTTGTATATACTATGTATGTAGGTTGTACATTTTTGTATTTGTATAAACATGTTTATTTTTTTCATCTCTCTAAATAAATTTTTCAGTAGTTGTTCTGCCATTTTTATTTTTACTATCTTATTTTATTTTATTTTATCTATTATTTCCAGTAAATGGGATTAATAAAGTCCATCAATCTATATACAACTTGACGTAGCCCATTTTTTATACTTCTATAGCCTTAGTTACGTGAAACAACACAACATAATTGTAGGCCATTAGAAAGAAAGTAGACATATATTTAAAACATTTCCACCATCTCAACACAGAATACCCATTAAACAATGCAATTGACATTCATTAAATTAGCTGCAAGTAACACTGTACCTTGCCTTGCATTGCCAGACCTTCCTGTGCCTAAACAAAATATCAAATGCAAAAAAAAAAAAAAAAGTGCATTTCAGAACATACACACACATATCAAGAGAAGTGTGAAGTGTTGTTAGGATAATTATTTATCAAAGAATGGACAAAATCACTGGAGTTCTCTCTAAGTTATTTTACTTGCGCATGCAGAGTCAGTTTACAGCACTTCAACGTAAGTACAGTAAATGACTGAAGAGTGTTCTCAACAGTTGCTTTTTAAAGGAATTGGGAGTCAAGTTAGTTATTCGGTTCATGCCATCAGTAGGTTTTCTTCTTATCTCTGGTCAGGCCCGGCATCTCCTCCACATTATGCGCTCTGCCCTCAGGGATACATCCTGTGCTCAGATTTCATGATTAACACATGAAAGACAGAAATACTAAAACACAGAAATACTAAAACAGCAGTTTGGATGCAAAAGGTTTAACAAAGACACTGAAGCAACACTGTTCTAAGCATAATTTTTCTAACAAGCTCTTAGTGCATAAATATGATAAAATGCAGATTCTGTCTGTTTAATATAATATACAATTTGTTAGATTAGAACATCATCTATGAACTAATTTAGATTTAAAAATATAAATATTCATTGAACTATGAAAAAAAAAAGATAATTTAATTTAAATCAATGAATCTGAAAACCTTTCACGGACCCCTTTTTAAGAATCACTGGAAAGATGCATAACATGTGATTTTAATGTCCCCAGTTTGATTCCAGCTGAGGAACCCAAGTTGTAGTAAACCGTGTTTTAGTCCAAAAAGTCACTGATTTGTAGCAAAAGACAAATCACAACAAGGCATTTTCATAGGAAAACATGCACTTAACATTCACACAGCAGGGTTTAATAAATATCAATCAGTAGTTGTCCACAGGGAAATCTGTAACACAGTGAATACAAACTAATAACAACTAATTAATTTTATTGGCCAAATGCCATGTCAGTTTGGATTTGTCTCAAACACTAATTGCATCCAAATGTATCCATGTGCATCTTACAGAACATATGACAGGTTCACTCTAAAACTCACTTATAGGCCTCAAAATCGCATCAAATGTTCATCAGGAGACATACATTTTAGCCTAATTAAAACAACAGGATGGACCAAACCTCCAAACACCCAGGATGTTGACATATTGTAAGCACTCATATATAATGTTGCACAAGGACAAATCATATATGGAGACACATCAACCTTGCAGGCAGAGAATATCAATCACTGAATAGATAAAAATATGCTACAATTGTGAAAAGACACTGATGACATCAAGGCATACATCAGGAACCTCTCTCCTGAAGAGATACCTGCATATCATACATGTAATGAAATATCAGATTGAGGCAGCTTTAAATGACCTATTAAAGAGGTCATATGCAATCAGAGTTCAAAAAGGCCCATGGTATTATGAGGAACTACATGCAAAATGTAGCCTGTTTATCACGTTCCCCATGGGCAGGCTTTGTTTTATCTTGTAGGAATGGAGTAAAGCAGCAGGAGAGACAGTGATAGAGATGGGGTGGGAGGGAGGCTGAGGAGGAGAAGAGTAATGATAATGGAGCAGAGGCAGAGTGACAGGCAGACATGAAGGGAGGAGAAGATGGAAAAATAGTTGGATGAATCGGGAGAAACAGTGCTGCATGGCAGGGGAACAAAAAGGGTGAGAAGCGGAAAGGGGGTCAGGTCAATTGACAGCCCATCAGGGATGCATTTGTTATGTCCAGCCATATTAATTCACACCTGTTTACAGCCCAGAGCAGCCTGATAGAGGAAAGCATGACTAAATCCACTGCAAAATATAAACCTGTCAAAACTACATCCACCACAGGCCGACACGTGTATTACTGTGATGTTGCCGTGGCTCCTGACTGATGTGATGCCCTCATATTTTTACACCAGTCAAAGCAGAAAATGTAGAAGCATGTACCAGATCTAAGAACGCCATGAAGATTATCTGCGCTCTTGTGTTTTTAAGGTGTGCATTTTCCTGTTTGTGTGTTGACTTTGAGCTTAAGTGGATCAGACATTTTTAATCATGTCAACGTGGCTTTACTCAGAGTAGAGAGCTCTCGCTTTGTCTGAAGATGTTCAGCTTTCCCACTGCATTTAAATTCTAAATGGTGAAATGGCCAACATGCTATTCCTCATTTATGAAAATGTTCAGATAAGTAAAAAAACATGCGTACCTGTCAGAACACAAAAATAAGGGTGCCTTATGCTGTAACCTCTTACTGAACAGGTACACCACATCGCAGCATACTGATTATCCACAGAGGGCCTCAAAGTTAGAAATTAGCTTTGGACTAAGTTTTGATCTTGATCATGTGCATTTCCGATAGTCAACGCCATTGATATTTCTGGTCGATCACCTTTATTTATTCGGGGAGGGTCACTTAAGAGCAAGCTCTCATTTCCAATGACGCCCTGATTACATGCCATACAAAATTATAATACATACAAAACCACCGAACATAGCAATTAATATACACTATACAGTTGCAATACACAGTACGCACATAAAATAGTTACAGAATGTTAAACTCAAAATGCACATGTACATTCAGTATACATGGCTTCATAAAGAAGACATTTAAAGTGATTAAATAGAATTAGGCTGTTCAATTTCATTAGAAAATGCGGGCTATTCCATTTACATGGGGCATAATATTGGAAAACAGTTTTGCCTAATTCTGTCCTAACAAATGGAATATTCAGGACCAAAGAGTCACTAGTGCAAGTGTCATAGTGATACGATTTAAATGTAAATGTAACAACCCTGATCAGGCAGTCATGAGGTTAATGACCAGAACCAATCAGGCAGCACAGAAGGAGTCGCAGGTTAACCTAAAACTGCTTCTACTCCACTTTAGGTTATTTCTCATTGGCCAACATCTTCGTCCTTCTTTTTTTTGTAATGACAAATTGATTACCTACTTACCAGTCATAGTCAGAAAATGTGTTATGGAGGAACGCCAGGGTTGACCAGTGAAGATTGCAGTGTGGTGGATAACACCTCTGACTCCCTAGGACACCACTCCTGCAGTTAAATTGGGCTGAAATGAGTTTTCTCTGCAGGGTGAGCTCGCCTCACTCTAATATGGGGGTGACTTGCACCTCCAAAATTTGAGATATGCAATTTAAGATGGTGTGGCATCTGGTAGGAATAAACGTGTGGACATCGGGAATAAGAGAAAGTTGAGCTGGATACGCAGCTGCAGATGGATGGTAAATAGATCAGACCACACCCCACAAAGGCACTAAGATCATGCTTTATTTCTTCACAGTGAAGAAAACCTGAAGGCGGTGGTATGGTTCCTTGTGTGTGTAGTGGTTGTCACAGTCACCACAGTTTGAACTCCAGATTTAATGGGACTGTTAGTCCGTGCAGCTGCCTCAGTAGATGCTGTACTATATTTTCCATATGATATCACACTGGCAGATATAATTCATGCTTCATTTAATGATTTCCCAAGAGTCCGTTCAGTTTTGTGGCATGGCTGCAGAAAAGCAGCTCAACTTAACTCATATGATTTGAGTCAGGCCGGGGAAAAAATGGACTATATCAGTCAGAAAAGTGTCAATGCAACTTTCTATTACAGTTGCATCCCCGGTAATGTCATACAGTTATTTATTTTTCTTGACAGAGACATGCATAATGTGTTGTATTTTATAAGTGTTGATACTTAATAGTGGATTTAAAATAAATACTGTGGTTGACTTACAAAGGGGAATCAAATACTAAAACTTCATCAGCTTCCATTTGACTAAATGCTTGCTGCAATTTGGCTTTGTAGTGCAATATAGTTGATTTCTGCCTGAGCTGGTAGAGAATTATTTTCCTTATGCTTGTCAAAGGTTCGACTGAGTAGAAAAATAAATGTTGCTTTTCCCCTTCCATCCAAGAAATTGTGTGACAGCTTTAGAGCAGAAGACCTCTCTATCCCACACTGACGGAAAGCTGATAAAGAAACCAAAAGTGGATAAGAGAGTATGGTAAGATTATTATTTGCATATTGAAGGTAAATTATTCTTGATCCTGAACTTAAACAGCATACCTGTGTGTTAAAGTGTGTGACATGAGCAGGAAGCTTGTTTTAAAGTGCGGTTGAGGTTGAGTGGGAGGAGGTATGTTGCCTATTGGAGTGACAGGAAGCTTGGGGCGGAGGAAAAAAGGCTGAATTAGGTTCTGTCAGGCAAATGTCATGCTAATAGCTTCAGTGACATTTTGTATTGTTATTTCTTGTGAAAATGGGAAATTACAAACATGCTAGTCGTGTTTCCATCTCAATGCACCTTCTCATGCTTAATATCAAAAGGTTAATACACAATATGTAAATTATCCCCGAGGTGAGGGAAAAACCCTCATTTATATTCTTCAAGGCTCTTGAATAAAACCGAAATCCATCTATGTGTGAGGTTGACATGTTGTTTTATTATTGCAGGAATTGTTCCTCTGACAAAATTGTTGTTGCCAAAAAATTTGCGATGATTACTTAGAAAACTATAATATAATAATAATTTATAATATATATAATAATAATACCAAACTAATGTCCAGGTGCAAATATATTTTAGACATAGTGCTGGAGAAGGGGAAGGTGAGATATACAGAGAAACAAAATGACCTCTTGTGTTGAAATGCCATCTTCTGTGTTGTAGCAGTGTCTGCCACAAGGACTCAGTAACGTTTAGTGTGTTTGACCTCTGAGCAGGGATATCTCAAGTTCAGCACAAACTACAACTAACTCCCACCAGCTCCTTATTAGACAACAGTTTAGTTTTCTTACTTTCAACTTTGTGCACCTTGAAAGACTCAGTAATGGAAAGCACAAGTAGTGGCAGGATATTTGTTAAATGTAGCAAGTAGCTGACAATGCATTTCTGATTCTTTCATGTGTGTAAATGTATGATATTTCATGCTCAAATCAAACCACACTTCATCTCTGCCAGGTGAAAACATTTTATCTCTAGCTCTTTAGGAAAAACTGTAAGAAACTCAGTTGACCAGATTGCTTTTAATGGGGGTTTAAATCCAAGTGATCCAACTTTCTCTGTCTATTCATGATTTAACACAAAAGACACTGTAATCTGAGTTAATGAGGTTTTTGCGTAACCAATATGCAGGTGAACAGAGGACACCCTTCTTTCTCTCACTGTTCATACATTGAGGTCCCATTGCCAGTGATGCACATGCAGTATGGATGGGTGATCATAGAGCAACCAAATCCTCAGCAGCATGCACACCTCCACTACCACCACCACCACCACATAGAATGGCCTAATTTGGTGATATATTGCTTGTCAGGCCAGTATTGATGTTAAGTGTGATAGATTTACCAAGCTCCACTAGTGACGGTCCCACAGGTGTAAACACAGCCAGTTGATCAGATCTGGTGAAATTATTTTACACAATTACTAGGATTTTCTAGATAAAGGCAGCCAAATACAGCGTGCCTTCTAATTTGGACTGCAGGGGAATCCCAGTTTATGATTCAGAGAAACACATGATAAGACATAGGTGAGCTGGAGGAGAAGCTAATGCAAAGTGCTGCGAGTCTTTGAACTACTTTATTGAAACTGCTTGTGGCAATGGATCTGCTGTGAAGCATGGAAAGAGAAAGCATGACTGAAGGCTGTGATTTAACATGCACAATAACATGGTGTGCACTTCTCAGTGAAACCCTCATCCAAACATGAGCTGATGTGTGTTTAGTGTTTGTGGGCATAAATAAGGCGGAAAATTGCTCCACTTTTGACTCCGCTGTCGAATTTTAGCCCTGTATCATCTTGTTATCACCAGGTATTGATCAAAGTAGAATATAGATTAATGGTTTTGCCAATAGGTATTAATGACGTTTTGATATGATGAATTTCCACACTGTTTAGGCTTTTATGTCTGTGCATGTCCATTCACATGCCTACAATGCAAGTGAATGGGTTTAATTTGACCGAAGCTGTAATTCAGTGGTCAACATTTGGAAAACATAATGTGCAAAACTATATGTAAGCAAATAAGTTGCAAAATGTAGCCTATTGTTTTAGTTAACAATACTGGCTTATTTTTTTCACCAACAAACTTTTTAAGAGTAGATGTAAATAATAAAAAGTTGCATCTTGTCGCATTAGCACAGATGCTATGTACAACAGGATTTCTTACAAAATGCTAACTATACAGAATGAGGATGGCTGAAAACTGATATCTAATTGTTATTCACCCTCAATCTCCTTACCGTCCCGTGTTGCCTAATACATGACTTGCTGACTCGTTTTCCTTCCTGTCAAGGTCAATTGTTATCCCCTTGGTAATTTATTAATAGCAGATGGGCCCTCGTGCCTCCATTTTTCAGCTGATGGATGCTGCAAACCTTCTTAGACCAGAAAGGTTGAAACAATAAAGCTGTTAAACCAAACTACATTCTGTGAAAGAATATTTTATAGGTTCATTATCCATGTGTTAAGCCTCACTAGCTGTTATCAGCATCATCCTTCACTCCACAGCAGACCTGTGGCAAACCAGCAATGCAGCACATTCAGCTATGAGAAAAAAAAAGTGGTTGTATAATTAATGTATTTGCTTGCACAATGCAATCATTCTGTGTCAACAAAAGGATAATGTGTACTGTTCTGCAGCTGGGGGTAAAGTGTTACTTACATGAGCCATGCAATACTCCTTTGGATACACAAAATCATAAACCCTGTTTGTTAAATTAATGTTTATCTGGTCTGTAACGGATCAACTCCACTCTGTATCAATCTCTGCATGCATTCAGAGGGTCTGTGTGACATCTGCAGTATGAGCACTTGTGCTATCCTGTATGTGTAATGAAAATATTGAATAAAATATTCCAAGTTCCCAAAATTTTAAAGTAAAACTCCAGC
Source organism: Perca flavescens (assembly GCF_004354835.1). Taxonomy (NCBI): domain Eukaryota; kingdom Metazoa; phylum Chordata; class Actinopteri; order Perciformes; family Percidae; genus Perca; species Perca flavescens. The sequence continues at coordinate 17,459,431 of NC_041350.1, forward strand.
CTTCAAAGTCTGTTTACAGGTCTTGGGTAGCCTAGAAATCTAGACGCACCCTAGCGGCAGCAAATTTAATTTGCAGCCAGGGGGGTCTAGGCACTCTCCGTTAACTTGCGAGCTGGAAAAACCAAACTCTGGTCAGGCCAATCACATCGTGTATAGAGTCGGTGGGCGGGCTTATGGCTGCTGCTGCTGGGAGCAGCGGTCTTCTGGAAGACTTGGAGTTAAGCTTTTCTTTGAGAAAAGAACAAATAACGGCACAGAGATCATTCTTAAAAAAGGAAGATGTGTTCGGAGTTTTGCCGACCGGATACGGCAAAAGTTTAATCTATCAACTAGTTTAGCTACCTTCTTCGTTGCTCTGCCTGGTTGTAGCGCTATCCTATTGCGTGCAGAGAGAATTTGAAAGACAACCGTTTATCCCGCCCCTCGGATTGAGCTCCGTCAATGGTGAGTTCCCAGACCCAACATCTTCTATGTGTAAAACGGTGTATAAAGCCTTTTGTAGCTCCAGAGGGAGCTGCATGATATCTAATAAATTGCCTCAAGTGATCTCATTTGAGTCAGCATCAGTTGTGTCTGAAGACTTCAAGTTTTTAAATGAAAGAAATCTAGGGGTTCTTGAAGCTAGTGGCTCGAGGCTACATTAGCCACTACTGACATAACACACCCTGAATCTCAGACCGAACTGTCTGCGGTCGACTTGAATTGTGGGTAGAACAGAGATTGACTTTAGTCTTTTGAGACTCAGGTGACTGTAATTTGAAGTGTTTTTATGTTTATGTTGTTTACTTTTTCTTATTATTAGGTGGTGTGATTGAGGACAAAATTTGTTTCTAATGAATCTTCACAAATACCTTTGCAATAATAAATCTCTCTTTAGCCTGATAATTAAACCTACATCTTATAATTATGTTCTAGGAGCTTCTGTTTATGTACTTATACTTATATGCGCTGGTGATCTGCAAGGACTTTTAACCTGTAACTCAAACTTCAAAGGGCTTGCTATTGCTCATCGTCCAACAAAAGTTTTTGTTTTAATGTCCAATATCTCTGAGGGAAGATATGTGTATATACTATATATCATAAGATTTACTTTTTTCAGTCTTTCAACATACTGTTAACTGCTCCAGAAAATCTGCCTGCTCAGGTGCACTCATCTTTCATGCATGACGGGCCATATGAAAATTCATATAATATGGAAAGTGTGTTTGCATGTGAGTTGACAATATAAGTGCCCCATTCTGTATGTGTGAAGTACACCAGAAGAGCATTGCCCACTGTCACTCTCATCACTTATTGAATTGTGACAGCCGTTCACCACGCAGATCGTGTCCTCCTCCGCCTGGAGGAAGGCAGCAAAGAGACGGAAAGGGCAGGAAGATGGCGGAGAGTTCAAACTTTAGTGAGAATCTCGGCCACAACAAACTCTCATTGTGACATTAGAGAGAAATGTCAAGAGGAACTGATGTGAAATGACGCCCAATCATCCAAATTAATCTGTATTAGTGAATGCTCTGCCACGTTCCGTGAGCGCCTTAAGAGGTTGTTGGATTTCATTTTGACATCATTGTGATACGCTGAGGGCCATTACTCCATTCTTTTATTTCATTTCAAGGTAACGCTTTAAAACAAAACTACAAGTGATCTGTCAGAATATCTGTGCTGCTTTCAACATGCCAACAACAATGAAAGAAATGTTTTTACTGCAGATTTGGAAGAAGTTTTGACCAGAGTCATGATTTAAACGCCATTAACATTCCCACTCATAGAACAAGTGTGCCAAACAAATACTTTAAAGCCTTTATTGCACAGCATCTCTGAATGTGAACAGATAGATTCCCAGAACAACATACCTTTTATTTTACATAATGCTGACAAATCCTTTAAATCACTCTCTATAGCCATGAAATGGCAAAGCATTTCATACATGAACATAACATACTGTAGGTACAGATTTAATGTAACACACACACACACACACACACACACACACACACACAGAGTAAAACAAGGTGGTGTTTGTTCTGCAAAATTGAACTTGTGATTAGCGTTCGCTGCTGGTTACATATCAGCTACAGTTTCTTTGTTTGACACTGATATGAATCTTTTCTTTTTTTTTCAAATGCATGATTGTGACTAACAAAGGACAACCATACAGGTTAGCAGCAAGCAGTCCATGACCATAATACAAATGTATTGTTTTTCAGAATAAATAGACATATTGTCAATGTAGGAGTCATATTTTTACACATAATGCAAAAAGGATAATTTTTATCAAGTCAGCTGTTCATGATCTCTCTGATCTCTCCTGCTTACTGGCATTAATAGGTCAGTCCCTGCATGGGAATAACGCGCTGTGCATTGCTTTAATGCACTGTACCACCCAAACAGGAATCCATACAGAATATTAACAACCCATCACTCAATTTAACCTACAGCATAGCAAATGTGCTTATCAATAGGAGCTTATATGACACGTTTAATGGATTTTGTGAGGTGCGTAATTTTTAGACTCTCTCAATACTACAGTAAATCTTGTTTTTTAATTAAATAAAGGTTTTTAAATAATTATAATAATAATTTTGCCTTGCAGTGGTTTGAGCTTTAAATTATGTGAAACACTTTTACTCCAGATTTTCTTTGTTTGTTTTGTAAACACTGGCATTTTAAATCACCATACTGGACCAAATGACTAACGATGAATGTTTTCTTTTGCATGCACATCTCATAATGTCTATGAGTTCCACAAATTATATTGCATGGCCTTTCTTACTATTTTATATTGTCATACACTTTTAGAACTTCATATCCAAAAATAAATACATAAATAAATCTTATGGGAGACTGAAGGAGCATTCGCTCACGACCTGCAGCATTTGAAGCGCACAAGTTTATGGAAAGCTTTCTTGAAGTCCTCATTGGACATTGTATATATGATCGGGTTGATGAGGGAGTTCAGATATCCCAACCAGGTGAAAAAGTCAAATAACTCGGGGTTAAAACATGTCTCACACGTGGCCACCACCAATGTGTAAATGAAAAACGGCAGCCAGCAAACGATATAAGCGCCGAGGATTATCCCCAAAGTCTTGGTCGCTTTTCTCTCTCTGGCTGCTGAAATGCGTTTTTTCTCCAAAAGCGCGTCCGACACCGTCACTTTCACCTGGTTCTCGCTTGTTGAAGACCCGGTGTCGCTGGACTGGGTGTCGTGTCTTCCGCACTGCAGAGAGGTTGTGGACGCCACGGATCCAGGGGAGTTGGTGACCAGGTGCGCTGAAGTGAGTCTCTTCCCCACCTTCTTGGGGGACTGCTTCAGGATCCGTTTGCGAGCCTCGACGTATATCCGTCCGTAGAGGACAATAAGCAGCAATGTGGGGATATAGAAAGCCCCAAAGGTGGAGTAGATGGTGTAGAAAATATGATCCGTGTTGACGCTGCAGCTGGTCAGCTCCTCCGCCTTGACCTGCCTCCAGAAGAGAGGAGGCAGGGAGATGGAGATGGCGATGACCCAGGCTGTGGCCACCATCCCGGCCGCGCGCCCCGGCGTGCGCTTTTTGGAGTACTCCACCGCGTCCGTGATGGCCCAGTACCTATCCAAAGCGATTACGCACAGGTGGAGGATAGACGCTGTGCAACACGTTATGTCCGAGGAGAGCCAGATGTCGCACACGATTTGCCCCAACGTCCAAGTATGGATAACCGTGTAGAGGACGCAGATGGGCATCACCAGAATGGACACCAGCAGGTCGGTGATGGCCAGAGAGGCGATCAGAAAGTTCGCAGGAGTTTGCAGTTTCTTCGACTGGGAGATTATCGCTACGACGAACGCGTTGGATAAAGTGGTGGCGAGTGTTATGCCGGAAAGAATCACCGCCAGACTGATCTGATATGCGAGACTCTCTGCGCTGACATCCACAGTGGCTGGATCAGTAATACAACTGTCGTTTGTGGTGTTCACCGGCTGAGGTGGCTCTACTTGACCGGAGCGCTCCATAACTTTTAGTCACTTGTTCTCATATTTGATGTCACCCTCTGAGATATCTGTCATTTAAGGTGCCCTTTCTCTTGATGGACATCTTTTTATCCGTGCCATCCGGTCACACAAATGGCATAATGGTGCTAAGTCTTAAACATAAAAACTGATTCCTTTCTTCCTCATTTGCTTCTGTTAGCCTAGGTATTAATGTGCATATGCCACATTGTTGAAGCAAATATCCATTCCCCGCTGTTCAAACGTTTCCGTTTTTTAGCCATAAAAGAAAACTTCTTAACTGCTGTAGGCCTACACAACAGACAGAAAATGTTTGTATGTAAATGTAAATGATGAGCAGTGCTTCCTGATGTCCCAACATCTGGGAAGATGTCACAGATAATCCGCATGTAGGGCAGAAGTCCTCTAGAGCTGTGGTTCCTCAGGCCCCCTGTGGTTGAATGGTGAGTCAACCCAAAGTCTCAATTTTATACAGACTCTGACATCAAACAAGTACCACTGATAACAGCCTTGTTTCTCTCTCTCTCTCTCTCTCTCTCTCTCTCTCTCTCTCTCTCTCTCTCTCTCTCTCTCTCTCTCTCTCTCTCTCTCTCCTTATGAAGAGTAGGCTATCTGCTGGGTCATAGTGCCCAGAGTGTCTCATTTGTCACATGTTGTGCACCATAAACATTGATTGATTTGACAAAAATACCTTATATCACAGAATAAAAAACTGTCACTGTCAATAATAGTCATTTATAAAGGGTTTGTAAGTTGTAACTAATGGCTTTATTAACGGTGCCAGTACTTTATAGATCCATTTAAAATCATCGGGGAGAACAACCTTTGGTTGCCAGGTTGTGAAAAGTCTATCTTTTCATAACATAACACACTACAGTAGGCAGTGTAGTTGTATGCAGCATTAAGGCATTTTAAAGTATTTAGTAATTCACTTGTCTTTGCCAAAAGTTATAAGTTACAAATTCTTTTCTATCACTATTGCATCCACCTGTTTATACAACAGCCTCCACATATTGTTGACAAATCTTTTAATACTCGATCTGCTTACTAATACATTATAGTGTATTTCTGTACACATTATTGTTTATATGAATGCTAAATATAATATATATAATATAAAATAATGTCATTTTTTTAGTGAAGCTGTTGTATGCTTCAGTTTCCATAAATTAAAGTCAGAACATTATAAAGCATTTGTAAATGATTAATAAAGCCATAAGTTACAACTTATAAACACTCTATAATGAGTGCTTTCTTAGGAAGTGGTGCCACCATGCTTCATGCATACATCTCAGCATCATAGCATCATTTTAAATAGAGATAATGATGGTTGATGCAATGATTCTTTTGACGTTTTATTGCTAGAAGAGTCAGTATGAGGAGTTCACTTGCATTGAATCCTGCCATTTTTGGCACTTCTGATGTGTGATAACGGCTGTGATAGATATTGACATTGGGTCACTGCCAGTTAAACATGAAGCTGTGAACCTCTCACGCCCAGTCAGTCTTTGATGCCAATTCTCAAGTTCACTCATTGCCTTCACTGAGGCTGTCATGGGCCAACAATCTATTCAAGAGCCTGGCGGTTTTTGTGAAATAAATTTTAAGTCTGGTCAGGAAATATATAAATTATGCTATCAGACTCAACCCCCAACAGGCATGTGCACACGCACGCACGCACGCACGCACGCACGCACACATGCACGCACGCACGCACGCACACACACGCACGCACGCACACACACACACACACACACACACACACACACACACACACACACACACACACACACCAGGACGTTGTCCATTTTCCAAACTGAAATGACTCAGAGTAATGAACCTGCTATAATATATTCTTTTCTCGTCTCAAGCTGCTGTAGCAATCATATCTCCCCTTTTACTTTTCTTCATTTCCTCATCAGAAACTTTTAATTAAAATTGACTTATCACTTACATTGCACCCAATATTCTTCAAAAATCACATTTAAACTGTCTTCATCTGTGGTGCTCAGCTGGTTTTGTTAACAGCTGGAATGTATTGTTTTAGAGCAGACCTTCAACAGGGGGTCCAGGACCCTTAGGGGGTCCTCAGAGTCACTGCAGGGTGGCCTCCAAATAATTGTCAATTTATGAAATAAAAAAAAATAAAAAATGAAATGCCTTAACATAATTCCAGCATATTATTAGCAAATATAAATCCCCACTGATGATAGGCTTACTGGCCTATAGGTAAGGTAGTCACTAAGATAGCAGCCCACAGATACAGTTAATTCCAAAGGTTCACTGTGCCATTTATAAAATCATGCCAACAATTAATATTTTAATAGCTTATGCAAAAAAAAGTATGTATGAAAGCTTTAGGCTGCCTTAACAGGTCTTGTAGGCCCAGTTTAATATGCAACTTCATTTGAAACAATATGTAATAGGGGGGTCCCTGTTACGCTCACTTTCAGTTAAGGGGTCTTTGGCTTAAAAAACTGTTGAAGACCCCTGTTTTAGAGGTTTTGAGGCAATATTTTAGAAAACAAAACACATCAACATGTTTGGCACCTTGACCTTTCAGTTGTATAATTTCAACTTAAAGTATATCATTTAGAGTAAAGATGCAAACACAATTTTACCCATAAACAGAATATGAGTGATGATGCTTTAATGAAATGGAAGTGTCATTGTCAGACACCTACGTGTGCTTAAGATATGCTTTGGAAGAATATTTATCATTTTGAACTGAATTGAAGATAGTGACATAATTAAAATGCTCTTTTACTGTCTGAAAAGCAAAGCAATGTACAAGAAAACAAAAGCGGGGTTCTTTGCTGCATCTTCAACATCTCAGTCCAAATGTTACACTTAAGCATTCTACCCCAGAAAGTAATGAATTTGAGTCCTTAAACTACTTTGACACAAATGCTTGACAGTTTGGGACTTTTCAGCATCATCCAGTTTATAAGGACAAAAAAACTACTGCTATATCAGGACCACGGACAGCTCCTCCTTTTTATCCTTATCTGTATTATAAATGCAAAACCTGCTGGAGCTGAAAAAATAAACACCTTAATTCATGGTGTCTATCATAATAGCTGATTCTGGATGATAGAAGTGCCTCATATCATTACTAGGTCTTGTGCAGTCATGTGGATGTATTTGAACATAGCACACATCTTTAGTCAACAGACTTTCATTAGGTCAGTAGGTCATGCTATTGAGATCACTTAAGATCACTGTTAATCTTCTCTACTTTAACATCTGTGACTGTCATGATGATGACACATTAAAAAGATATAATATGATAATGGACAAGGTGGAGGTGAAATTAGTTTTTTTCTAATGGGGATAGGTCAGTGTAGATGTCTGCATGAGTCTGTTTTAATCCCACTTACACTGTGATCTTTTTCCCCTCACCCAAAGACCCCAACAATTGACTTCCGTCATTACTTACTTCCTTGCTGGCAGGGCCATAGCCAAGTAATGAGACAATGAGCTGTAAGGTTATGGTTAGGGAAACTTTGGCCAGACACCAAATGCTCTAAATCAAATTAATTATTTAGTTGTTGCTATTATGTATTTTGCTAATTGACAAGGATGTGCTTAAAAGCCTTCTACACACTATAAAGAATGACATTCTGTTTGGGGAAATACTAAAATAAGAGACCATTAAATACAAAATACCCACCAAACCATTCTTAGCTGTGGCTCTGCTTGCTGTTGTTCTCAGCAGTTACATTAACCTTTGTCGTGAACTTCAGACAAATGGCAAAGCATTTGTGTCAAACAGTTGAGCGTCATTGAGAGTTTAATGTAGCATGAAGGTATCTCACAGAGGTGCAAATTAATGATGCATTCATCTGAACTCACAGTTTTAACGAATAATCTATGGCAGGAAAAAAGGAACAGACCATCAAAGTCTCTAAACAGCATTGTGCTACTGGGCAGATGAAGTTAATGTCACCCTAGAATAACAGTATCAACGTTTTTTTTGATTGATTTGAGATGCATGTATTTGACTAATGCATTCATGTTAATTGCAATTCAGTTTTCCTTCATTTAATCTTCACTTTATACTTGCAGTCATGCACATGGAAAGACATTTTCAAGCTTAATGAGCAAGAGTCAGGTTGGTGACACTCATCTCAAACACCAACATTATCCAAAAGGCATATATAAATACCATTGACACCTTAGAAAATCACATTAGCAATGGGCTTTTTCTCTGATCCCAGACAATTGCTTTTGGTGTTAATGAATTCACTATTGCATCTGTAGCAGAACACTCTCAGTAACCTTGTTGTAAAACCTGATTATAGTGTATATTTTGCTCCTGTTGGGCATACCAAATTGTTTACTTTTTGGTGAATTCAAAATGTATGTTGGTGAAGTCAAACTATGTCCTCAGTGATTTATGTGGTTGTTTTGCACAGAATTCCCCTGCAGGCAGCGACAAACCGCAATTATGCCTCTGTATCCGAGCTCAGCAGAGAGTATCGTGAGGCAGTACTCAGTGAAACAGACCCTCCTGTGAGTTCATGATTGTACCCCTTGACTGACCATGACCGTCTGGCACTGCTAATGCACGAGAACTGGGCAAAATACAGCCACCATTACCACTGTTTACACAAAAACACATGCTTGTTTCTGTCATCCTAATGTGTGATACTTTGTTTTGTTTCCTAGTTGTAGTTTTCTGTGTGAAAAGGCTTTGGTGTGAGTGACCCAGTTCAGCGGCAACAGCAGCGGCACAGGGCAATTTTTGTTATCTCCCCTCACCTCTAAACACATTGCAGCACAGCACAGTAGGTAGCTACATCCAATCTCACACTGACCCTGAAAGTCCTATTTTTAGTCAGCTAATAAGGTATCCAGTGAGACTTAAAGTCGATACATTATACCACATACAAGCACAGGGCGATTTTTTAAAACCTTTTTCTTTACAATGCAATAAATGTTACATGACTATTAAAACAAATGGTAAAGCTACATTAGCAAGAAATTAAGAGTAGACTCTTTGACAAACACTGATTTACAATTTTACACTGTTACACTTTCTCAGAGTGAAGTTTAATCAAGAGCACTTTTAAAACAATTTTAGTGGTGGCCTTTTAGTTTTTGTGGACTTCTATTTCTATCAATAACTGACAGCTGTTGAGACTGAGACCAAATAGGGCAAATGCAAATCAGGGCAGATCCCTTGTTGTTGTGAGACTCAACCCTCCCTCTCCACCTACCCAAAACTATCGCTGTAGGAAATGGCTCCTTCTTATCCAAGTGATTATTGTATGAGTTGAGACTCTGGAGAAATGACCAAGCTGAGCAGCTAGGTCAGCCATGTTTGGATCCTGGATCCTAAAAGTTATAAAGCTGTAAAAAGCAAGCAAGAAAGTGTGTATATACAGAATAAGTTTCATGTTGATGTCACATTATGCGTTGACATGCAGGTTGCATATTAAAACCCTTCACTGACTAGCCTGACAAGCCAGACCCACATGAAGATGTTGGGTCTGGGAACTCACCATTGACAGGGCTCAATCCGAGGGGCAGGATAAACGGTTGTCTTTCAAATTCCCTCTGCACGCAATAGGATAGCGCTACAACCAGGCAGAGCAACGAAGAAGGTAGCGGAGCTAGTTGATAGATTAAACTTTTGCCTTATCCGGTCGGCAAAACTCCGAACACATCTTCCTTTTTTAAGAATTTAAAAATTCTTTTTTAATTTTAATTTCCGTTTTTTGTTCTTTTCTCAAAGAAAAGCTTAACTCCAAGTCTTCCAGAGGACCGCTGTTCCCAGCAGCAGCAGCCATAAGCCCGCCCACCGACTCTATACACGATGTGATTGACCTGACCAGAGTTTGGTTTTTCCAGCTCGCAAGTCAACGGAGAGTGCCTAGGCCTAGAATTAAATTTGCTGCCGCTAGGGCGCGTCTAGATTTCTAGGCTATTCACTGACATCATGTAAAAGAAATCCCTCCATAGGTCAGTTCCATTTAGTTTGAGTTTGGTCACTTACAATTAAATAAAAAGTTAAGTGAAGTTAAGTTACCTGTGATATTTAATCAAGAAAGTTAAATAGTGTTCATAAACTTTTCACTGTCAATATGATATATTGTAATACATTAAACTTCCCAGCAGTATGTAAAGTAGTTAAAATTAGCCCTACCTCGACCAGATAGAACATTTAAAGGGGAAGAGCGCTACTTTTATACATCAAAGTCCATTTACAGTTCTTGGGGAGTTCTACTGCATATGTGGAAAAAGTTGAATAAAGCCTTTTGTGGCTCCAGAGGGAGCTGTGTGGAACTTGATAAATGTCCTCAAGTAACTATTAAGTCACTTGAGTCAGTGACCGATATGTCTGTGGTCAAATTGCATTGTGGGTAATGTTGGTGCAAAATTATAGGATTGCAATGCTAAATCAGTGGATGACTCTTTTAACTGCTTACATATTATGAATGCATTGTCATGACAATTCAATAATATACAACTACATTTACTTATACTTCTCTCTAACATGTTGCTGTTAATACCTGATACTGTGAAATTTAAAGATCTGAATACTTCCTCTACCAATGTGTATAATCTGAAGGCAGAGTACAATGACAGAATCAAATATAGGACACATGTTGAGTTGCAGAACCCATCCCACTGCAGTGTGCCCCAGCCTGGTCTGATGGCATATGGTGCGATCTGCTCCGCCAATCAGCTCCCAAAGGCCTATTGCTAAAAATGTATCGGTGGAGATATGGGCTTCTATTTACAACTGTAAGCTTTTTGGAGTTCTTTCCAAATCTGACAATTATATGAAGGAGCTGGTGCCACCATGTAGGGGACTGAGCCACTTTTTGGAGGCGTTGTACCCCATTTTTGTGAGACCCTCGCTGTGAATATTGTGTAGGTCACTCAAGTAAAGGGCTGCTCCAAGTAGCATTACAGCACACAGCTACCAGGAAGAAGAGGGGAAGAAGTGTATACTTAAATGCACTACATAGATCAGAATTACATTCCCTAAAGGAAAACATGTGACAGGAAATGAGCTAAGTAGCGTTGATGACAGCCGATGCGGTCAGACTCATTTTGGCTTGAGTGGAAGTGGCCGAGTCCATTTGGAGACTGCATGGCCAGATGGGAGATTGACTGCAGGCAGTTATGAGTTATATCAGCACTTTTAAGAGCTGGAACTAGTCCACACTTTGAGGAGGAAAACAGGGAACCGTATAATTGATTTATTAAGCCCTGGCAATGATGCTGCAGTGATACCATTGTGTCAGTCACTGAGGGTTTGTTGCATAATGCATATCATTCTCTCTCTAAACATTCACACCATGCAGCAGCAGTATCACAGATGGCCTCATTTTAACAATTAAAGGGTTACCTGGCAGTATAGATTGCAAACATTGTAATAATCTAGACATGCTACTCTTTGATATGAGGGGAAAAGGACTTAATTAGATGAGCATGAGACTTGATTTATTGCCTCCTGGAGGTAAAAGCTGTCTGAGTGTGTGTGTATGTGCGTGCACGCGTGTGCATATGTGTGTGTATGTGTCTTTACTGATATACTGTACATGTGAGGTTTGAGCACAGAATTAGGGTGATAGCGAGAGGAGGTGACCAGCCTAATTCTGAGTGGGCAAACAAGTAATAATAATAATAATAGCACACATCAGCACTGATGTGGGTGAAGGCTTGTGGAGCGTGAAAAGGAGAGGTTATTGAGCAGGACAGGCACAGAGTGGAAGTTAGGAAAAAGCATCACTGAAATTCATCACCCTGGCAGCAATATGTGCAATTCAAGGCTGTGGATAATGGCAAAACATTATATATCGTTATGTATATAATGTAAATGTAAATGTCTGAAATGCAGGGTTGTGGTCGCAGCTGCTGCTTCATTTCAAAACGGCTTTCAAGAGAGTGCAAGAACAGATGATTTATTGGGTAAACACTTCTCACCTCACTATGTATGACTTCCATCAATTATATCAGAAGGTTAACCCCCTTTATCAAAGCTGCATTTAACTCGACAGAAAATATTGTTTTGGTCTGTGCGAGAAAGTGCTTTTATCCACTCAAAGGAGCAGTAAACAGAATAAGAAAAAGTGTACAGGGGGATTCAGCGCTCCTCAAAGGCTCGAGAAACCCAATAACACTGTTTGTGTGTGTGTGTGTGTGTGTGTGTGTGTGTGTGTGTGTGTGTGCTTCAAGTACAACACCATCTGTCTAACTGTGTCAACTCCTGTGTCAAACTGACAGAACGATAGTTATGTATTGTAACTCCAGATTCTATGAGTATAGGCGCAGCCCTCCAAAGGCTATCGCTATTGGGTTTATCCCTTCGCGCAAGCGCAGTCGTGAAGATTTTTTTTCCCGCCGTTGTGTCCAGCACGGGCCTCAACTATGTCCGCAGATACTGTATATTACATAAGGGGAATCGTTGCTCTGCTCCCAACATCAGCATTTTCTTCAGCTAATGTTATTGGAGCAGGTGGCCCGAACCTCATAGAATCTGGAGTTATAATATGTAACTATCATTCTATTTCTTATAGGCTTCGCCCTCTAGTGGAGCTCTGGTGCCACTAGAATGACCGACAGATTCTCCTCCTGGATGCGTTCCAAGAAGCGAGGGATCAGAAGAACCGGGGGAAAAGTGTATAGAAGGGCTTTGGGCCAGGGTTGGTGGGAGAAAGTTCAAGGAAAACCACAGTGTGCACTGTGTGTTCTCTTGTAAGGCGAACAGATCCACTTCCGCTTTTCCGAACCTGCTCCATAGCTTCTGAACAACAGTTGTGAGAGGGCCCTCCCCTCGACATAAAGTCTGTCACCCGGTTCAAAACCCTGGGGATGTAAACCGCTTTTGAGGGACAACAGATGTCTGTGGGCCCACAGCAGGAGGCTTCTGCTATCTCTAAAAACCAGACATTGGTTTATGTACGCTGCTGCTGTAATGTCTGTACACATGACGACATGCCAACCCGCTACCACTGGGGTGAAGTGCTTTCATACTTTCAGCACTGTGGACAGCTCCAGGCAGTTTATGTGGGGGAGAGTGGGAGGTGGCCATCCCCCTCCCACTAGCTATGATTCGCACATTCCTCCCCAGCCGGTAAGGGATGCGTCCGTGTACACTGTCACGTATGACTTCACTTTGCCCAGGGGAACCCCGGCTGATAGGGTCCGGGGTTTCCCCAATATGCCAGGTCTGACTGTAGAGAAGGAGGGATGGACAGCCTTTGCCACTTGTGGCGTATTGGGTCGACGTACTGATGATGGAACCACCTCTGGTAGTTTTTCTCAGGTCGAGGAGACCCAGGGTGACTACCACGTGACTTGCCAACATCATGCCCAGAAGATGCATCACAGACAGTCGTGTGTGGTGTGTATCAGTAAGCAGGGTACGTGGTTGCTTATGGGCCCAGACCAATCAAGGGCCCGCCTGACTGGAAAATATTGATTGACAGCCAGGGCCCCCTATCGCATTTTCATTACTCGCGACCGGGCCGCAAGATTACGAATCCCACTGTGGCCATGCCAAGACCCGCCCTACAAAGCAGCTCGATTGGTTGGGGTTAGGCATTTCACCATAGTGGGGAAACAAATATCGCGACCGGGCCCTTTCACACTGTCAACAACCAATGGGTGCGCTCCCTCCAGCTCCAAACAGGAAGCAACAAACGGCTAGAGCCCGTGTGGTTTATAATTGCTATGGCGCAAGGGGGTAAGCTTTGCTTCACAACTCGAACCTCCTATGGTGCCATTTTGATGCTACAACTATATCACCTCTCGTTAGCATTCCATTGACTGCCATTCATTTTGACGTTACTTTGACAGCAAACAACTTTACATCTGAAGCGTTTAAAGACTCTATTTGTCCATTGCTTATTTCTAAAGAAACACGACAATGTATAAAAGGCTCCATTACCTTGTATCTCACATTATGGCTCTGTCGCAACGATTGTGTCATAACCAAGCGACTTACTGTCGCATAATAGAGGAATTACCGTATAGTACAGGAGAAGCTTGCAGGCAGTTTCGACTTACATTAGCTGTTTAATTACTAATGTTAACTAGCATTTTAGTTAGCAATAATTAGCCTGTGCCCATGTTATCTCCTTACATATACCTACGCTCTCCGTCTCTGCAAGATTGGGAATGATTGAGATTTCTCTTGGCACAGCTACCAGAAGACTTACAACTTTCAGACAGATTGCTCACGTCACATTTACGTCGTCTCTCTCAGTTGGAGGCTGCGCAGTAACTCTCAGCCCTCTACGGAAAAATGCTTCTAATATCCTTCACTGGTCTCAGTCCAGAGCAACGGGATCTGTTGGTCCATTCTTATATACTGCCTATTCTATGGCGCCGTGCCGCGCTACGCGCTAAAGAGGGAGAGGTGCCAATTTTCATCCCTTCTGAAGAGTGTCATCCAACAGGAGTTTTACTGGCGGATAAACGATTTGTAAAGGCAAGAAAGAGGTCGCAAGCAGCGGTAAGAAGTGGTGCTGCAAGAGGACACAGACCTGTACCAATCCTGGAGGAACTTTCATGGTTGAGCAATTTTGTGAAACACAGGCCGACAGAAACAAATGTTGAGGTGAGCTGAACATGTTTGTTTTCATTATCCTTGGTTCAATCAGCTGGTGTCTGTCTTTCCATCTGGTGTCTGGGCTGGTTGTAATTTGATCAGCTAGTGTTAAATCAGCATTATTTATTTTTCTAAAGCCTAAAGTTTGAATAGCCTAATTAAGGTTTGTTAAACCTGATTGTTGAATTTGACGTGGCCTATATATTAACGTTGATGTTTTTATATCAATCCAGACATGCAGCCCAGCGATCAAGGCTTCACAGATGTGTGGCCCAGCATCTCTAACACTTTGTGGTCCATCAGAGATGGAAGCCTGCGCCACAGATTCCACCGAATTGATGAGGTCCTCCTCACCGTGCCAGTCGACCCCACCACCCCTCGCTATCCCAGTTTCCCACATCGCCCATGCTGTTCCGACAGCGGTGGCATCCGCATCATCTCTCTCTGTGTACCCCAAGAAGGAGGAAGAGACGGATGGCACACGACGACTCTGTGGTGGCAGCACATCTGGCATAGCTCAAGGAGCACAGGAAGAAGATGTGGACTGAATTCAAGGAGAGCCAGGAGACGTTTTCACAGCTTGTGACGTCTCCTATGGGATGCTTTTTCAAAGTCCTTGTGGACATAATGGAGAATGTCAATCCACAGGTTCATGAGAGGCTCAAGCAGAAACTGTACCAGATGATGTTTGAGCACACCCAGCAGCTCCCGCGATGAATGTCACATTTCGAATGCAGATTTGAATGCACCTTATTGCTAATGATATACCTTTTATAGTCCTACTATCATTTAGCACATTTTATAAGCCTTCTTTCTTTATATTTTCTACTTTATTGTGTATATTTTAAAGTCATTATTATATTGTTATGTTATAGGCGTTATCATATTGTTTATCTTTTCATTAATAAACCATGGTTTTACGTAAGCGCTGTCTGCTCTTTTTGTGGTCAAAGACAAGTGGGTAACATTACCCAAGGGAAATGACCTGGCTGAAAAACTAGTGTGACATAATGCTCAAAACGGCATTAAGTTATAAAAACAGATAATTACTAAGTTATTAAGCTAGATACTTACAATCATACACTCTTACAGATATGCCATACACTCTGGAATGTTGATGGCTGACTTGGATACAGTTGCTAATGTGTGCAATTGGTGTAGAATAATAGGCAGCCAAGTGCACATGAGGACATATGATAACTGCTGCCATATACTCTGGAATGTTGATGGCTGACCTGGGTACAGGTGCTAATACTGTATAATGAGAGACATCCTGGTGCACTGGAGGATGCTATTCATATGATAACTGAAAAATATGGGCCACAGTATTGAAACAGATCACCTCAGTATTATATTACGTAGGCTATGGCGAAAGCTCTGCGTGGAGCTTCTGCAGAACCATAGTTCTCTCTGCTTAATATGATCTGTGCACTGCATAAGCTGATTATTACAAACACCTAATGTGATTTAGAAATGAATTTGTTTTTTAACAAAACATGAAAGGTTAAGTAGTGGCCATTAAAAAGTTTAAAACTAAATCTAGGTTTACAGTGCTCCCTTTAGCAGTTTTGTGGACTGTTGCATTGCAAACATTGCTAACTGTTGCTCGTAAAGGCTACCCACTTAGTGAGCTGCTGGCTACAAACAAATGTTCCTTTAGGATAGTCTTGCATTGCCTATAGAGAGATTGCCATAAAGAACTGTGATGTTAAGGCCCTGACGCACCAACCTGACGGCCGGCCGTCTGCAGAAAAAGCAGTTGGATTGATCAGTCAGCTCCCCGAGGTCAAAAAAGTGCCTCGGAACACACCGAAGCGACGCCAACTTGAGCGTATGTTCTGCGTGAGACGTAATACGTCTTCATAACAGCAAGTGGCACTAATCTGTATTGTTGCCCAAAAAATGAGAACCAGAAATGACGAACGCGTCACGTGGGTCTGGCTTCTCCCGAATTTCAAAGCCGAGCATTAATGCCAGCTCGTTCAGAATACAATCTCGTATTTTACGAAAATAGTTGACCGAAACGTGTGACCATGCAGTTGCTGAATCTATGTTCATTTTAGATCGACAAAGGTTAGTTTAAAAGACTTTCGTCAGATTTTAAGCAGCGTTTGTCACGCTAACACAAGTGCACTGATTCGCTAGTCAAGGGCTAGCGCTCCACCAATCAGATTGGTCATTGAGTCCGACTGCCCTCCCTCCGATTCAACATGTCAAATCGGCCAAAATTAAGGCGGACGGCCCCTCCGACGGACGACAGAACGGAACACACCGAACAGACATGAGTCACTGACCTCGCCAGACTGTCTGACGGCCGATTATCGAGTTGGTGTGTCAGGGCCTTTAAGGCCTCGCTTCTACACATGTTCTGGAATAGGCGGGGAAAAAAACGCTCTGGGTTGTTTGCATTTCTTTAAACCAATCACAATCGTCTTGGGCAGTGCTAAGCTCAGACGCAGCAACGGTGGCTCTGCAAAATGTTCTCGGTAAGGAACTTGTTTTGGTGAAAAAAACCACAAACAATATTAAATTAAATGTAATTGTTAATAGTTCACACAATACAGTAACATGACCTTTTTAAATTAGCTGGATACCTGGTTAAATGTAATTTGCTCTCATCAGTGTATCGCCGTGTGTACATTGTCTATAGCAATCCCCACCAATTGGTCCCAAAACGTCCCAGTTAGATAGCAAATGACATAAACATATTCTCATATCATATCATATCATATCATATTCCTCCTGATCTGCTGCCTCTCAGTGAACGCTGGAGGATGCTGACTTAAGAGCAGCTCTGGGTTCCTGCAAAGGCCAATGAGATTTGTTACTGAATAATAAAGCACAAACTTATTGTGCAATGATGCATGCACTTTTATTCACGATTGAGTGTTTCTATTATTGAGTTATTTTCCCTTTCTTTCTGGGTTCTTTCATATTGCTGTGTCAAGTGTTATTGATGTTGATGTTCCTCCCTCATCACTGAGAACTGTCTCTTTTTGTTTCTCACTCAGAAACTTCTGTGGATAGATGCTTATGCACCCAAATAGTCTGCACTTGTACAGCAGGGGAAACTGAAATGAAATGTAAAAAGTTCAGAAATTATTACATTTCATGACATGTCATTTAGCTGACGCTTTTATCCAAAGAGACTTACAATTAAGTGCGTTCAACCTTGAAAGTGCAAATTCCAGACAACAAGTAGTAAGTGCAAGTACATTTGATTTAAATAAGTAAAACTACAAAGAGCCATAATATTATAGATTTTTAATATTATATTATATATACACATATTATTGTCATTCCCCCTTGTTACAAGGGAAATTGTGTTTTATACTTTGTTAGTTTTTTAAAGGCTGCCACCAAAAAAGAGTCTTCACAGGCAATGTGACCTATTTTATTTTTAAAAGTACAACATTAAATCATAACAATGATTAAATCCTTGCTGTTTATGAGTCTTCATTACCATTTATTGTGATGTTAAGTTCACAGTGATTGTTAATCAAGAGCATATTTCAGCTATTACTGAATTAGTTGCCTATACTATTAGGTTATATTTCTTTTAGAGTATTTCATTTATGAGGAAAGAAATGTTTAGGTGCCACAGTGCTTCTATTTGAGTAACATTTGATTACTTTTTAGTGTTTTAGTCCCATTCTCTCCACTAAGGGGTGCTGCTGGGTTAGAGGCACTGTATTCAATAGAACCAAGACTACAGATCAGTGTGGCCACTTTTATTCCACACATTGTAGAGTGTGGTGATTCATTCATGCAAAACAGAAAACTCTACAACATACAACTCCCCTCAATAATGTAAAACATAGAACTCAGTCAGATGCTGTAGAGTTGTAAATAGTCAATATTTTGTACGTGAGCCATTATTATGGTTTTGTGGAAATTGGTGAGGAGGGTCGTGCATTCAGTATTTGTAGTAGAAGTCGCAACAGACCTTTGGTAAAGTTAAATGTAGAGGGTATGTGAAAATAGTGGCCATTAAAATATTAGGCATGAAAGATATTGGGGGGAGGATATTGCATTTTCGTGTTGAAGGGAGGGATCAAACCAAATATTAATAACCGTGTCTAGCTTTAAAAAATCAAAATCCAAGTTTGAGACCCCCTCCCCACCCCCAATTAGTTTCATTCCATCCGTAATAACCGATTAGGGCGGTTGTGGTATTTATTTCGGTATATTTGCAATCATTAATACATTATTCATATTTAAATTATGAGTTACATCTTATGAACCCTTTCTTTTTTCCAGGCGGGAACTATCTAACATTTTGTGAGCCCATGCAGCAGCCTATCTCCCCCTGTGCTAAGTTTAACACATCCTACTCCTGAGGAAAAGCCCACGCCTTGTTCATGTGCCATTTACATTCTGTAACTGGCGCCTTTTTACGCACAACGACACGATGAGCGTCTGGACGTCTCGGTGCGCTCTCTTGACCTCGCTCTGTCTCTTTCTAAACTGTTCAGCCACAGTGTCGACTTTTGAGTTGACGCTGCTTCACACTAACGACAACCATGCACGGATCGAGGAGACCAGCAAGGACTCGGGGAAGTGTCCAGCCGGGGGTCCTTGCTTCGGCGGAGTCGCCAGGAGGTTCACTAAAGTGTCGGAGATCAGGAAAAAGGAGAAGAACGTGTTGTTGTTGGATGCTGGAGACCAGTTTCAGGGAACTGTCTGGTTCAACTATTATAAAGGCGCCGAGGCAGCGCACTTCATGAACAAACTCGGTTATGATGCTATGGTAAAAATTATAACCCCCACAGCTGTAGGCCTATATGTTTTTTTGTTGGTGTTTTCCTGAGATAAATTGCTAGTATAATTGTAGATTTTGTAGTTTTTGATTAGATACTGTAAAATCACTGGAGTTTATTAGTTAATAAAATATGTGTTCTATTGTATTTAAGTCTTTTGGAAACCATGAGTTTGACAACGGAGTTGAGGGTCTCATTCAGCCCTTCCTCCAAAATGTGAATTGCTCTGTGGTGAGTGCCAACATCATAACTGACCAGACTGGCACAAAGCTCAGCCGCTACTTTCAGCCCTACACAATCCTAAATGTGGGCTCAGAGAAAGTGGCTGTGGTCGGCTACACCACTGCTGAGACACCCTTCTTATCCATGCCAGGTACCAGCATATTATGTTGTTTGATTGATGAAGATGATTTAATGTATCTATTGCCTCATTGTTGCATGCAGCAGTTCATTAAGTAATGACGTAATGAAACTAGGATTTAAGACACTATCTGGAGCTTTTTCCAGTGTGGTTATAGTTTTTTCCCCTGTTTTCTAATGCACTATAGAGGTTTTATTTCCTTTTCAGCCCTTGTTTCCATATATTCCCCTGTGTGTTAGGCCAACACTTAAAGTTTGAGGATGAAGTGAAGGCACTTCAGGTTCAGGTTGATAAGCTGGAAACCTTGGGCTATAATAAGATCATCGCCCTGGGCCACTCTGGCTTTGACGTGGATCGAGATATCGCCAAGCGTGTGAGAGGAGTTGATGTCGTTATTGGAGGACACACCAACACATTCCTCTATACTGGTATTTATTATCCTATTTTATTATGTTCAGTGAGGTTGTATCTTTTAACAGTATTTTTGTATTTAATTTGGCTGCAGAAGTACTTTTTTTTTAGCATTCACACTATGCTCAGATACTTAAACTGTGCTTCATGGATACAACAAAGTACCAAACTACAAGAGCAAAAGCATGGTTTTACCTTCACTGTCACTGGAAATGAGAAACCACTTCACTGCTAACTTTCTTGGCAGGAAAGCACCCATCCACTGAAGTGCCTGCAGGTGTGTACCCTTTTATGGTGAGGTCTAATGATGGGAGAAACGTGCCAGTGGTCCAGGCCTTTGCCTTTGGGAAGTACCTTGGCTGGAAACCCCATCCTAATGGACAGTAGCATACGTCAAGGTAGACTGCAATGAATGTCAGTAATTACATGTGGCTTAAGTTTGACTTTTCTGTTGTTGTTTCACAGAAAAAAAGATTTAACATGTAAAATGACTTGATGTGACATTTAGTGACTTGAATCGCCATGTCCGTCTGTGTGCAAGTAAATCAATAAATAATAATACATTTAAAATAATTTTGGTAATAACTGGTTCACACAGCTGTTAAAACGCTTGGACTACTACTTGTAGATTATGTAAAAAAAAAAATAATCAACTGCATCTAGTTTAATTCTGTGTCATGTTTTCATAATTCCTTTCCTTACACAAGTTTTGCTCGTTCTGTACTCTCTCAGACCCAGATGTCCTTGCTGACATTGAGAAGTGGAAGAAAGACTTGGCCCAGTATTCCTCGCAGTATGTCGGACAGACCTTAGTCTATCTCAATGGGACGTTTGAAGAGTGTCGATTTCGGGAGTGTAACCTTGGAAACCTAATCTGTGATGCTATGGTAATATTTATTCAGACAGCGTTAGTTGTTCCCTCACTCTGTTGTTTAGTTCATTAAAGCTTTAGTGCGTAACTTTTTGATATGGATAAACGTCCGTTACATTCAAGCCATTGCCAAATGAGTTGCTACAAAGCTAATTAAGACTATCAGCTCCACACAACTCTCTCTGTATTTCTCAGTCTTTCCCAAGGCTCGAGTGAAGATAATTACCTCTTCTGAAGAGTCCATCATGTTTTTTTAATCCTCCGTGTCCTCCTTGGCTACTAGCAACTGCGTGGAGGAGGGGTGGGGGCGCGTGTTCAAGTTTTGTTGTCATTACTTAGAATTCCTCATGGGGGCGACAGAAACTACGCACTAAAGCTTTAATAACCAAGACAAAAGAGAAACATTTTCTTTTTGTCACACATAAACACAATATCCTTAGTGAACGCCAACTTCCAAGTGATTGTAAACTCAGATCCTGCCTGTGCATGTTCAGCATTGGGTGGGAAGTTTTGGAATTTAAAGGGTTGTGGGTCTTTGGATGGGGCTGAGGTAAATAACAATCAGTCAATCTTTAGGGACAGTGACAAAAGGTTGATCTACACAACCACAGGAAGGCAACTCTTTCCAATAAGTTGAGTTTGACTGCTGTATAACATGTTGTCTCCTTTTGCGGTGCTAGATTTATCACAATATAAAGCATTCAAGTGAGCTGCAGTGGAATCATGTGGGCATATGTATGCTGAACAGTGGGTCTATACGGGCAGCTATTAACGAGCACTACAAAAATGGTGAGTTTTTCTACAGAAATACTGAATGCTTGGTCCAGATAAATGGATCAACAGTGAAAAAGGCATTTGAACACTCCATTCACAGATATGGAAGCATGTCTGGAGAATTTCTTCAAGTCTCAGGTCTGTTTTCTGGTCTCTGTGCTCCTCCACCAACACCTGTCTCAGTCTCCTAGAATAATATTAAGTGATTCTTTCTCTGCTCAGATGTTGTATTAAAGGAATAATACTGGTAATTACTGGAAGGTTTGTACTTATTACTGATGTCCTTAAGCACACATAACATTCCTCCTTTTCTCTCGGACATTTCTAGGCATTCACGTTCAGTATGACCTCTCCAAACCAGTGAACCAGCGTGTAGTGTCTCTGTCCATGCTCTGCACTGAGTGCCGTGTGCCCAAGTATGAACCGTTAGACCCAAAGAAGACATACACTGTGGTCATGCCTTCATACATTGTGGGCGGAGGTGATAACTTTACCATGATCAAGGAGGAGTTACTGAAGCATAACACAGGTGGGCAGCAGAGGCAGTTCAGTTATTGTGTGTGAGATAAGATGTTAGATGTTTTGAATTTGCTAAATGTATTTAATATAGTGTATAAAGACAGCCAGAAAGCAAAGTTAGTTTCATCTACTTGTAAGTTCCCTTGCTTAAAGGTGCAGTAGGTAAGCCTTATAAAACTAACTTTCTGTCATATTTGCTGAAACTGAAGCTATGTTCCAGTAGAACTACATGAAACAGGTAATTTAAAAAAAAAATCCTACAGCGAGTGCAATTTGCAAAAACCCACTGCTCCCTGTTCAGATACACCAATCAGGGCCAGGGCGTGTCAATTACTGCTCATGCACATGCATTCATTCTCGCTTGTGGGGGGAGGGGCTCAGGAGACCGTTTTTGGCTTTAGCAGAAAGGGGGGAGGGACTGAGAAGTTGTTGATGTTCAAATGTTTTGGCTAAGTCCTGGATCTTCCCAATCCTACCTACAGCACCTTTAATACTCAAAAGAAGAAAGCTAAGCAAAGAGACAGCAATTACCATGACTGCTTAAAAGCTTGCTCGCTCTCTAATGTCTCAAAGTCTTTCAAGGTGGTGCTCACTAGCAACTTTTACATTTTTAGTTACCTGTGAAACATCTAGAGAACATATTGGAAAACAGACTCGAGCAGCTGTCTGCCCTATTTAACCTTTGATCTTTAACTGTTTTACTGCAAAAAGCTGGTTCTCTGGATCAGATTCCTTAAAATTCTCAGCCAATGTTACATTCAAATGTCAAAACAGTGTAAAAGTATGTTTCAAAAGCAGATCAGCAAGAGCTCACAGAAGAAAGAGGGGAATTGTCATAAATAGTTATGAAAGGCAGGATGTTGCCTCGAGAGGAGCGCCAAGCTTGAAATATGTTACACATACTAATCAAAGCTGTAATTTTCCCACCTCTTGCAGGTGACATGGACATTTCTGTTTTGTCCAAATACATCTCGGAAATGAAGCGTGTGTACCCAGCAGTAGAAGGCCGGATCACATTCAGGAACTCGGCTGTCTTTACGGCTCGCAGCCTTGGATTATTGCTGCTGGGTTTATGTCTGTGCCTGATCCTCTGATTGACGGGAACTGCGATAAAGGGCACATTTGGCTGCTTGTAAACTCCTCTGGGACTTGGTTAACTGCCTTTCTATCTCGCTGCCTTCGCTGCCAAGGATAACTAGAAGACAACAGGATTGCAGGTTTAGCCTCAGGGTAGATTTAGTCAATGACTTAAATATGAAAACGGTAAATATGTATTGGATATTACTAATACTGTTGACTTAAAAGTGCATGTAAGTCATTTGTACTATGAATGTAGTTTTTCTTGTGAATCTAAAGGAACTGAAGTGTTATGAATGTCTATATGGTAGCCTATGAGAGTTCAAAGACTGCCAGTGAGATAATGAACAAAGGAAAAGCTGTCGACTGCTATATCTCTGCCTTTTATTACTCATAGAAATGGATGGAAACAAGCCAAAGCTTTAATGTATTCATGCACCTGAATGTGCCTATACATATTATTTTTATAAAGAATTATTGCTATTTGAGTATGTCCATCATCAAGTTACAGAAACAAATGTTTTGCTACAGCAGATACATTGTATGTATGATCTGTAAATAAGCCAGTTTTTTGTTTTGTTATGACCATTGCCTTTTTAAACATTTCCTGTATGCAGAAATATTAACACGCGCTGAAAAAATTAAATATTGAAAATGGAAATTAAAGGCATTTTCTCAGGTATTCTTTTTTTGACGTATCAAAAAAATAAATGGCATTGTGACAACAATTCATCAATATGTTTATATTATACTAGTAGTCCTGCTGTTAATGATTCTTTTTTATTATTAATTCTTTAATCTTAGTTGACAAATTGTCAACTAAAACTCAAGCCTTCTTTAAAGTGAAATTAAATTACTGTTAAAAAAAATGATATTGTGTTTCTGTTTTAAATGAAAAATTGTTGCGTTGCTAGGCAACATGTAGCTACACACTAAACTGCTGCTAAAAGGGTACATTTCGGCTACCAATTTTAAAATACTGATAAAAACTGATTGCTCTAAATCATCAAAGCAGTTTGATTTGGATGTATACATTCGTATACGTATCACTCATCACCACCCATCACACAAAAGTTTAACAATCAAATAGCCATTGGAGGCTTAATAGATTAAAGGCTATTGTCTGCTGTTTTGACTGATTTTAATGATTTTGAAATCAGTAATAATCAAAACAAAAAAAGCAGTTTGACGGAACTTTTGGCTGCAGTTAAAATGAGTTGTTCTCTTTTAGATTCTGTAAAACTGGTTCCACGGTGACTGCTTTTCCAGCTATAGGTGTTACAGGCTATAATGTGATGCGAGATGTTTTTTAGTAGTTCACATCTCTGGCAATACCACAGTGTGTTCAACAGTATCACAGTGTGAAATAGTAGAAACAAGTCATTTCTTCAAAGTTTTACTGCAATCAACTGCAGCTGTCAAACAGCACACTTTTACACTGCAGGCTTTTATAGTTCAGATTAATTCCACAAGGACCACTGTTATACCATTTATTTATATAACTTATTTTGGAGAAGCCTTGGGTTTCATCTTCTTGCTGTGCCATGTATCCAAGTCAGATACTGAACAGGTGATCTACATGTTTTAGGTAAGTCTCTGCAGGTGTTTCGGCTTAGTGTAATGCCTAGAAAGCATGTGAGCTCATGTCCATTGAAGTGTTCATTTTACATCCATGGAGCCATCACAGCGGTGTCCTTCTGCACCTGCTGAGGAAACAAAAACACAATGTAAGCACTAAAATAGACATCTCTCTGTTGTCAAATATACATAGATTTGAATACAAAATATTATGCTGCTAACAAATGACACGGGATATCCTAAAATGCATAATAGATATGACAAATTGTATTGCATCTACTTTTAGTGATCGGTCATTTGTCAGACATTATCATACAGTCATAGGTTTCACCTGTTAATTAATACCATGTGTAATAATGACATTAACACATATTATACAGATTAATAAATACATTTTTTGTCCAAATATAATCAGATTTCCCCGGCAACCCTGCAAACTATAAGCCGGTATAGATAATGGATGGATGGGTGAATGTTCAGACTCTATATTTCTTTAGAACCTAAGGCTATTATCTGTTTACCTTGTTTAGCTCAGGGAAAAGTTCTTGAATGGCGATGTCCAACAGCACATATGTCAGCTGAAGGCCAAAAAGCAGTGAAAAGCATTAACGCCAGTGATCTATATATACACAACATCCATTCCAGCAGTGAAGTACAAACATGCTGGGAAAATGCTTTTTGTGTGTGTGTGTGTGTGTGTGTGTTGGAATGTAACTAAGTACAGTACAATTTGAGGTACTTGTACTTTACTTGAGTCTTTTCTTGTCATGGCACTTTCTACTTCTACTCCACTACATTTCAGAGAGAAATGTTGTACTTTTTACTCAACTACATTAATCTGACAGCTTTAGTTACTAGTTACATTACAAATTAAGAGTTCTGCACACAAAACAGATGTCATTTGTAATTAAAGTATAGTGGTTACAAAGTAGTTATAAATATAGTTATTATTTGTTGTTATAAGTTGAGTCCAGCTGAAACGATTAGCAGATTAAACACTTAGTTGATTGACAGAACTGTTTTGATCATTTCCAGTTTTTGAAAACGGGATTTTTCTGCATGGAGTACTTTTACTTAAGTACATTTCCCTGATGATACTTACATGACATTTTCAATGCATGACTTTCACTTGTAACAGAGTATTTTTAAAGTGTGGTTTTAGTACTTTTACTTAAGTAAAGGATCTGCATACTTCTTCCACCACTGTGTATATATATATATATATATATATATATATATGTGTGTGTGTGTGTGTCCTTGTGTACCTGTTTGTTAAGAACTGGCTGTTGCAGTCCATCGAAGAGGAGGCGTACTCCTTCATACTTGGCCTCTTCTCCGATACATTTCCCCAGAAAGTCTAAAGATGAGCAGTTTATGAATTAGCAGAGTTCTCACAACTGCACATTTGTCTTGTAAGTGTAAATGTTGGCAGTAAATTGCTCTACAAATTATAAAACACTACCTGGAAGAAGTGAATGAATACCTGGAATGTAGGTCCTCATCTCATCAAATGTCCTCTTCGCCCTCCTCTGCTTGTCCTGGGCCGATCGAGGCACACTGCTCTCACAGAAAACTGTGTCTGGGAGGGCAAAGATAACGTACATCATTCCACCTCATTAAAGTAGCATGTTTCAAGGAATAGTTCAACATTCTGGGAAATACACTTATTCTCTTTTTTCTCAAAACTTGCCTCTAAGCAGGGTGATGAGCGAGACTAGCCGGTGCTCCTGGACCACCTGGTTCAGCTTGCACCGAAGGTAGTAATCTATGTAGGCTTCAAGTGTGTTCTTTAACAGGATCCTGCCACCCATTAGCAGGTGGTGCAGCCAGTCCGGGATGTGGAAGACAACTCGGCCTGACAACCATGAAGAAGAAAAAGAAGAAGAGAGAGAGGGGAAGAAAGAGTGAGTGAGTCAGTGAGTGACTGATTGAGTGAGTGAGTGAGTGAGTAATGGACTTTACAGTATGTCAGGAGTCCAGCATTGTACTTGTCATGGTGGTAATTCATGAGGGAACACCAACTCCCTACTTCTAGTACAATCCTGCAGCAATGCCTTTTATTCATTTTATTTGTATTCCTTGCTAACTGTAAAGTACTTTGTGGCTTTGTTTTTTAACTGGGCTGTATGAATGAAGTTATTACCGTTACTAGATTTACCGGCTCTGGATAGTATTCAAATACACAAACTGCATTTTTTTTCCTAATTACAATGCAACAGTAACCTTTCAAACAAACAAATTATCATATTCACAATGCAGATGTCCCATAAAGTCAATGGTACTAATAGTGTTAGTTTAACTTGAAGCTAGCTACTGTTACATACAATTTTTTTGCTGCAATGGTGTCTATCAGCTATGTGATGTTTCATGTAGAAATGCTTTTTGAAGATTTTGGTAATCACTAAATGCAAGCCTATTTATATTCTTGGTAAAAATAAAAATAAATAACACTCAGTTTTCAGATGGCTTTCGTGTAATTTTTCCAAGGTTCGGTGTCTTGCCCAGGGACACTTCCACATGTGGACAGGAGGAATACACAACTTTAATGACCGATAAATAATAAAATGAATGTGATAAACCCAATAGGTTGGTATGAACATATAACAATATAGCAATAAACAAACTCCAGGAGAACTCACTTACCCAGAAACATTAAGTAGTCATACAGCCCTTCAACGGTGATCATTTCCATGAAGTAATTCTGATTGTGCCTCTTCTCAGTCAACTCTGATCGGTTGGCGTTGTTTTTGAAGAGGTCGTTGAAGAGCTATAGGAGAGAGGGATTTACATCAGACTGACACCTATTTAAAAGCATTATTAGACCACTATTCTTCTCTTCTGTTTCAACCACCTTTTCTAATCTGAGTGACTGACAGAACTCTGCAAATATATAAATAAAATATTAAGAAATATGCATTTTCTAAATTTAAAATGAAAGTATTGTAACAAAAGTCTTTCTTCATTTTAACTGCATTCATCCCTGCATTTTGAGGCAATGGCACAATTGTTCTAGAGCTATAGATTTGGTGTTAACAACTATGAAACTAAATTTGAGCGTCAGGGACGACTAACTATACATAAAGGACAGTACAGACAGATTCATTCCTTGGCTTGCGGAAAGAGATAAAGAGAGAGAGAATATAAACCTTGGAAATTATAAAATTTGAACACCCAACCTTTTTATCATTTTCCGAGGTGGGGCTCAGGATAGTGAGCTCAGGGCGGCTGGGTTTGGGTTTGGGAGATTCACAGGAGTTGAAAAAGGACTGGATGAATGGCTCCAGATGCTGCCCTTTCTGACAGAGAAACCACAGGACACAATCTGTATAAGTGACGGTAGAATTTGTATGGACTGTGAAAGATCTAAGAAATAGACTGCTTAATTGCTGTGATGTGGAAACATTTGTATTGTAGAAAGATGAAATATAAAGAATCTCTCTCACACACACACACACACACACACACACACACACACACGGAATGCATTTCTTACCTCTTTTATCAGTTTGCTGGGAACTGACTTAATGATTTTCCCTGTGAAACATAAATACGTTATCTCAGTGATGTATTGTTCTGTCACGTTTTGCCTCTGTCTGAAACGCAAATATTATTTCACTGCAACCCAAGGTCAGGCTGTTCTAACATTTTCACACCGTGTTTGACATGTTCTGCTGTTCAAACACAATCCATCTCACTGCTCTTTGTCTCAGTCATACCGTACCCAGGTTCACATCAGGTAACATCTTGTCCAGGAACTGAGACTCCATACTGTACGGGGACAGGAAGTCAGCGAGGAGCTGACTGTTACTCAGCTCCGGGTGCTGCAGAAGTTTCTGCAAAGAAAACCCATGTAAATATACTCTTCTATAGTGGAACAACAGAGGACCTTTGTATGTTTTATAGCCTATGAACTGAATTTGTATTTTTGCTGACCATTTTCCACAGAATATAGTTTTTATTTTTGTTATTTATTTTTTAAAGATTATGTTTTGGGCATTTTTAGGCCTTTATTGACAAGACAGCTTAAGACAGGAAAAAGGAGAGAGAGGGGACGGCATGCAGCAAAGGGCCGCAGGTTAGAATTGAACCCGCAGCTGCTGCGACAAGGACTGAGCCTCTGTACATGGGGCGCACGCTTGCTAACCAGGCGCCCCAGGATATCGTTTTTTTAAGTAATTTCCAGCCTTCAAAATAGCCTTTACTGTCCATTAATTTCAGTATGCTGTAAAAATCAACATGCAGAGACTAATTTTGACATAAGTAATCTATTATAGTGAATTGTTTGACTGCTTTTTAGCCATGCTAGCGGCATGGCTCTCGTGATGGCAATGTCAGTCCATTAGTCTCAACAACTACTGGATGGATTGCCGTTAAATTTTGTACAGACATACATGTCCTCCTTGGGATGAATTGTAATCACTTTTTCCAATCTGCTTTCTTTTCGTCTAGGACTACCAATAGGACAACATTTTAATTTGTCCAATACTTTGGGTACTACGGTGACTAAATTGCTGCAAAACTAATGCCATTCCCATCAGCATCAGCTGTACTTTTTGCTAATTAGCATGCTAACATGCTAAGATTCTAAACAAGGTAAACATTACCTTCTAAACAGAACTGCTAGGATGGCTGTGTAGACTCTTTGTCTTGTTAGTTTGTCAGTTATCACCTTGTGGTGATGATGTGCCTCTGAGCAGGGACCATTTAAAAACCTTTCCTTGTTGAATTGTGCTCAAGGACGCTCCAGTTACAACACATCTGGGATTTGTGAGTCAACTGCAGAAAAATCCATAAATCTCAGAGGATCAACAATGTGCAGTTGTGAAAAGGATGTGACTTTAGTCATTTGTCTGTTTGATAGCCAAGTCTCACATCTTGTTAGAGGGTCCTTGAAAGCCTTGATCACAACTCAGAATTGGAGCTGTGATTTTAAACACTGCGGTTGCCCTCGTGACAGCCAAATGAGACATAAAGTTCATTCCTTCTCAATTTAGAACAGTGATTTAACCTGTTCCCGGTTTTGACATGTAGTGCCTTTTGTTCTTTACAATCTCATAATGATCACTTTTGAAAAGTTATATTCTGAAACTGGACGTCGTGTGTTCCTGGAACAAATGCTCCAAAATTGAGACTGTTAACCAACTTAATCTTGATGTCTGGTCACTCAAGTGCAGCCTGTTCCAGCCAGATGCTGTGAGTGGATAGATTTGCCTGGAGCACTGTAAGTGTTTGTAGGAGTGAGTATGTGTGTGTGTGTGGGCGCTCTGGGCCTGAGAAGTGGAATTAAGAAAAAATTACAGAAGTGAATGTGCACTGAACTTTCACTATTAGTTCCACTGCAAAACGTCACTCTGATCAAAACACTAGGGGTAGGGTGCTACTTTCTAGAGGACATTAAGGAGTGGTTTGTAGCCATCCCATTCTGATTATTTATGCAGAAGAAATGAGCCTTGTTTCCCACTTGAATTACCCAGTGTTTAGTTGGAAATTGGCACATGTTCAAATATGAGTTATGCATTTGCTTGACAATTTTATGAGTCGCACAGAGATTGCAGTCACAGCTGTGTGTTTAAAATATCTTCATCTCTCTGCTTTACATAATCAGAGGTTTGTTGTTCTGGCTCATCTCTAGACCCATCAATCTGTGTTGAGTGAATTAAGTGTGCTATATTCTCAGACATCTACCTGAAGGTACTCCTGGAACTCCTCTCGCTTTGATGTGAGGAACTCGTAATTCTTGGGACCGATGATTCTCTTCGAAGGCAACTGCGCATCTGGAAATGAGCCTACAAAAATATAAAAGAATTAAAAAAACATGCTTCCTTTTTACTTACAGCTAACTTACAAATAACAGTTCCATCCAAAACAAGTGCCTAAATTATGCAACAGGGCCATTAAACTAATTTGACTCCTAACATTCTGTGACTCCTCTGGAATTCCGCAAGACCATTAGGGTGGCAAATTCTTTCCAAATGACAAAAAAGGACACAGGCCCTCTAATTCAAACAAAATCCTTACCATGAAACTCAGTGAGCTTTGATTCAAAGACATAGAACTCCAGATATCTTCTGTACACAGACCAGTTCTCAGACTCATGTCCCACTGCAGAAAGGGAAAACATATGGTAAGATGAATACGCTAGACAGGCAGCGAGAGGTAACTGTTAGCTTCTGCAGCAGTCACTTACATTTTACTCTTAAATTTAGCATGACTGCATTTCGCACCAGAATGTCACACGGGGAAAATCTTTGAGGTCTCAGTTTTTGTCGATAAGATGCTTTTGTCTGTCTGTCATGCCTGTCTGGATATTTTGGGAAGCATGCTTAATTTTCTTTCTTGCTGAGAGGATTGATACTAGTCTGTCTGTACATTAAATATGAAGATCTAGCTGGCAGCCGGTTAGTGTAGTTTAGCATGAAGACTGGAAACAGCTAGTACCTAATAAAAAGTCCCTAAGGAGTTTTATATCCAAACTTGACTTTTGATTGGTGCTTACGTAAACATAAATATTTCAGGGGCTTTAAACATTTCTGTGAACAAGAGTAGTATTACACATTATTGGTCAAGTTCTTACTCTGAATGCCAAACTGTATCCTACAGAAAAGTGTGCCACAGCTCATTCCAAAATGTCGTGCAGCAAAGCAGAATGACCCCTCAAAGATGACGGTAAGTGAGACAGAAGGACGGGTCTGTGAAGCCTCACCTGCCTTCCGGTCATTGCGCTCTACATCGATACAGAACACAGGAATCCTTTCCCTCTTCACATCGTCGTCATAAAAATCAATGTATGGGATGGTGATGTTCCAGGCTGAGAGGTTTCGGGGGGTGCTGGGGGTGGACGCTGCCTCCATGGGGGAGTCGTCCTCCAGCACCATCATGGCTTCCTCCACCTTGAAAGGAAGTGAGAGAGGTTAAGGTCAAGTAGAGTAGGAAAAAATACAGGCAGGAGACTCAAGGTCGGCTCAGACTCAACCACAAATAAGGGAAATGCAAAAGCAAACACAGCATATCCCTTGAAGCTAAATACAGGAAGGGCAATTAAAGAAAAAAAATGTCCATACATTCAGCTAACAGGTCCTGTTTTACTGCACCAGCTATGGAAGACAGGTCATTATATCTGTACATATGGTTGATTTTTCTATAAACAATATTTGTAAAATGATCTATAAACAGTTAGGCACTTTCTAGAAAAAGTCATTAGGTCAGAACTGTGATAACAAAACACACTGGTTACATTTCTCTCAACCAAAGCCGATGTTTAGTAGCCTGACAAGCCCGACCCACATCAAGATGTTGGCTCTGAGAACTCACCATTGACGCAGCTCAATCCGAGGGGTGGGAACAGTTGTCTTTCAAATTCTCTGCACGCAATAGGATAGCGCTACAACCAGGCAGAGCAATGAAGAAGGTAGCGAAGCTAGTTGATAGATTAAACTTTTGCCGTATCCGGTCGGCAAAACTCCGAACACATCTTCCTTTTTTAAGAATGATTTCAGAGCTGTTCTTTTCTCAAAGAAAAGCTTAAAGGTCCCATGGCATGAACATTTCACTTTATGAGGTTTTTTAACATTAATATGAGTTCCCCCAGCCTGCCTATGGTCCCCCAGTGGCTAGAAATGGCCATGAGAGAGAGACATCATGGCTTTCAAACGAGCAAAGTGGCAGTTGGTGACCCCTCGCCCCCCCTACCCTCTCCTCCTCAATAGCTACAGACACATAAATGGCAAGCCAGCGGCATCAGGCCAGCACAGAACATGCAGGTGAATGGTTCCAGTAATCCCACTGCTCCGAATTGTGACAAAAGTGACAAAATAACGCCAACATCTTATTATCTATTTACATGTTGTGATTTGTAGAGTCACAGCGAGTACAAAAAACAACGTAACATGAGACACCGCCGTCTTCTAACCTTAAACAAACCGGGAACTATATTCTCAGACAGGCTTGCTGCAAAGCAAATCATTCTGCCCAAGTACTATATTCTTCCACCTGAGACTATAGTTCCCAGTTTGTTTACGGTTAGAAGATGGCTGTGTCTCATGTTACATTGTTTTTTGTACACGCTGTGACTCTACAAATCACAACATGTAAATAGGAACATGTTGGCGTTATTTTGTCACAATTCGGAGCAGTAGGATTACTGGAACCATTCACCTGCATGTTCTGTGCTGGCCTGATGCTGCTGGCGGCGTCAGACAGCCTTACAGCACGCACTGAGACGAGAAGGGTATGTATCGACTTGTCTAACTCTGGGGGTTACGGTAAATAAGCTAAATTCCCAATAAGTCCGCGTGTTCTTTTAAGTGGTTTGGGGTCCTTCTGTAAGTCATTTTGGGGTACAATTTGGTTTTGAAGAATTCTACAAGCAGCAATACCACAGGCCAAGCAATCGCCTGTTCCAAACAGGCACATTTTCATCGGAGGCAGATTTGGTGAACAGTGTGGCTTTCCTTTCTTTACTCACCAACACCACCAAGTGGCAACTAGCTGCAGTAATGGTGGGGAGGAGTGCTTCAGTTTGAATTTTACCTTTTATGTTGTTATTTGTTAAGCAAAAATCCAAACCGGAAAATACTTTTGTAATTACTTTTTGTTATTTTGAAGTATTGCTTTAAAGTTTACATGAATCTGAGAAATCTGTAAGAATGAGGAACACACACACAGGACAATTTGATTTGTGTTTAAATTTAGACTTTAAATGAAACTATCGTCCCATTAGCATTATAACAAACACTTTAAATCATCTAAAAATGAGAATATTTTTAGATCATCCTCACCATATCGTCCTCTCCCTCCACAAGACCATGGGATGGCAGCATGGCTCCCTCCATGGTTGTGCTCTTGAACACTCCTTTGATCTTACTGCCAATGCGACTGATCCCAAAGGACTCGCCCCTCTTTGACGTGTTCCTGCAGGCCAAACAGGAAGGTTATTAAACAATGCATAATGGAGGAGATGTGCATGGCTTCAGCAAAGCGCATGCAGCTTGAGAGAAGTGACAGGGACGGAACTGTAGAGGAAGAAGAGGGGCAGCAAGGAGCAACGTACTGCATCGGTTTCATGTACAATGGGGAGAAAAAGCTAAGGTAGCCAAACCCAAAGCCAAAATGTCACTTCACAGCCAGCTCACAGTAAAATGCCTGGTTTGTTAAAGTGCTGCGGGGCCAAAAAGCAAACAAAGCACACAGCAGTGATTTCATGAACAGATGTCTAGTTTGAAGGGGATCACCAATTTTAATGATCACAAAAATATTGTATGCTCTCTGTGTGAGTGCCTGTTATATTAAGTGAAATTAAAAAAATCACCATATGACACATGGTGATATACCCATTATCCATTATTTACCCATTACATGAGAAACTGAACATTGAAATGTAACTGCATTGTAAAAAACAATAAACAGCAGGCGAGACTTCAGCCTTAACAACACGACAAAGTTAGAGGAATTACACGTGACAAATAAAAACAGGATCCCATGCATCGGTTCCACCATGCAAGAGTCTGGCCGGGACAGGGGTCACGTAGGGGAAAGTGGACAGCATGACATCACACTGAGCTTCCTGTGACACACAGATGGACCCTGACTTACTTGGGTGATGAGTGGCGGTGGGATTGCGAGCCGTATGGGAAGGTTGTGAACGTGGACTGGGCATGGAGGGAGTTAAAAGATGCAGGTGAAGAGCTGCCAGAGGCGGTGAACATTGAGGACGGGGACTCGGGGCTCCAGTCCCAGGAACTATAAGCAGAACGGGGTCACGTCCCCATGGGCAAGAGGAGGGAGAGGACCGTGGGTCATACCAGGGCAGGCAGTACGGTGGTTACAGAATCAGAGGGGACATACAGTCACAGACACAGCACGGTGGCGGCAATACATATATGGAGTAACAGGCGGACAGACGGGCAGAGTGGAAGGGAGGTTACTAAATTGCAGACATGGAGGGAATTGAGGCTTGTAGTTGGTCAGCGTTTACAAATGGAGTGCAAGTGAGAGCCATTTTCTGCTACCTCATCTTTCTCCTTTGAGTGGTATAATTCATGCTGCTTTAAAAACTGCCTTCATACAAGATTGCTTTCTTAACCAGTTGAAAAAACAAAAACACAAAATCAACTAACATTAAGTAACCCCTGATGTTTTTGTGTCATTTTGGAAGCAAGCAATCCCTTATCTTGAAAATGTAGCAAAAAAATCATTAGGATAAAGCATACATCTTTTTTATATGGCATGTGTTCAGCAGCATCACTCTTGATTAACTTGATTAACATATGATTAATGATGACTCATGCTATGATTAACATGATAAGCTGAATAAGGTTGCTTTTCTCAATCTTCTCTCATTTGCATTTACAGCACAGGCACCAAATAAAACATATTTATGAGTGAAATTAGATTGGCGATAAAATGATATATCATTATTATATCTACTAGTGCTCATTAAACTGAAGCCCTGATTGCAGCAGGCCCATAGCACAGTTTGTTTGTTACAAAGGCAGCACGTTTCTCTGTAGACAGGTCAGGCAAGAATGAAGTGTCGTTTGTATCTTGCGTGCAGCAGCACTACTCAGCCAGCAACTGTTTTGATCAGCACACTAATGCCTTATACTCACCGGATGTCATCCAAACTGAGGCTATTTCTGGAACAATATGCACA
Organism: Perca flavescens; assembly: GCF_004354835.1. Lineage (NCBI taxonomy): Eukaryota > Metazoa > Chordata > Actinopteri > Perciformes > Percidae > Perca > Perca flavescens. Next base: position 17,494,991 of record NC_041350.1, read on the forward strand.
AGGAGTTAGTGGCAGGGCCCCTTGGCCACATACACACCACACCCCGTGATAGAAACATGGCAGTCGATCCCTGGTCTCAGGGCACCTCACTTCTTATTTAAGTTCCATTATACTGCATTATACTTTTTTTTATTTCTGATTTACAGTTACTGAATTCATATTTATATTTCAGGCAACTGGCACATACTATATTCTGCCTTCACACTGCAGTGGCTACTGGGATACAGAGAGTTGTGAACATGCAAAAAAAAGTTTAATAAATTATCAGTGAACTTCAGACAGATTAAAGGAACTTGGGTTGCATGTGGATGCAGAATGGTGAGTTTTGATCACCTAGTTTAAACACTGACTCAATGTTCTGCCTAAAAACATAAAATACCAGTGAGTGTTTAAACTAGATGATCAAAACTCACCTGTATCTTCTGTCAAATACTAACTGATGAATCAATATACTGGTAAACATTATGGCCAAGCTTATATTGTTGTACACAAATACAAAAAATTGGTAAAGTGAAACCGACCTGCTCATCCTGGAATTCCTGGCAGGGGACTCTGCCCCTCTCAGAAGCTGGCGGAAGTACTGGAGAATGACATGGTAAGAGCAAATAAAGGTATGTAAATTTCAAACACAGCATATACAAATTCTGGGACAGTATGTAAGCAACATTAAAGAAAAAACTGCAGTATGTACATAGTGGCCACTTTTTGCCTTTATAGTAATCATGACTACATTGTTTATTTTGGAGCAGGAACAGGAGTGACAACAAAATATCAAATAATATCATTATTTTCCAGACACACTAGTCATGCAGGGCAGTGGCCTGCTGTGGACAATGGCTGAGCACTGGTCCACCCAGCTGTATTCAATGAAACAACCTCTGAGGGGTGAAATTCGGCTTGGCAGCTTGGCATAATGCCAGTGTCGGCTCATTGGCCAGTTGGGCGTCTGGTATTGATGACACGGCCGATAGTGGTTGGTGGCTGAGAGATCGGAAGAGGGTAGCGCGCAAGAGAGTCAGTGAAGTTCAAATTAATTCTAATTCCAGCATTTGGCAGATGTAGTTTTGTTAAATCTGACACAAACAAAATTCAAATGGTAGAGGATATTAACATTCAGTCTGTGCTAAAACAACCACATTTTGAAAGGAATGTAATTAAAAATCAGAGCATGACCGACAGCTGCAATACAGATATGAAAGAGGTGGATTCATTAAGCCTCAGGCGTGTGTTGTCAAGCTGGGTAACAGTGAGTTGAGCGATTTATTTCGAGGTGTGGACGCTAACCTCATCACTGTGACAGAACATTGGGGTGAAAACATTCTCCAGGAGGGACAGGACGTGCTCATAGGCTTCAAACAAACACCTCATGGTCTGCAGCTTCACCACCTCTGCATACGGGCCCTCTGCAACTGGGAAGTTCAACAACAACAAAAATACACACACACACACACACACACACACACACACACACACACACACACACACACACACACACACACACACACACACACACACACACACACACACACACACACACACACACACACACACACACACACACACACACACACACACACACACACACACAGACATTAATAGCATACACACTTGTCCAAGTAGGTAATTATATGCCCTTCTTTGAGAAATTGTAATTTCAGTGATTGACATACTGTTGCGTATTTCTTCCACTATGAAAGGATCAAAGCGGATCTTATCGACGCTCTCGTCCAAACAGTACGTCTCATAGATCTTCTTCACCTCCTCATGAAGCATTATCTTTTCTGTGTCAGACAGCTCTGGGCACAGTATCTTGTCATTGAATTCCTCTGCAAAGTTAGAAGAGTTGGGACAGCTCAGTCTCACTGTGTAAGGGCCTTTAGGAATGCATCACTGTGGTATCCAAGAGAGTCAAGGTTATAGACAGTCTTTAGTGAGCTCTGCTGATGCTTTCAGTCTGACTGTGAGTGGTGAGAAGTGAGAGAAGGGCTAGAGTAAGGTTGAAACCATCTGAAAGGTTTGGGACACGCTTACCGACTGCAAGGCAGAACTGGAGCACGTGAACGGCCCCTTCTTGCTTCAGAAAGTTCATAAAACGGAAGAGAAGGTCTTGCTGTTCTCTGATTTCCCTCAATTCCAGTTTCAGCACCTGATGAGAGATAACAGTGGTAAAAGAGAGAACATAAATCACAGTTAATAAAGGCAGCTTCCAACTTCTTGTTAAGCTCAGTAAGACCTGATATAGTGAGCTAAAATACTGGGTCTGCATATTGTGATGACAGGATGCACTAGATTATTATTATTATTATTATTATTATTATTAAATACAGCATCTGGCAGTTTGCTGGAGGTGGTATTTACAGTATATGTTTTGATTTGATCAGAGGTTGGCTGCAGTTTAAACATTTTAGGAAGCACTATCACTATCATAGTATTACATTCTCCTGAATCAGGGGAAACACTTACAGAGGGCTTTTTGTTGCGAATGTCCGAGTACTTTTGTAGAAAAGGAACCAACGTTGAAGTGGGCTCCATGGCTTCTTCAGGCTGGAGGGATAAAACATGTTTATGTTATTCACCCATAAATTACACACACTCTGCAGCAATATAATAATGTTTAAATACACAGAATGGAAATGACACTGCCTGTTCACGTTTCAACATATACTTACAGGGGAGTTGTCTATGAATATCAAAAGTAAATGATTCACTGTGTCCTGAAAAAACAAACAGCGGTCAGTAAATTCATACAACTCACATAGAACACTGTAAGTACTTTTGATGATCTGAAAAAGACACATAATTTGTCTTTGTTTTGCATGCTCATGGTAAATAACATGTATTGACATGCAACATAAGTAAGTATTTAGACTGACAAACTGTAGTCTAAATTTGGATTCAGAAAAGCAGCCCTTAATGTGTCTACACTCACAGGATCAGCCAAGTAGTCCATTGAAGGAAGGAAGACAGAACCAGCCAAGACTTCTCTTATCAGGAGAGTAAGAGATCTGAGAGGAGCGAAGAGATAAGGCAGCAGGAAATAAGAAAATGAGAGAGTAAAGAATGATCTACTTTTGTATAGTGTCTAAGCTATAAGACTTTCTCCTTGGGGGAAAATTAAGTACACTGATGCTGTGATGTTTTGTGCCACACTTTGACAAATATATGGAGGCACTGCCTTTATTGTCACAGCACTGAGTTACCTGCAGTCTGTAGCCTTGGGTGGCAGGATGTAAGGAAAGAGCATCTCAGTCAGCTTCCTGAGGTAGAGGAGCTCATCTCTACGACTGCGAAGGGCTACATGGAGGTCAGGACCATATTCCTCCAGGGCAGCTTGTTGAAGAAACTCAGCATTCTTTACTACAGAGGAGAGCAAGAGAGTAGAGAGGTTTGTAGGTTTGTTGTTTGCTTTTTTTATGGTAAACACAAAGAAAAGACTCTGTGGGTGATGCATATCAGCAATACCTTTCTGTCTTGCTTTGCTTATTATTTCAATGTGCTTCATGGCAACTTTAAGAAGCTTTTGTGTGATGAGGGATGCCACATCCACCTGAGAGGGAAAAAAAAGCAGACTAAAAATAATGAATGTTGTTCAGTCAATCAGCATCCCAAGATCTGAACTTACATACATACAGAGTCTAATTTGTCACCTTCTGGGTCCGGCGGACCAACACAGCTGCAAAGAAGCGCAAAGTCACTCTGAGATCGTCAACAAACGCCTCATCGTCTGTGATGTCTCTGAAATGAAACATAGTACAGTCACATCTGTCACTATATGTATAACACATTATACAAACCACAGAAAAATGGCTTACCTATACCAAGGATACACAAAGTTTTCCAGAACCAGCTCCAGAATCTTGACCCAAAAAAAAAAAAAAAAAAACAGAACTGGATTATGAGATAATTTGGTCTATTTAATTAATAATAACTTCAACTAATCCATGCATGTATTACCTCTGAAAGAGAAGCATCCACCTTAGAGGGAATGTTCAGGTCAAGCCATGGTTGATAGTTTTCCAGTAATAAAGTCGGTCTATCGGTAAATTGAAAAAAATAAAAATGTAAGCATTATACAGAGTGAAATTATAAGAATCCTTTATGACCACAAGAGGGCAGTGTAACACTTTCCATAACTTGATGATAAACAACATTGTATTATTGAGCACATTGAATGCATGTTTCTCCAATTTACCTTACTTCTTGCTTCTAAATGGATTACTTTGTTTGATTTTTACAATCTTTTACTAGCACAAGTAAATTACAGATAAAAGTCACATGGTAATATACACAGTCACATGCAGTGACCACTTACGTCTGTAGGCTTTGAGAGTTTACTTAATCAGAATAACTACTGTTGACACAAATGATAAGGTCATAATACAACACATTACAGCCACTACCTCAACTACCACTGCACCACAGCATAACCAGGTAGCTCACCTGTGCCTTTTGCATTTGATTTTTCCACAAACAGCACAGCTGTGGCCCAGTGGAAACAGCTCTTGTTGGTATGACTGCAAGAGAAGGTTAACATACTGTGGATTTAGCATTTACAACGATCCTACCCATCATTCACTGCAGCTGCAGAAGTGTTAATTCATAGGGAATTTTGTATATATCCAAACTTTCTTCATAAATCACTATAAACCCTAGATGTATTGTGAAAAAGCATCAAAAGACACAACTAAGACATTGTCAAATTGTTATGGTCAAGGCACAGACAACTCTATTTAGCAAGTGTTGCTTTCTGCGGTACCTTGGTTTTTGGTTTGATGGAGACCAAGACGTTGGGCAGCAGAGATTCAGGCCCCAAAGAGCAGTAGAAAGTGACGACTCCAGCCAGGAAGGACCAAAACACCATCATAATGTGAATATACCTGTCAAAACAGAAGAAATAAAAGGCCATTAACTTAGTAAGACATTTTAAAATATATAAAGAGAATAGAGGCCAGGGTTATATATGAAGTAACAGTTATGGGAGTAATGTACTGTTGGGGCCTAATTACCTGTTTAAAAGCACAGTAGACAGCAGCAGGACCAGCAGCAGAAAGCAGAAGACTGGATACTGTCGGCCCAGCTCTCTGAACCGCTCCAGCTTCACCCTGCGTCTTATTTTCTGCAGACAAGCCCTGATGCATCCCATCTTCGTCGCTCCGGGGAGCCTGTTACGTGCAGCCTATTGCATGTTACTGTTAATAATAAAGAAGACATCATGGAGCGACTGTCTAAGAAACTGTAACAGCGTCACGTCAAAATCATGCAATGTTGTGCTGCTTATCTTTACCTTACATGACAAGCAGATTGTAGCGATTTTATTTAGCGACACCAGCACTTACTGTAAGTGTACGGTGGATATTAAGGGCCATTTTTCATTGTAGTTCAGCATCAACACCATCATGAATTTGCAGAATAAATGCGCAGGTTCCCTGTTTATAGGATCAGGAGGCGAGGTGCCGTACACAGCTGTAAACCACAGCAGGATTAGAGGTAATTACGCAGCATCTGTGTACGTCCTACTCCGCTGTTTGGCTAATGGCTGCGGTGCTCTCGCTGTCATGTCTGTGTATTGAGGGGAAACAGTTGCTCCCTGCTTGTCAGCACTGGAGACGCGTGATGTCACCTCCGCTGCGCTTACAGCACCAGTAACCAACGTGCTACTGGCTACTGTAGTTTACAGAGAAACAAGTTTACACATATTACCTCAAATAACTGAGACTAGAATACGCGACTGGGTGTCCCAATTTAACAGAGAAGGCCGAGGTGGGAGCGTTCCTTGACCGCTCAATTTGTTAATATTTTGTTAAAAACGGACTCGAAATGCATTAGCGTTAATGTCACTGTATTGTCATTAACCCTGACAATTTAGCCAAGAAAAAAAAACACACGGAAATTAAAAATCCGTTTTTACGTTTGTGACAAGATAACGTGAAAACAATTTGAGCGTTAATCACCAATAAGCGTTAGCTAATTAGTTCACATCACCTGCACTGAGCGGAACCGTATTTGAGGTGCAAAAGAATTTTAGCGACGCCGGCCAGCTGCCCAACTTGTATTGCATGATTAGTATACAATCAGTCCAGATTTAAATGCGACTAGAGAGCTGTTGAAAGGTAGCTAAACACTGCCTACTGTAAATTAATGTTGGAGTGAAAGAAACTAGCTAGTCTTTGAAGGCTCAAGACGCTCTCCATTAGTTTAACAATTGAAAGTCCAAACTGCATTCTTTCGGACAGCCGTATGTCCTCCTCACTCGAGGTTTATGCACGTGAAAATGAAAGCCCAACAATTGACCTGCATTTGCTTCATGATTGCCTTTGGTAGTTCTATTAAAGAAACCGTTTTTTACTGCAGTATTTTAGAAATGTTATGACACCCGTCGACATTGTCCTGCATTTGCACGATAATCGGATAGTGCCATGGATGTATTAAGACCATATACTGTTAATATTAATATACAGTCTATGTTTAAGACAGAGACGGGACAGAGGATCTTGGAATAAGATAGTGCGGGCGAAGATGTATTACAACTTCCTGTTTCCCGTTACATGGAAATTTGACGGCATGCCTCCTCAAAATGAAAAGCTTCACAATTTAGCTTTGCCAAGGTATTTAGATTGTAGGCTACTGGCCAATTCTGGAATCAATCAGGTTAAATCGCTTTGTTAATGTACAACGTGTGGAAATGGTCAAAAACATACCAAAAATGAATTTTCAGTTCAAAATGGCTGACTTCCTGTTGCATTTGGGATATGGCTCCAAGAGGCTTTTCTGTAAGTCTGGATATGATACATATGCTTACCAAATTTCATACATCTAGGTAAAACTCATGGCAGGGGCTGCTTTTTTGATAATTTGTAGGGGGCAAGCCAGAGACCCCCCATCAGATGTAAATGTTACTTCTGTGATGTGCAAGTGTGCAAAGTTTCTTAACTTTTCCAGCATGTTTAGGCCCCCAGAATTGCGATTCATTTGGATTAACAGAAATAAACAGAGCAATTTTAATAGGTCCTTCACCGTCCAACGCTATCAGTGCTCGGGCCCGAATGAGTAGTTTCAAAGACCGACCGGTTGTGAATCTGAATCAAACACCAGCCGATTAATAGCTGAGCATCTGCACTGCATACAGATTTTATCCAAAGACTAAGACACAGATAGAAATCAAAAACTTTATTACAAAAATAAGTTACACTCACCTCCATTTTACAGTATAAAACAATTTATTTGCAGGAATGCAAAAAACGTTGTTGGCCATCAACAATAGTTTAAAACTGCTAACATCTTTTTTTTTTTTTTTTCAAAAGGTGGTTATGATGATTTTATTGAGGGAGTTAACTGTATAGAAAACTGGGATTGAAGAGCAGTTTCCTTTATGCTATACCCGGGAAATGGAAATCCTTCACTGCAGTATCCCTTCTACCACTACGTGACTGATCCCTCACCAAATCATAGCAGCTAACGTTAGGCACACATGCACTGGGCAATATGGCAATTCAGTCATTCAAGATTAACTTGAAATATCTTTTACAAAGTTGCTGTCTTTGGAGCTGGGAAGGGATCATTCAAGATTAACATGATTTTATATGATGAAGGACTGGATTAGGTTGTTTTACATGATGTTTGAAAATGTATTGGTATCAATATAAAAACAAACCCATTGGAATAATACAGTGGCACAAAAGGGACACTGCAGGGCTTTATTTTTGTTTTTTCATTTTTTTTTTTTAAATCAAAAGGCAGTTGGATGCCTGTGATCTTGAAGCCTTTACAAAAGTAACATTTTATCCGAAAAACTATACAACCAGTAACTACATACTCTGAAGAAGCAAGGCAGCTAATTCAGTTCAAAATAGGACAAAAGCAGGGCTTGTTCAGACTCATCACATGAGATTGTTTTGCATGCCCAGTTTGACTGTTTGCAGTGTCAGAGCTGCAGCTAAAATGACTTACATTAAGTACATTTTTCTTGCGCTGCAGCTCTTGTGCATATTTTGTATGAAAACAAGCCCTGCTTTCATCAATATAGTTTCCCTATTTACAGTACAGGCCGGGTAGTTTAGTCCTCTGTACTGAGGTAGTCAACCAACCCTTTAAAGACAAGTTCTGAAAAGAACCACTTTCATGGAATGCCTGACTTATCCATGCCAGGTGGGTACACCCTAAAAACCTGCAAATGTTCTCTGTCAAACACCCAGATCAAACGATTAAGAACATGGATATTCCGACAATAAAAATTGCGATTAGCACAAAAATATACAATAGCATCAAGCTCCTTTGAGCCACTTCAAACCCAAGAACTTAAAAAAGTGCAATTTCTTCAATAATTATTTAAAAATGGCATGTTCAGGGACAGGGAAGGGGTAGATTGTAAGGGCAATACATGGGGCCCTGTAAATCAGGGCTGGGTGCAAGGGCTTGGGGCAAAGAGGCTGTGGCGAGTATTTAGAATCCTCCGGTCATCTTTTTAAGGTGGCAGTTTCAGAAAAGGAAAAAAAAATTTAAAAAATGGGGGGAGGGGAGATGCTTCTTCTGTAAGGCTGGAATATCATTGGACCTTTTGTCGTGCTCTTTTGTTTCAACATCCATTGCAGCTTACGGTGTAACCCCACACATCAAGTCAGTACCCACTGTGACAGGTCAGGACCGCCCTCGGCCCCGTTTCCCTGCTGGACCAATGAGGAAAGATAAAATTAATACAGAATTTTGAAAATAAAATCCACACCCATGTTGCACCCATCAATCAGCATACTGACAGATTAATTAAATTCCACAAAATCTAGACTGAAGACAGTTTTCCGACTAGGTTGGGACTCAGCTGGCCCCCTTAAAAGTAAAGTATGTTGTGAATGACCTTTTTCTGTTGGCAAACAACCTGACCAGCTACTCTGAAAGATGACACCGGTTAGGGATTAGTTATGAGACCAAAAAGCCGGTGTAACTTGCAGCCTCATAATTACTATTAACATAATTTCAAGACCACCAATACCTGCGCTGTAGGTTAACCCTCATCTCCCCCCTGACCCACACAGAAAATATACATACACCAAGACTGAGCTCAGTAGCCAGACTGAAAATAAACAGCCACATGGCAAGTTAGTTTTTACTTGTGAGCAGTACTTATCTGCAATAATCCCAACCATTTGATTTTACCCACTTTGAAACTAACTGCATCACAAAGATAAGTTTAATTTACCTCTGCTTGTTCCAGGGCCTCCTCGCTGGGAGAAGCTCACTCGACCCCTCGGTGTGACGCCACCGCGGCCCCTGGTCTGACTAGCACCGCCACGGACTCCTCCCCTCGCTCCTCGTACTCTCCCAGACCCCTGGAAGTCATCATAGCCGTAGTACGGGTCATCATAGCCGCCCCGGTAATTGTGGTAGTCGTATCCATAGTAATCGTAATAGTCTTCATAGCCATAATAGTCAGGGGGGTACGAGTAACCTCCGCGCCCGCCGCGGCCCCTGCCTCTCGTGGGTGGTGGCATGTGAGGAGGCCCGTAATAATAGTATTCGTCATACCTAAAATGATACAGACTCAACTTAAAAATGGCATCCTGCTTTATATATAAATTTTTATTTGATAACTGCATGACTAAAAGGGCACAAGTTTGAGTTGCATTGTTCCCTCTTACATGTGTGTTTTAGCAGCTTGTCTCTGGGCTTTGCGCTCTTTTCTCTTCTGGTCAGGGGGCTTGGCAAAGACGATTTCAATGTGCTCTCCCTCGAGGTCTTTGCCATTGAGATCAGCCAAAGCCTGTGAAATTGACCAAGATAGTACAATTGTTGCTTCTTTTTACTGCACTTACAAACTTAAATTTAAGCTCATGATAAAGGTCTTGCAAGTTAGTCCAGTGTCAAAGTTTATTTTTTCGTCCATACCTTCACAGCACCATCTCTTTCTTCGAAGTGGATGAAGGCATAGTCTTTCAATTTTTTCACTCGCTCAAGCTTGCCAAACTGACTGAAGGCCTTTTCAAGTATCTCCTCTGTAACCGTGCTCGCTAAGTTCCTCACGAACAGCACTTTTACCTGGTAATGAAAAACACAAGGTTCAATTTATGTGCAGAAAAGGTAAATAAATGCAGCAGCCAATCATAGAAAGAAAACACATTTTCATCACATATACACACAGCAGTATGCTACTAACGACCTCTGGCCCTGTGCCTTACCTTGGCCATGACCTCTGGATCTGGGTCCTCGATGGGATCAGCCCACTCCACGGTGACCACATTTCCCCACACCTTCACCTTGCCGCTCATCAGCCGGCGGCGGGCCTGAGCAGCAGTCTTGTGGTCTTCATACTCCAGGAAGCAGAAGCCCCGATTCTTCTTCTTGTCGTCAGGCTGGTGGTACAATATGACATCATTTAGACCCTCTGTAGAGACAAGAAACAGGAAAGAGAAGTGGAGAAAAGGCAGCAGGGTGTTAACTGCATTTATTCAACAAAAATGACCATTACATCAATGGAGTACCAACAAACTACTGACATCAAAACATCGTTAGAAACATTAGAAACAAAAAACGTAAAAACAAAAAAAAAAAATTAACTACGTTTGATGTCCAATCAGATCTTAGCGGTAAACCATCATGGTAACATAAGTCACTCCAGCATGGTAATGAGGTCATCATTTGGACATAAACAGGAAATGTTTTAAACAAACTGCCAAAGCTTCACCCACCGATTCTTTCGGTACAAATCTTACAGATATAATCAAAGTTGTGTATATATGTAAATGTAGGCATGAAGCTGCTGAATGAATATTATACAGAAAGAGAAATCCAAGGATGGTGCTCACCTGTGACTTTTGCAAATTCTTCAACAATTTGATCTTTTGTTTTACTCTTGGGAATGGAGCCAACAAACAGTCTATTATTGGCCACAGAGATGCACACTCCGATGTGTTTACCTGGTCGAATTTCATTGTTGTTGCACTGTGGAATTATGGAGAATATTGTAAGTAAGAGAAGAAAAAGATACGAGAAACGTAGAATTTTGTCAACAAGTAAGCTGTGTTTTAACTAACAAATTCCATCACACCTTTTTTTTGGTCATACTTGCAGTAAACGTACCAATTTGACAGCCTGCTGTGCAGCTTCTTTAGTGCAGAAAGTGACAAAGGCGTAGCCTCTGTTCAGGCCACTGAGGGGATCCATCATCAGGCGCAAGTCCCAGATGGGGCCAGCTTTCTCAAACAGCGGAACAAGCTCATCCTCAAAGAGGTCTCTGGGGATTTTGCCTACAAATATCTGCCAGGTTGAGAGGAAAGGAAAATATGGTGGATTAGAGCAACACTTCAACTTCACATGTAGTGTAAAGTTAAGGCATAGATTGAATAAAGAAAAAAGGTATCCAGTCAGTTCTTAGCGGTAAACTATCAGTGTAACCATGGTTACTGGAGAAGATAAGTTTCATCATTTGGACACCGTATGAAACCTGAATGCACTTGGCCCATAACTTAGAACCACCAACTCCGAGTAAGTAAATACCAGTGCATTGTTTTGGCATCTTCATGCTTAATGCATGGTACAACTCAAAAAGTGAAATGTTCCGTACCTCTGTACCGATAGTGGGCTGTACCCCTGAGTGAGCAGACTCTGGTGGGGGACCTCCATACTTCCTCTGCCCTGTTGTCACATCAAGTGTGTAGCCAGTCCTCTCCAGCAAAGCCTGATCATAAGAAAACATGAAAAATAAAAGGGATACTGTTTGACAGTCCGATAAAAAAAAAAAAAAAAAAAAAAAAAAAAAAAAATGAACACAATAGACTTGTGGGAGCCTATTAAAAGCATGCAAGAAAGAACCAAAAGAAAAAAGACAAAAATTTGAATGAGTCTTATGGTTATAGAGATTAACTCTAACTTACCATCCACTTTAATAGGAACACCTGCACACCTGCTTGTGAATGCAAATCTCTAATCCGAAACTGCTGATCTACTAGAATATTCACGCACAACCATCTCTAGTTTGACACAGAATGGTCTGAAAATATCTAATGAGCAGCTGATTTTTGGGTGAAAATGCCTTGTTGATGGTAGAAGTCAGGAGAATGGCCAGACTGGTTCTAGCTGATTGAAAGGCAACAGTAACTCAAATCGCACTTGTTACAACTGAGGTATTCAAAAGAGCATCTCTGAACCCACAACACGTCAAATCTTGAAGCAGATGGGCTACCGCAGCAGAAGACCTTAACACGTGCCACTCCTGGCAGTTAACAGGTAACTAAGGCTACAGTTGGCAGGGGCTCTCCAAAATTGGACAATAAAAGATTAGAAAAACCTTGTCGCGTCTGATGAGTCTTGATTTCTGCTGCAACATTTAGATGGTAGGGTCAGAATTTGGCGTTAATGTGAAAGCATGGATCCATTCTGCCTTGTATCAACGGTTCAGGCTGGTGGTGGTGTGGAAACTTTTTGTGGCAGACTTTCGGCCCATTAGTACCAATTTAGCATTGTTTAAAACACCACGGCCTACCTGAGTATTGTTACTGACCATGTCCATTCTTTTATGACCACAGCGTACCCATCTTCTAATTGCTACTTCGAGCAGCATAACGCACCATGTCACAAAGCTCAACTCCTCTCAAACTGGTTTCTTAAACATGAATTCACTGTACTCAAATTGCCTTCACAATCATCAGATCTCAATCCAACAGAGCACCATTGGGATGTGGTGGAATGAGAGATTTGCATCATGGATTCCAACAGCGGACAAATCTGCAGCAATTGCGCGATGCCATCATGTCAATGAGGTCCAAAATCTGAGGAATGTTTCCAGCACCTTTTTGAATCTATGACACCAACAATGATGGCAGTTCTGAAGGCAAAACCCAACAAGGTGTACCTAATAAAGTGGCTGGAGAATGTATATTTCCACACTGAAAAGCATTGCTTTAGCATTCCCACATTTTGTCCCAAGCATTAAAACAGATACAACTTTCTGAATTTAGGACAAGTTCTCACTTTGATTTTAGCTTCATCTGGTCCTTTATTGGTATCTGACACTTTGGTCCCTTGTTTCTCTCTTTGTCTGTAGGTCTTCATCACGCCACAAAGAAAGGCACTTTTGTTCTGAAAAAGAAAAAACAAATAAAACATAGTACTACCAAACATGTAAATAAATCCTTAGGACATCTTCTGATTGACACAAAATGAACGTTAGACAGGACAATGAAAATCTGTCTCGTAGATAAGCTATGAGCAATTGTGCAACCACAATTCAACTTCAGACCACTGCACAGAGGACAATCATCCACATCGTCTGAAGGAATCAGAAATGAAAGATCCAAGCTATCTAAACCAGTGGTTCTCACTTTTACCTTATAACTGAAAAACACTTAAATGCCATTTCAAATGTTTAGAATCTCACTTATTTCATTCACCATTCATAGTATAATATTTTTTTTATTAAAATGAATGTCCCCCCCCTGCAGTACTCCAAAGTACCCCTAGGGGTATGCGTACCCCCATTTGAGAAACGGTGACCTAAACAATACACCAACAGTGCCACATGCATACCTGAACATGTGAGAGGTCGCTGTCCTTAAATTGCAAGAGGACTTGCAGAGCACCTTCCTCGTTGAATTCTTTTAGCGCTTCAATTGCTCGATCATCTAAGTCACTGTGTGACACCAAACCTGGAGGAGGGAGGGGGGAAGACAGAAACAATGAGCTACTATCAAGAAAGACTGAAAAAGTTGTCATTACTAACTTGTTATTCAAAACACAATGAAGGATCAAACAAGCATTTGCAGGAGAGTAATTTTGCAACAAATATTTCACTGTGTAGCGGATAAATAATGATTACTAACGTTACAATTGGGAGGGAGGAGCGGGAACAGCCTAATCTAAATGGAGCTGTATTCAGTAGTCCGGCTGCACTTTACTCTCCAATCAGCGACAAGTTTTTTGCAGAACTAATCACAACAGATGTGACAGTGCAACTCGATATGCCAGTGCCCCTCTATACTGTGGCTGGGAGTTTCTAATGAGCCAGTCTGCATTCTCCTCTATGGAGGGGTGATCACCTGTCCCAGGCAGCCACACACCAGACAGCTGCTGCCATTGTTTCTGTCTCGGTCCCATCTGGCTGAAAAGGCCAGACCAGTACTTTGCTAGATCTGACCGACCAAACAAGTCCTAAAATGACCCCCAAACTTTGTCACTGCAACTCGCCCCATACAAACTAGGGGTGGGAATCACCAGAGGTACCACGATACGATATTATCACGATACTTAGGTCACGATACGATATTATTGCGATTTTAAACATATTGCGATATTCTGCAATATATTGCAATTTATTACCTTTTTTCCAACTTCATTATTATGTCCCCAAAGGAAAACTTTGTCAACATCTGTTTGTTCATCTCACATGAATTTTATTGCTGTAAAATGTGACTGTCAAGCTGACTAACTAACCAGCACTTTAATGAATATGTTATAAATGTTGTATACACCTGGCAAACTGAACTGTTTGCATTTTTAATTAAGGTGGACTAGACTGTAATACCAACAGGTATGCACTGCTGTGCTACTACAGGTATTTTTTACAATTAAAATGAGTACAAAACGGCGTGACGGAGTCACGTACCTCGGTTCCGGTGTTTTTAGCAAGTGACAAAATTCTTCATTTTCCACAACGTTGTATGGACGCAGGTCTTTGCACATGAAGTAGGCGATGGCTTGAGTTATTTTCTTAGCTCGCTCTGATTTGGGAGGTAGCTTTGTCAAGCTAAGTGTGTCCAGTGTTGGTTGGTTTTTCGGCGGAGCTGGTTTAGCATTAGCTTTACCGTCCTCGGCTAACGCTAACTCTGGATGGTGCCGTGTGAGATGAGCCCTCATGTTTGTGGTATTCCCTGAGTATTTTATTTGCATACGACACTCCTTGCAAATCCCATGTCTCATGTCCATCTCAGTTGTCCCCTCCTTGTTAAAAAATCCGAAAAAAGTCCAAACACTTGATTTAAACGCAGATGGTGCATTTCTGATTTCTTTCTCTGACGCTGCCATGTTTATTTTATCTACATCCTCCTGCACGCTGACAGTCACCCCGCTGACCTCACCAGAAAACAAACAGCGCCATCTGGTGGATGGAATAAGCAATTGATTTCATTATTATACTACCAAAAAGTTAAATTCTGATGTGCAATTTAAATAATAAAATATCGATACTTGGCGCCTGTGTATCGATACAGTATTGCCACGAGAAATATCGCGATACTATGCTGTATCGATTTTTTCCCCCACCCCTAATACAAACTGGTAAAAATCTGACCAGAGCAACAGGGATTTAAGTTGTGACTGATATTGAACTTACACCAGTTCGTTCCTCTGCAATTTTATAGGATGCACAGAAACTTCATGGAAATGAATGGAGAGACAGGCTCACCAAGACACTCCCAGGGAAACGACAATTCATTCGCCCTGACACCAGTGACCATGCAACCATATTGGGAATGCAAATGCTGCAATCATTTACACATTTTGACAATGGTAAAATGTAATTTAATATTTTGAAGCACTGCAGTACCCATTTTGGTAGGAAACCACAAAAAGTTGCTTCATGATCCCAATTCCCCCATTCAAAAAGGTGATAAAATGACAGTACATGCAAGAAATTGATAAACAAAAAATGTGCATATTTGATATGCAAGTATATTCATTGTGCCTTACCTGCTATGTAAATTTCATCTAGTTTTTCAGCAACTTTCTGTGGTAAACCAGCTTCTAATAAAGTCTGGAAGTGCTCAGAATGGGTAACTGCAGCAGAGGTGTCCATTGGTTCTTCTGGACCATTTCCATTAATATGTTCTGTGGCCATGTCTCCAGAAATCTGTGTAAATGCAATGAGCCAAATTAATCCTGGGTCAAGGGCAAGACTTGGGATGGGTTCAGAAAAGTGTAAAGTCTCAGACTTATCAGGGAAATCAAAGAAAACATGGTTTGGCCATTTATGATCTTAAGATACAGAGTGACTTTTGAATTAATAAGCACAAATTATCAATAAACAGGAGATTTTGCTGTGTGCAAAACAAGTTGTCATGGTTGTGTGGTCCTGTACAGTCTGGAGACTTTACACTATCCTGACATAACATTTGCAGCTCTCAGCTTGCATTAGGTAGAAGCCCAGAAAACGTGTGTGTAGGCATTTGACAGATGCACGCAGGACAGACATTGCACATACCAAATTCCCCACAGAAATCAATTGAATGACATATTGTTTTAAAATTAAAAAAAATATACTGGGTTTGTGTCCATGTGGCAGTATTTTCCATTCTGGTTTGTTCTGGGTTAAGAAGTTTTTGCAAATGGTGCCAAGTTCACTTGTTAACGCCTGTATCACAGCCCTCTTCACTGCTTGTGTAGACGCCTTGTCTGCTTTGGTCTCTAAATTACATGTTAACTTACCTTCTCACTGCTGACTTCAGCACAGACTAGATAGCTGATACACGTGTTCCATCAGAGAGTGAGCCCTGGTTTCCGGTATCTGACCAATGAGCAAGTATGCACCCTTTAGCATTTTGTTTCTTGACACTTATATTGTGACACTAAGCTGACTTAAATTGTCACGTTAATGGCAAACTCAAAAATTACTTCCCATTAGTTTTTATCGACAGACACTTAGGCATGAACTTATGCAAACAGCAATCTAGCCGCTTTCTGGTCACATTACTACCGTTATATCCGGCAACGCTGGGAAAAACGTGGACAGCAATCATAACTTAGCTAACCTTACCCTTTATCTAATAATATCAGCATCTTAAAAGATATCTTGCAACTGATATATCGTGATGTTAGTGTCTGTTAATTAATTTCATTATATCGGTAAACACGTGCTTTGTCTAGTTAAAACATTTTTGCATCGTTGAAAGTAACTAACGATAGCTAACATTAAACCCCTCGTGCAAATCAATCTTGCATTTTGAACATGCAAGGTTAACAAATCTAGAGAATACATTATGTTTTAACCGACGTTAACGGTAACGTTAGATTTAGCGGGGAGGGACTGACTCGCACACGTTGAGGCTAACGTTAGCTAGCGGGCTAGTTTGCACAGCTAGCTAATGTTATAGCAACCAAGCTAACTAGGGACCACCATCGGGTCAATAACATGACGTGCTAGTATGCATATGCATCCAATATCATAAGATAGTAGGCAATGAGCATGTCATGTTAGTACGGTTGTAACGCGGCATCGCAAATTCTTGCTAAGATAACTGATTTTTACCAGCTAGCCTCTGTTAGCATACGATGACAATGAGCATGTCATTTCCATGATCTGTCAAAATAGGCTACCTTAAGCTAGCATGCTAATTCGAAAGGAATTTCAGTGAGGCCATTGTTACAACATCATTTGTCGGTACGGACTTCATCAGTTGAAAAAGTATGGTTTTTAAAATGAATTGGATTTAACGAGGCCTTGAGAGCTAGAGGTTTAGCCTGCTAGATGCGTGGTTTGTCAACGTGCCGCCATATAGGAAGAGTCCATTTTCAAAAAGCCGGTCTGGAAAACTCGTTCCCAACCACCACCAGTTTCCACATTGTTTGAAACAGCACCGCACGATTTAGACTTTTTAGCAATCAATTAAGCAACAATCACGTGACAAAATAGTAGCATTCGCCCTACCTGCCGCTGGATCACCAACGTGTATGGTGTTGATTATTTAGGAAGATAAATGTGATATTTAAAAGACAGAAAAAGTGTAAAACTCCCGGCAATGATCCGGCTTCAGTCATTCACTCTTGATGATGTAAAATGGCTGCCACGTTCACGCCTCGAGTTTTGTCTCGTCGATGGGGTTTCTTGGACATCCCTGCACGGGCTTGCCTTGTATGCTTTTACAGAAGAGCAGCCAGCAGGTCATTCAAAGCATCCATCATAATTACCGTACTAACGACGAGTAATTTCACGACAACCGTACCATTTATGTGACGGATACATGTTGGCTAATAGATCAGTTAAAAGCATAGTTACAGAAACAAAACATTGAGACTGAAAGCCAGAACTCTGAATTTCAATAAAAATGTCAACAATAAAGAAATAAAACAAGCAAGTAGCCTATCCTACAATGAAATAAATTAGCCTAACATTAATAATTTATATTAATGATCTACCACCTCCATTAATAATGATAACATATGTTAAACATGGTCAGTATTCCCAGACAAAATGTTATCAAATGCCAGTATATTTATATCTAAAACTATATACTGTGTGTGCGACCATAACAGACACTGAGTGAGTAGGCCTACTGAGTATTTCAGGAGTGTTTGACTGAAAAGTAGTGAGGTAGATCCCACTTTCCGCCACACAGTGTCCCTCTTCTCATTGATTTAACATGAATCTGCTACATGAACAAAAGAATAGGACAGAGTAGGCTAGGCTATGTGTATAGAAAACTAGGCTATGATTATTTGCTTGATACAACAGATAGGAACATAAGGGGCAAGGGTTTGCACTACTGAAGAGTATAAAGTTTTTATAAAAAATGTTTTTACTGATTTTGTAAAATATTCTCTGCAACATGATAGGAAAGAAAAGTTGTAGTTGTCATTGTGCATGCATTGCAACCTGGATCAGATTAAACCGTTGTTACTTGTGTCTATGTTTGTTGCATATAATCTAGTTTGTAAAACTATGTTATTTATTGTCAACATCATACTATGGGTTCAAAGTGACTGTCAACTGCAAATTTTCAAATTCCACTTGGGGGTATCTTTTTAAATTACAATTGTTGGGTTCACATATTTGTGATAGTCCAAGGTTAATACATGATTACATGTGTCAGTTTTGACAATACTTACCAATACATGGCACTACAATACAAATACAATTTACAATACCTTTTACAATACAAATACATTGCAGTGACAATACAATGGTATGAATTTGGCATGGGCTATCTGCTATTTTCATCCCAGCTAGAATGAATCATGGGCTTAATGTTTGGCTCAATGCTGAAATAATAAAACTTTAGCAGGTAACTGAATCCAACAACCCCCACAGGTATAGAGCATTAGCAGCTGGAGGATGATGGCTGGAGGATTTTGAATAATAACTTATGCAGCTGTTAAGGAATAGAGCTACAGAATGATTGGATGTAATAATAATAATAATAATAATAATAATAATAATAATAATGTTTCACAAACAAATGAAACTTACTTAACAATTAAAAACATTTTGAATGACACAAGAAAAAAAAAAAAAAAAAACAATTGCAAAGCTTAACAGAAGTAAAGAATAAATCAAAGGGTAAAATATCAAAACTAAATACACAACAACTTACAGTTTAGTAAAAGCTTTGAGAAAAAGCTTTGTCTTCCCTGTCCATATCAGCCACAGATTGTTTTTTTTGTGATCCATTTTTTATATCATCCGCAGATTATTAAAGACCCCAGAAAACTCTAGAAGTGGAGTTCATAACAATGTCTATTTTGAATTTATAGGACTACAATAATTTTATTGCTCATGTCTGTGAAGGCTCCTCAGAGAACAAAAATAGCTCAGACAGATCTTTTATAAAACAATTGGTACAGAATGTTTGGCATTGAGCTTTAAAACAAATAGGCTGCAGCCAAGACTGTAGAGGACATCTTCTGTACAGTTTTTTAGGTATTAGCCAAAACTCTCTCTGCAGAATTAGTGATCCTAAACTGCAATAAGAACTATAAAATATAACTTAAAAAATAAAACTTTTTTGCCATAAAAACTCAAATGAAGATCCAGTTTCTCAAGTCAGTTATTTTATTCTATTTATATATTTATTTCAGTCTATTTATAGAGGTATTACCAAGATAATTAAGGTTAAAGTATTTTGAGGGTTTAAGAAGTGAACAAGGTCTTTTATTGGCATCAATATTGCCTCTTTAACCTAGAGTAAATATAGTATTACATATCAAACTGATATAGCTGTTGATGTTTGTTTTTTGTTTTTTATTTCATTAATATGACCATCTTGGATATGCATGCTTATTAAAACGATATGACTTTCTGTTTGTCCGTCTCTGACAATGTCTGCTTGTTTCTAGTGATATACAGTAAGAACCTCTGATGGCCAGCAGAGCCACTGTGTTATGGCTCTTGAATGAGATAAAGGACCATAAGTCCCTATATTACAGACCTCTCATGCCACCGTGTGGAGAGAGTGTTCCAAGCAAAATGATCTGTCTCCTGAACAGCAAAACTTTGATGTCTAAGATGTATAAGTGTGTATGTATGCCTGTATGATGTGAAATTGATCAATTCTTAAAGTTTTATGCAAAAATGGTGCTTTCCTTTTAGGAAAAACAATTCATATTTCAGAATAGAAAAACATTTTGTATAGATGCAGCAAATAAGATGGATAGTTAAATTTTTGCACTGGTTCGGAGTGCAACATTTTAAAATTTGCAAAAGGCAAGCATGCGTGGCATCTTCTAGTTAGTTTTTCAGATCAAATATACTTTAAAGACAGGTGCAGACAAAAGATATGCCAAACAAACCTTCTTCAACAAATGTATTGTCTAACAAAGATAGAAATGTCTGTTTATTTGTATTATTCCTTCTTTTTGTTACTATCGTTTCACTAAAGCTCAACATTGAGGGAAACATTTCCCAGAGAAACAGATAGATTTAATTTTATACCAAAAAGACTAACTTTGGAAGCTATGCACTTTATTTGATTAACTAAGTTTGCAGAAGCTTAGCTTCAGATTAACATTTGAATATATTTTTGGTCTCCTATCACGGCATCTTCTGGTTAGTTTATCAGATCACATATAATTTAAATATACCAAGGTCTCTTCGCTAGTTAAAACTCTTTTATTTAATGAATATTTTTAGTTGGCCCTCAGTTTTGGGAATGTGCCACGATCATAAATATGCTCGGACTTGATGGGTTTCAATCTTTATTCACTTGTATACACTAAATATTCTGATTAGCTTCATAGCCAAGAAAACTACAGATCTAAGCTAATAACGTCATTTGTTGTCTGGTGTCACTGACCTATTGATGCCAGGGCACCTTGGCTTTGAACTGAGCCTGGCTGAGAATACAGACATGACCTGCTAACTTCACAGTGTGTCCTGTGCTCTCTCCTCAGTGACCACGTCGACACTGGAGCCCCTGAGAATATAGCTGACGTGTTTCACCGAGCGTGACCACGTAGGCTATTCAATTTACTCTACACCTAAGGCTTTCCACATCTCTGTGGTTCTCAACCTCATCCATCCCGATCAATGTACCATATAAAAAGAGAGTCTGAGCTACCTGCAGAACATAAAAAAACTCAAAACCACTCTTTGTTTTTCATAAATCAGGAGGCTAGAAGCAGGTCAATGAGAGAATACAAATATATAGAAGGGAAGCTGCACATGTCCTCAAACTAATCCTCTGTGCTTTTACTCTCACCTTTGGTGTTTTTTTTGTCAATGAACTATTGTTGGGCTCTAATGTACAACATAGTTTCCGGTGTCTTAAATACTTCATATCTCATATCTTAAACATACTCACCCAGGTCAACTCAGTCATTGGTCCACTCCATGATGCTTTCAAGTTGTTATTTTAGACACCGCTGCAAATAGCCAAGTGTGACGTTATACTGTATAAGAATATAATGTGATTAAAAAACTGTCAGATCTTGAGCAATGGGATGTTATTCATGTTTATCTGTTGATGTTTGAGATTCTGTTTTTATGCTTAAACATGAATGTTTCAGTAATAGGCTTATTGTGTCAGCTATATTTGATTTACAGGACATTTGGTTCGATGTTGATAAAATGACATGTGCCATAAAGCAATAGCACACAATGCAACAGCCACTGATATCAATCTTATCAGCAGGAATGAAATTTGGTACAGTTTATTAAACAGTAGGGTTTACAACACAATATTACAAAGAAGCAAGAAAACAGCCAATAGAACATCTCATCTTCCGCACTTATTGAATTACGAGTCTTAGGCCAAGGATTTATCACCAGCACAACCAAGGAAACAGAGCATGGGTACTTATGTAAACAGACCAATGAAATACACAGTAAATTCATATTCATCCTTGACATTTCCGATGTTGGAGGCGGAGGCGAAGATGGATACTCCTTAACAACTATCAGATATCGCTCTATTTAGTCATAACTTCTTCCATCCATCAATTCCTCCAGTTTTGAAAAAGCCTGCAGCACTGACATTAGTTTTGCTTCAACATATAGTGTAAAATCATGGGTAAAAAGAACACACCCATAATAAATAATTGATGTAATGTTTTATTAAAGTTTAGTTAGATTTATTATCTCTCTTTTTAAATACAATTTGTTATATTTAAAGCTATGGCGTACAGTATGGCATTATTCCAGTAGACCCTATAGAGTTCAAAACCCCCAGGTGTGATACAGGGCACCAGTATGCATTACATAATATGTACAGTATTGCATGTATTGACTGATGCAAATAATGGTTAGTGTGCAGATTATGCTTTGCAATTAACTGATAAATTGTTTAATCAATTAAACATCCAAAAAATAGTGCAAAAAGGGACATCACTTATTTTGTCCAACCAAATTTCCAAAACAGAACAATATTCAATTTACATTATATATGATGAAGAAAATCAGCAAATTGTCACATTTGAGAGGCACACAGGATGTTTGACATTTTTCACCTTATTTGGCTTTTAAAAAAAATGACCAGTTATTCATCAATTATTAAAATAGTTTTGTCTATTGACTAATCGATGAATCCACTAATCGTTTCAGCTCTGAATTTATGTAAAGATTTCAATGTCAGATTTTTTGTGTTACGTTGAGATTAACTTTTGTATCATTTATTTAATTAATTTAATTAATTATAAGCAGCCACTCATTGGTAGATCAGAGCCTTCACCATTGCCATGTCTCTCTGAAAATGTACACCTATTTAATTAGATTTTACCGGGTGAGATTTTAGCATTACACTTTTACACTCTTCATAAATAAATAAATTAAAAACTCTTTTAGGCCATGTGCAGCCTAAAATGATCTTTATGCAGTAAACTGAAATTCCCAAGAAAAACTCAAATGACCCTCCATTTGCTGTGACATGACAAGTAATAACAACTCCCAGTTACCAAGTAACTAAAACCCAGGGATTAAATGCAGCATCCATAGTCAGGATGGAAGGATGATGGAAGTATGTTTTGGCTTTCCACGATTTGTTCTTATCATTTTGTCCTTTAAAGGGATTATGAGAAAGGTAGCAAAGAGGTCAGTAAGATCATTGATAAGGTTGGTAGGTTTCACCTAATCCGCCAAGTCGCCACAAACTGAGGGACACAGGTATAAAACGACATGAAGGGAAGCAGGAAGCCGTCCTGCACAGAGGCACAATGAAGGGGCAACTTTCTTTCAGCATTGTAATACTCTATCTCTATCGCTGACTTACTCATGCTTTGATTCAACAGATTTTTGATTGACCATTTTTCTTTTGTCTCTGTATTAATAGGTAACTGATACAACCACGATGGGCTCAGTGAAATCAGCTGGACTTTCTATTCTTCTGTTGTCTTTTCTTTTTTACATAGCTGATTCTTACCCCAACATTGACAGTAAGATTTTTACAGATACAAGTACTAATGTGTTAAGTACTCTTCTCATAAATCTAGTACACAAAACAAGGATTTACTATAGTAAATTAGCACCATCTGCTTTTATTTATCTTTGTTGACAAAGATTGTACGCTGTGCTTTAAATCTCAGATGAATCTCAAAATGTCACTGTATCACAAGCTGTCCATGATCAATAGCATTGTCTTTCTCCAGTGGGCTGTGAGGAGTGCAAACTGGGAATGAACAATCTTTTCTCGAGGGATCGTCCGGTCTACCAGTGCATGGGCTGCTGCTTCTCCAGAGCGTACCCAACACCTCTCACGGCCATGACGAAAATGGAGATCCCAAAGAACATCACCTCGGAGGCAACATGCTGTGTTGCAAAGGACTACTATGAGGTACAGGTGCAGACAAAAGATATGCCAAATAAACTTTTCTTTAAATAAAAAAAGATAAAAATGTGTGTTTAAGGAATGTTTCAAAAGTATTCCTTTTTGTTACTATTGTTTTACTGCAGCTCAAAATTGAGGGAAACATTGCCCAGTGAAACAGATAGATGGAATTTCATACCAAAAAGACGATATACACTTAATTTGATTAACTAAGTTTGCAGAAGCCTATTAGCTTCATACAAACTTTTGAATACATTTTTGCACAAAACAAGGACTGTGGATTTTGTCCCCCATCACCTACACTAAAAAATCAATTAAGGAGGGGACCTTTTAATGTCTCTTCACACTGCTAAAAAGAGCATTTGATTATACATATTTACTTCTTTAGATTGATATGACTTTGTTAATAATCACTATTGTGTCTTTCTCTTCATCTGTGCATCTTTCAGATAGAGGTGTACGGCATAAGGGTGAGAAACCACACAGACTGCCACTGCAGCACCTGCTACTACCATAAGATATGAACATGCTGGGAACTGGAAACAATTCTGCAGTGCTCGGCTTGGCAACACATTTTGTTGTTCATTTGTTTTAAATTGTATGCTCATGTGTTGCCAGATAATATTTTTTTTAGAAAGTCTGTGTCTGTGTTATTAGCCTACATTCTTGCATTGTTATATGATTAATTGTAGCTTGAAAAGCAATTAAAATGTGCATTCCAGATGTTGCATTCTCATGAATGTGTCTGAAATGCATGGGATTGGAGTGTGTGTGTGTGTGTGTGTGTGTGTGTGTGTGTGTGTGTGTGTGTGTGTGTGTGGGAGCAATTTTATAGGTGTGTTACAAATCACTAAGTTGCTTTAGACAAATGTGTCTGCTGAATTAATGTAATGTATGGAATAGTAACATAAGTAACTGTCTGAAAGTGAAAATTGACTTTGAGGTTGATAAAAGTTTTGTGCCATGTCTGACTAATCAGAATTGCCAAAAATATGTTGTATCTATCGTAGCTATTAAACAACAGAACTGAAATTGAAACAAACATTGAAGAGAAGTCATTAAAATGCTCCAAAAAAGGAAAAATGATTAGCCAAGTTTAACTTTAACAATACCATGACAACTGAGCAAACTTCATCTGCTGATGAATGATGGAAAAACTCCAGAATTGCTTCAGAATTGCTTTAAATGCTTAAATCATTTTATGAGTGTGTAGATGGTGATGTGTAGAAAGTAGGGTAAACCCATGTGTGTATTTGTGGAAATAAATTTAGCCACAGTTTGATGGTAATATAAAACTTCAAGAAGTCATACGTAGTAAGTATACAATAACCAGTGATATTTCGGCATCACTGTTTTTTAATGCTCCTAATAATTTACAGACAATCATCAATCATTAACACTTTTACGCCATTTATAAAGTAACATGCTAGGTTTGGGTTGCCTTAACCAGGAGTCTTTCAGCTGACTGATCCCTAGTGAAGTGGCTGAATCAGGGATGTTGTTGGAGCTTACAAGAAAGATAAGAATATCGTGTCTTTGGGATATTGGAGGTTGATTAAAATGTTTGTGAAAATATAATAGATTTTGCTTCATGTTGGAGGTTGATTGTCTAATGATGCTGTGCCTGGAGGTGACCTCAGTATCTTTGGAGTCTTCAGGGGAATCCAGTAGTCCAATCATACTGATAGCTGATAGCTGATGAGCAAACATTTCACGTCCAGTCTGTTTGCATTTTATGTCACTGTAAGGCCATGGATGCTTTGTTGACATCAGGGGTATAATACATCCATGTGTATGTGGAGCACACTGTGTGCTCTCCCTTCCCCCTCTGCGTGCGCGTGCGTGTGCGAGTCTGGCAGCGTAACATCTGTGCGTACGCGGTCGTGATTGTTGTGAAGATGGCGGAGGGGGAGACAGAGAAGGAATATGACACACGGAAAGCTATCGATGAGCTCCGAGAGCGGTTCCAGGGTTTGACCACAGCTTTGAAAGAGAGCTCGAACTCACCGTTGGAAGCCTCTCTGCATTTCTGCCAGGAGTTTTGCCAGGTTAGCCCGTTCTCCTGCTGCTCATCCCGGGGAGCCTGCAGCCCCTCTGGCTTCCTGGCCGAGGATGCGCGTCTACGTTTGCTACAACAATGTAGCTAAGGGGCTAGCTGCCTAGCTAGCAGCCTGGCATTTCAAGATGGGGAAAAAAACTCCTCCGTGATTTTCAGCCATTTTCTCAATGATGTTCGTCTGTGGCATGAACTTATTTGCAAAGTCTGACTATGAGTGCGATGAGAAGTCACATCAATGTGTGCGCGGCGTGCATGTATTACTCGTATTTTCCAGGCCAGATCGCTAATAGCAAATGAATGTTGCTAGCTGGTATGCAGGGTCCCCCTGTCCTGTGCAGTGGTCATGCTGTGCAAAAAATGGGTAGCTACGTTAGCGAGATTTTACAGAGCGATTGCATTGATATGCACTGAATTATACGCTTGTGTTCTCCGTGGAACATATCATCCAAACGTTTTAACGCTGCATCTCCATGCTGGTTTAGGTTTTAGCTTAGTGTAAAAAGGGGTTACTTTTGTGAAGCGGTTTTATTGTACGGAAAGATCAATGATTTTTTTTCCAAGGTGCTAGCCCAGGCCTTTTGCACTAATTAATCCAGCTAACCACATCAGCGGAGATGCTTATTACGGTCATATAACCAGCACAAGCTAAATATGTTATATTGATGTCAATGTTATAGCAACCGATCTTCCTGCAGCTGGCGGAGACCGTGATTTAAAAGGGAAAGTGTGGCAGTGGTCATTGACTCCATTACACATCCTTCTTATTAATTTGCCACGAAAATATCAAGCGAGGTCTCCGTTAAGATGATATCACACTGATACTAACTGCAAGGATTACGGCCATTGCACCACATTAGTTTTTAAGTATTGGTTTCTTTCTATCCCACATTAACCGGCAGTGAGGAATTCATTCAACTTAAAAGTTATTTGAGTAAAAGGGAACGAGCCTCGGGCTGCATGCTGTAGTTGTGAGCAGTTAATTCATGATGGAGATTTGTTTCGTAAGAGTACAACTCTTCCATGGTACATCGGAGTCATTCAGGATGAAATTGATCTGTATCAATATTTGTGTGTTGATGGAATTGAGGGAGTTTTCATTGATTTAGGTTGGGCGTTTTTTTGTGCTTGGGTGATAGGGAAAAAAGAGGGAGGGATTAAAAAGTTATTTTTTTGCAGAGCCACACATAACTTAGGTGCTTTTTTGTCTTTGTGTGTACATCTTGGCTATATTATATAATCAGTATATAATAACAGTAAATATTGATCCAAATGTATTTTTTCCCACATCCTTGATAGTGGAGAGTAAGACTTGTATTCTTCATCCAAAAATTAGCCTACATTTTGTCTTTTACCACCAAGGTCAACATTTTCTTGGCTTATATTATTGTTAAAGGGGCATGGCTAAAGTGTAATTTGTCTATACAACTGCTGAGCTAAAGAAAGTATATACATACATCTTAAACAAGGACAAAAACTACTTTTTATACTTAACAAATAAGCAAAATAGGGCTAAATCCTAACTATTATTTTTGTTTTGAATTATTGATTCATCTGTCGGTTTTTAGATTAATTGATTATTTGCTAGGTTTATAAAATGTCAGAAAATAGTGAAGAATGCATGTCACAATTTCCCAGTGGAAAAAAAGGTAATGTCTCCAAATAGTTTTTTTATCTAGGCAGGTGCAAAAACATTTACAATGAATGAAAAGTTGTATATTCCTCACATTTGAGAAGCTAGAAACAAAGAATGTTCTGTATTTTTGCTTGATGGAGGACTAATTGTTTTCTTTGTGCTAAAGAAATATATTAGTTATTTATACATATATTTTTTACAAAGTTATATTTTTATTTTCCAGGTATTTTTTCAGCCTGCTATTCTATACTATGATGCCTTTAAAACAAGAAAAAAAGATTCTAATTGTAGTATTTTTATGTTTTCCAGGTCCTTGTGGAACATGCTGGTCGTTGGAAAACTGATGAGGATCCACTGCCTTTGCTGGAGGTCTACACTGTGGCCATTCTCAGCTTTGCTAAGGCTGCCTCCTGTCTCTCCTCCGAATGTGAAAACGTGCCACTCCTACTTGAAAAGTTATCACTGTGAGTAGCAACTCCAACATGGGTGTCACTGGAAATACGTTTTACTTAAAATCCTGTGTTATTTTTCGTATTCTTTCTAACAACATCTTCCCTATTAACTTGACCCGTAATATGTGTAACACATTAATGACACACAATGAATTTTATGTTGGGGAAAGCATCTTCATTAAGTCTCAAGTTTCCTGTAGTAGTGTAAAGTTGATTTGGCAAATAATGGGTTACATGGTTTAGACCTAACATTAGACCTAACATTAGTTTGCTTTGCAGTTCCACTGGTGTAGTTAGTTTTTTTTGGCCAGCAAAAACAGACAGCGATCTTACAAGAAAGTTGCACAGTACTTGACAATAATAATTAAACAAAACACACCCACATCCCAAAGAAAACATTTTAAATAATAAAAAACAGTATATAGGAACTACTGCACTATTCACACAACGCTCTTGAGGTAGTTATGAAGGCAAAGTCCTTGCGGCTGAATAGAAATGTAGGCTGCCTTTGGGGAGGTACCTACTGGGGAGCTTCGACATATTTGGGATGAGCTACAGACTATACTTTGCACATGGAGATGCAGTGCACACACAAAAGGAAGATAATCTGATGCAACAATTATTACTGTCAAGGACGTAACATATTTTGTAAATAATTGATCACAATTACTGATCTGGCCACTCTGAGCTGTTTTTTATTAATACCATATGAAAAACAAAAGGGACTATTTAATAACACCTACACGTACACCTGAATCGATCCATGTAACTAAAGTTTCTCTCTTGCTGCCTCTGAGTTACACCCACATTTCTCCTGTTTGTCATCCAAAATGCCACACTGACTTTACAGCACCACACTTTGTGAATAGTTATTCTTGTATGGTTACCCTTAATTTGTGGGATGTGTGCACATCCTTGACCTAAATGTGGCTTTAAAAATGAATGTGTTGGATTCACAGGAGCTGTGTGGAGCTGCTACTCTTACTGCCCCAGCATGTCCCTGGTGCCTTATGGGAGGAGTTCCAGTCCTCTATGAAGGTCAGTATTCCCAAGGACTTTTTCTGAGGCTGTACTTTGCAGTAATAGCCCTGAAAAGTTATTTAGTAATTTGAATGCATTTGGTTTAGCTCATCATTGAAACACAATAAATAAAAAAAACATATTAGCTGAATGTTTGGATCTGTGAGTTCTCTTTACAAGAATGACATTTCATGAAATGTTCATTTCGCTGCTGTTTTCGAAGAAATGTAAACTGTTGAATGCTGACACATTCACTACAGTGACATTGTCATAACAGTTATTTTATACTTATGACTGTCTAACGTTTAGTATGACTCACGTTTTGGTAATTAGGTTACTACATCTTAATTTATCATCCATTGCAGTTGGCACACAGCCTTTTGCAAGAAAGTGGGAGCACACAGCTTTGTCTGCTCTCAGTTCTGGCGCAACAGGATGGCGTCTGGTCCAACACCACACTAAGCAGCATCCTGTCCGATCAAACCCCTCAGACTGAGCAAGGTTAGTTCTTATTGGGTTTGAACATGCTCCATGCTGACTTGTAACGCTGTAATTGCGTGAAATTATAAATGTTCAATGTATTATAATTGTCTACATCTAATCTGCAGTTTCTTACCTTTTGTCTCTGTCTTTTTCTACTTTTTGTTTCTTAGTTCGTGAGTATCTTGAGTTGGAAGGTGCCACGCTTCTGAACATGAGAATAAAGCACCTAATCAAAGTGGACAGCGTTGATAAAGCTGCTGTCCTCGCAAAGATGTGTTCGGAGTATCCGGGATATGAAGGAAAAGGAAACTTCAAGCAAACCTACTTGCTTTGCATCTGCATTGCAAAAAGTCAGGAGCAGCTAATGGAGGAGGTAAGAAATGACACACAGAAACAGTTCCTTGTACGCAAAAGGTTATTATATTTAACACTTGAAAACTTGAACTGATCAGTGATGGTATATGAAGTTCTTTTTTCTTATCATATGCGCAACAATTACAGAAATCCAGTAATCACTCAACACTCGTTTGATATTTAATAACAGAATTTCCCAACAGTGTTGTCATGTGTCAGATAGTTATTTGATTTCTCTCTCTCTTTCTAATAGATTGCGTCAATAGACTGTAAAGATGCTCTTGAAATGATCTGCAACTTGGAGTCAGAAGGAGATGAGAAAGGAGCTCTCTGCTTATGTTCTGCCTTTCTCAAGCGACAGCTTCTTCAAGGAGATGTTTATTGTGCCTGGTAAGTGTTGCAGTTTGTTTCAGATTAATACTTCTAGAAAACACACACAATTAGTCTCAGGAATACAGTGGCCATGGAACAAATATATTATACAATTTTACTTTTATCCATGAAGCAATCTCTGTAAAAATCATGTGCACAAAGATACCCTCACTGTTGAGCATATTGCAGAGGCTGACTCTGTGTTTGAAGGTCCATGTCTCTTAATAGCTTAGTACTTGAGGGAAGATGTGCATGGGAATAAATTACTCACTGTCTTTGATACAGCAATGGTTAAAGTAAAATACACTTTTAGATTTGTGGCCATCTGTAATCTCAATATATGTACTTTTTTAAACACTTTATTTGTACATTTCCAGTTATTACATTAAACAATCATATTCTCTATCTTACAAATAATCATAAAAAAACAATCCCAAGAAGACAAAGACAGACCTAACCTAAAATCAACCTGATAAACTTGTCACAGACCGACAGGAGATGAAAAAAACAAAAAAAATTGAGCAAAACAAAAGAAATAAAAATAACAACAAGTGCACCTAACATTCGTTATGACAGGATCGACCAAGGGCAGGTTTAAACATTCAGAGTTCCAGTTCCAGACCAGGTAAATTGTTCACATAAGTCATCAGAGGGTCCCAGGTTTTGTGGAATCTGTTGATGGAACCGTTGAGGGTACATCTGATTTTTTTTTTTCCAGCTTAACATTCTGCATAATGTCCCTGATCCAGTGGTGGTGTGATGGAGGAGTAGCAGCCTTCAATTTACATAAAATCAAGCGTCTAGCTAATAAGGAAGAAAAGGCAATGACCCTCTGTAGATGACAAGGGGGAGCAGATCCCGTTGAATCAGAAAACCAACCGAAAATAGCAACCAAGGGAGAGGGTGAGATGTTATAAGCATAAGCATTAGAGATTACTTCAAAAAAGGATGACCAGAAAGAAACAAGTTTCGGACAAGACCAGAACATATGACAGGAAGTAGCTGGCGTATGTTTACATCTATTGCATAATGGGTCTACGTTCGGAAATATTCTTGCTAATTTGGCTTTTGAGAAGTACAACCTGTGTAACACTTTGAACTGTATTAAAGAATGTCTGGAGCATATGGAAGAAGAATGGACTCTAGTAAGAGCCATGTCCCATTCCCCATCAGGGACAGTTGCGCCCCCAAGTCATTTTCCCACTGTTCTCGAATATGTGAAATAGAGAGGTTGCAGCTATCCATGATATGGGAATAAATAAATGATATTGTTCTCTTAGTCAGCATATTGACCCGCAATAGGGAATCCAAACAAGAAGGAGAGGGGAGTGTAGGGAAGTTAGCAAACTTTTTATGAGTAAAATCCCTAATTTGCAAGTATCGGAAAAAATAATTATTTGTCAGACTGAATTTTCTGGATAGTTGTTCAAAGCTAGCAAAAGTATCATTAACATACAGGTCCTCAATACTATGAATGCCCTTGTCATACCAAATTTTGAAGCCATTGTCCATTAGGGATGGTTGGAAAAGGTGATTGTGTATTATTGGTGAGTGAATAGAAATACTTTGAATACCCAGACACCTTTTGAACTGATTTACGATGCGTAGTGATTGAGTTACAATTATATTATCCTTAATATTATTAACTAGTGATGATAGAGATGCGCAAAGTAAAGCAGGGAGGGAATGTGGGCTGCTTGTAACCTTTTCAATCTGGAGCCATGCAGGGATCCTATCATTCCAATCTTTTAACCACAGAGAGATGGCATTAAAATTTGCAGCCCAAAATCTATGTACTTTTTAATTTCAAATAGACTAATCAGAAAAAGAATCGGAAAATGAATCAATAATGAAAATATTTGTTAGTTGTTTTTAACAGTTGTGTTTGTGATGTTTTGCAGGGAACTCACACTGTTCTGGAGTAAGTTACTCATGCGTTTAGAGTCGTCAGCTGATGCATTTCTTGGACACAGCAAAGAGATGGCTCTTCTCTGTAGAAGCGTCTGTCATATTCTGTTTCTAATCAAAGTCATCCAAAACGAGGTAAACACAAATTTGTAGCTGATAGCAGAACCATTACACATAACTATTTACACCAACAATGACTCATATGGTACTGCATCTGTAAGCCCCTTGGCATTTATGTTACTTTTTTTATTTCCGTAGGTTGGAGAGGTGGGGCTTCCAGTGTGCGTTGAAATGTGCATTCAAGCTCTGAAAATGACATCCAGTGACCATAAAGATGGCAAATCCACCATCTGCAAGACTATTTCCTGCCTCTTGCCAACTGATCTAGAGGTTAAGCGTGCATGCCAGCTGACAGAGTTCCTCCTCCAGCCTACCGTTGACTCTTATTATGCTGTGGAGTCACTGTACAACGAACCTGACCAAAAGCCTGAGGAGGACGGGAGTTTACCAGTGCCCAATTCTTTACGCTGCGAGTTACTGCTGGCCTTCAAGACACAGTGGCCTTTTGATCCAGAGTTCTGGGACTGGAAAACACTGAAACGCAACTGCTTGGCACTGATGGGAGAGGAGGCAGCTATTGTGTCATCTATTGACACACTCAATGACACAGATGAACAAGAGGTGGAAAGTGCACTTGGCAAACTCCCTGAATACAGAGACCTGGAGGATTTTCTGCTAACCACTACAAATGAACTCAATGAAATCACGGATGAAAGAGAAAAAAACAGAGAGGCTAAAAAACTTCGGGAGCAGGGTTTTGTGTCTGCCCGGTTCAGAAACTGGCGCGCATACATGCAGTATTGTGTTTTGTGTGACAAGGAGTTCTTGGGTCACAGAATTGTTCGCCATGCGCAGAAGCACTTCAAAGATGGAGTGTATCTTTGTCCAATTTGTGCTGACAGTTTTGAAACTAGGGAGGTTTTAGAGCCACATGTAGCATCACATGTAAAGCAATCTTGCAAAGAGAGACTAGCTGCAATGAAAGCTGCTAGAAAGGTAACCAAACCCCCTCAGTCCCCTAAAAGTCCATCGAAAAATTCAAAAGTTGCTGCTAAGGTGAGCATTAGTCCTGTTAAAATTGAACCTCAAATTGGTGACCAATTGGCGTCTCCTGTTAAGATAGAACAAACTACATCTGACACAAATATAAGTCAAGACTGTTTCTGTCCTGTCAAAAACTGTTCCAAGGCTTTCAAGTTTTTCCGCAACCTCATGGCTCACGTCAGATCTCACAAGGACGACGAAGAGGCCATGAGGTTTTTAGAGATACAAAAACAGAAAGTGGTGTGCCAGTATTGCAGACGGCAGTTTGTTAATGTCAGACATCTTAATGATCATTTGCAAATGCACTGTGGCACTAAACCATACATCTGCATACAGTTGGATTGCAAGGCAAACTTTAACTCAAATTCTGAGCTTCTCATGCATAGAAAAACACATCCTGAATTTAAAGCCCAGTGCATGTTCCCTAACTGTGGCCAAGTTTTCAGTGAGGCCTACCTGTTGTATGATCACGAGGCGCAGCATTACCTTACCTACACCTGCCAAACAGATAACTGTGGCAAAATATTCTACTCACAGTCTCAATTCTTGTCTCACCAAGAGAATCATAGTACAAATGATGCAGTAAACAATTTGCCCATTGCAAATCAAAACCTTCCTGAGACTCCAAAAGTAGAAACACCACCTGAGAGCACCACAAGCCTTGAAAGGATTAATACAGACGTATATATGAAGGAGGCATCAATGGTAAACACATCACCATGCAGATTACCAGAGCTTGCTAAAGAAGCTGTTACTGTGAGAGTGAAACACTCGATTGAAAGAATGCTGAATTCTGCAGCACATCCTGAAATGAAAGAACCAGAGAAATGCTACACTCCGCTGACAAACCCCACTTCAGCACCAGCTGGTGTCAAGTCAGCAACAGAGGCCCCTCATGTGCACCATAATGTGGCTGGGCAAGGTGAGATTCCACCAGGAAATCCTTCACCAAGTCCACTCATCCCTGTGGCAAGTCAACAGGAAGAGGGTCTTAATAATGTACAAGGCAATGATCTTCCAAAAGTGATTCCACAAATAATTTCTCCAAGTCAAATCAAGACAGAAATTCCTTGTTGGGTGCAAGGATATCCTTCCAGCACTGCAACTGTTGGCAATGAGGAGAACCTGCATTGCTGCCCATATAATGAATGTACAAGGGCATACAGTACAAACAAAAGTCTGTCTAGGCATGTAAAGAAGCAACACCCTGAAATATTTGAAGATTGGAAATTGGCAAAGAAATATAACAAAGTCTCCAAAATTACAGCAAAAAAGGTGCCAAGTCGGCCAGCTTCATCCAATCAGACTCAACAAAACCAGGGGAACAGGCTGTCAAATCAGCCAGGAATACTATGCAACAAACCTGGGATGCAGCAAATGGATTTCCCAATGGAATCTTCAACCTCACCTGCCCAGTGTTATCCTGGATCAATGGAGCCTGTGCCCATCACTCCAATGGTGAACCCCACACTGTACCCGCCATGGGGAAGCCCAAATATTCCCAGCGGAATGATGCAGTCAGACATGTCCCAGTCATGGTCTTCACCTCCCATGAATAACTGCTATCCAGATACCTTCAACATGAATGAGTACCCCCCTCGGAGCTATCCTCAATGGCAGGCAGACCCTTATCAAACCACAGCGTCTCTCCCTACTGATAGAGATCATTCAATGGCAGCTATACATGGTCCTTCTATGTCACACGCTCCTTCAGATTCAAGTTTGATGTCTCAGTATGTGTCCAGTTCATTGATGCTTGACAATGGAGGGCAAATACATAACGGAGGGCATCAGTATGGACTAATGCATCCAGTAGTAGTCAGTGGAGACAGCGTAGATGTGGGAAAAAGGAGTGCAAGTATGACAGGTCAGTTGGATAATGAAAACAGTATCTCCACAATTGATAGCCTCCCTGAAGGAAGTTACCACACTCCGTATACTCAGAGTGAAAACTCTTGTCCTACTCAAGACTCGTCAGTTGATATTCCCATGAAATGTCTGAGCCCAGAGGTCGAAGTTGCATCAAAAGCTACAAATGAAATAATTAAAACAGAGATTGTGCCCACTCCTGGTTATGAACAGATGGACAACTCTGTGGATGGCATGCTCAGTCCAAACAGTGTCATTCACACAGATTTCCCTTACGAAGAAGACTGTCCTAGTGCTGACTGTGAGCCTACCCCCTCAGATGAAAAGGCTGGTGACCCTGACATGCAGAAAGGAAAACGCAGCAGGTTGAGCAAGCGAACCAAATGGCCAGCCATCATTAAGGATGGCAAAGTCATCTGCAGGAGATGCTTCAGGGAGTTCTCAAGCACTAAGTCTCTTGGGGGTCACTTATCTAAACGCTCGCAGTGCAGGCCTGTAGATGAAATCGACCTAACAGCTGATCTGCCAACATCTTTTCTTGATTTTCTCAATGACCCCCATGTCCCTGATACTAACGGAGCAACATACAACATGTCAAATGGGGATTTCTCACAGGAATCTTGTAGCTTGACCACTTTGACTTCACCCATGGTGTTAAAACAGGAGCCCCAAAATTCAAATATAATGGACTATTCAAACACCACATCTGTTTCCCCTGAAATCCAGCAACAGAAAGTCGGAGTGTTGGCTAATCAAGCCCTCACTGTACCTTATCAAGAGGATCACTTGATGGAAATTTCACATGCCTTTCAAAGGTTGGATTTGATTGAGGCTGCACAAGGGAAGATGCTGAGTGCTCTGTCGTTAGAGCAAAATGTCAGTCATTGTGATACAGCCCACAACATTGAAAAAAGTAAAATACTGAGTAAAAGTGATGACAAGCCCTCTGAAAAGATCCCCAAACCATTTAAATGTGACCAGGATGAGTGCGAGTACTCATTTATGACAAAGGAGGCGTTATTCAAACACTTGTGTAGAATGCACGATTACTCTAACGACATGATTGAAGAACTAAAAAAAACCCCATCCAAACTGTCTCCATATCCTTGTCAGATTTGCCCCAAAACATTCACGAGAACGACCGGTTTAAGAATTCACTATGAAAAAGTCCATCGATTGTCAAAGGCAGAAATGCAGAAGCTAAGGATCAGTGCTCGAAACAGGCGTGCATTTAGACTGAACAAAGATGACGTGTTTAGCCGTGTGACCACTGATGCCAATACCAGTCGCACGACACAATCTGCGGTTGTATTACCTGCTATAAAACAAGAACCACTTGACATTGCAATTGCACCTCAAACAGACAATGAGAACAATCCAGAAGTTTCTCAAATCCCTTCACCAGGAGATGTAGTTAAACAGGGCTTCATGCCTGAGGTTTCAACTGTCGCACAACTACCACCACCTCAAAACTATATGACTGATGGGTCGTTCTGTGAAGTGGCACCATCGGTTCTTGAAAAAAGTAATCTAGAGCAACCTATAGTGGCTGTTGTAAACAAGAGTCCAGATGTGAAACCGAAATCCAGTTTACAAGAGAAACTCAGTCCGGTTGGCAAAGCAAAGGAGCAGCACGGACGATCAGATGCATCCTTTAGCAAAGTAAACGAGCCAATGTCCAGCCCTTCTTCTACATCTGCTTCATCCTCCCCAGAGAAACCCAGCAGCTCCAAAAACACACCAACAAAGGATGAACACCAGAGGCAAGAGAAACCTCAGAAAAGGTTGAGCCTCAAAATGTGTGAAACAGACGCCTACAGTCCATATAGACCATATCGCTGTGTTCATGAAGGATGCACTGCCGCATTCACCATCCAGCAAAATTTGATTCTCCATTACAGGGCCATGCATCAGGCATCCCTGCCTCCCGGCAAACCTGAACCTGACACCGAAAAGACAAGCGTTAATAATGGACAGGAGAGCCCTCAGAGCATAGACAAAGATGATGAAGTCAGGTGCCAAGTGAAAAACTGTTCACGGGTGTTCATGGGAATCACAAGGTTGGTGCAGCATTACCTCCTACTTCACAAGTTTACCCGTGACAAAGCCACTGCCATGATGGCGAGCATGACCATAGGGACTTTCAACTGTGACCGGCCGGAGTGCGCTCTCCCCTTCAACTCTGTGGAAAAGTACATTGAGCACATTAAGAATTACCACAAGGAAATCGCAATCTCTGAGAGCGGCTCAGTTGACCCAACTTTCAGGTGCGAGTATGAAGCATGTGACCGCGTTTACACTACAAAATCAAACCTCCTCCGTCACCTGATAAAAAAGCACGAATATGTTTATGATCCTAAAACAAGTGACGGAAGACGGACTAAATCAATTGGGCTCTTCCCAGGGGTTAACGGGAAAGAGAACGTTGAGAACAAGTTCAAAGTGAAGAAGAAAAACACTAAAAAGAAAGAGGGGAAGTCCATTGAACACTGGACTAGTTTTGGAAAGCCTACACTAAAATCACACGATGAGGCATCAGCCATGTGCACCAAAAAGTCCGCCCTGCAGTACCCATGCATGATAATAGGCTGTGATGCAGTGGAGCGGGCTGAAAAAAGTATGTTTAAGCATTACACCACTCATGGCCTCACAGAAAGATACATTGAAGACCACAGGAGCCAGTTCATTTTCTGCAAAAAGTACTCACGCGCCAGATTCAAAGATTCAAGCAAATCAGAGGGCGCGTCAAGCTCTGATTCTGAGGAGACACCGCTAGATGATGGCGAAAAGCCTAGTGACCAGAAAACAGATGAGCTGGTGGATCAAATAGGCCAAGAAGACAGCAAGCTGTCCAACGATGATAGTGCAGAATCTCAAGCTTCCACTGGGACAGACGGTGGAGCTAAAAGAGGCCGCCCCAGAAAGCCTGCACATCCAACACCAGCTTGTCCGGAGAGGATGCAGACCCTTAGGAATCGTTTGACTGTTAACAGTTCAAGAGAGAACTCAAATCCTGGTACCCCTACAGCCCAAGAACAACGTGACGACGGGGTTATGCCAGGGTCTTTCAAACCTTTAGGACTCGAGGACTCTTTCCTTAAGTTCTTGGAAACCGCAGAGTCAACCCACTCTTCCAAACGCAAATTAAGTGACAAATCTAGTTCTGAACTGCCGTCCAAAAGACAACAAACTAACAAACAGAAGTCTGCAATGAAAAGTAAAATAACTGATGAATTCAGAGGCTGCGAGAATCTAATAGACTTCAGAAATCCTCTTAATCTCAAATCTGTGAGCAATGTCAAAATTGTCATGGATAAAACATTTTCAGACGGTGCTGATCTTTTGCTAAAGCAGCTACAAGACATGAGGCCAATAGTCATAATAAAAAAGTGGCTTTATAGCCGATCATAGCCCGATAGTTAGTTTTCAACTCGATCTCACTCAGGATTTGAGAGGTTATGCTGCAGAATGGTTTGTTTGTTAATGCATCAGATTTCCAACTGTTAACAGTAATGGTCACAGTTAACGATAAAATGGCCTATTTTGTACTTAATGAAAAAATGTCTTGGATGATTTTAAGTATGTATGTTAGCTATAATAACCAGGTAATCGATAGGGCATAGATTTTAGATCATGTTTGTATTTATGCTTAGTACTGAAGTTTTTTTTTTTTCTTTTGCTAAATGGAGACTTTTAAAGAAAAACTGTTTTTATATATCCCTATGGGATTTCAAATTCTGTTTGTATTTATTTTATCCTTTTTCAACACTAGTAGACCTATCTGTAATATTTACATGTCTTCCACAAAGTGTTCAATAAAATGTTACTGGTTTTTGTAACATATTGTCTGCAGATCTTTTTTGTGTTGC
Source organism: Perca flavescens (assembly GCF_004354835.1). NCBI lineage: Eukaryota > Metazoa > Chordata > Actinopteri > Perciformes > Percidae > Perca > Perca flavescens. The sequence goes on from NC_041350.1 coordinate 17,534,062, forward strand.
AGCGTTTTTCATATCGTATTTGTTTACAGTAGAGTAAATTTGATAACAACTGGACTTAATTTGCATGAAAATAAAGGACATTCTTTGTACAAATTCAGTTTTTTATTATCTGCATAGAAACCACCAGAAATCTTTCGAGTGAAATTCTTGTTCCAAAGCATGTTGTATTCAAATCACTACAAATTAATTTAAAACATGTTTTTATATATAGTACATAAAAAGATAAAAATATGTCTGACATGGTGTAAGTATAGACACCCAAACAGTATACAATATGCACAATGCTAACTAAAGACAGTAAATATTAAAAAGGGGAAAATGAAGTCCCTGTTTTTTGAGACCTATATTGTAGTATTCACACACTTGACAGATATAGCTAAATATTAAATATGACATAAATAACTAAATACAGACAAGTTAAACTTTACATCCTGATATAAATGTTTAAAACGAATAGTATTAGTTATAACCATAGACTGTATATTAACAGTCTATGGTTATACGTAGTATTGTGGAGCATCACCTTCACATGCTTGTCATGAATATGAATATGAAACAATGCAACAGGAAACCTGCAGAGAGGCCACAACAGGGAAACCAGGGATGCTTTAAAGGGTCGGGAGTGTTCAAGATCAGCAGTGTTTAAAAACCGCCACCGCCATTAAAACTACGGAGAGGAATAACGCAATTAAACTAAACTAAGTTTAAAAACTTTAAGTCTCATTTGTCATATTTCATTTGGTTATGACCGCGTTAATCATGCCCGATAATTTAAAACTTGACCCATCTATGAACACGCGCGCTGAACACAACCCTTTCCGTAAACGTCACATTGGCGGGAAGTAGTAGCTAGTTTGTCAAACCGTTTATATAGTTACTGTCTATGGTCAAACCGAACTGTCTCACTTTTATCCAGACGGAAATATAAAACAACCGTTAACGTTTCATGCAAGATGTCTACTTCATCTGTGTCCAAGGTAACTTAGTATTCTGACGTTATGTATGTTTCATTTAACGTTAAGCTTCATAAACCTCATGAAACGAGCTTGGCAGTCGTGACACAGCATGGCCAAATCAATGTTTCATATATTTGTTTATGTTCATAGTTAACTGGCACTGTTTGTAACTTATGGCCGTTGATATTTCAGGGCTGCTTTGTTTTTAAGCCAAGTGCAAAGAAGAAAAAGACACTCAGTTTGGGTGAGTTGTATTCATGTTTACAGGAGAGTATCCTCACTTGATAGGTTGCTCTTACCTTGATGCTATTTCTCCACAGCGGATTATTTCATCCATGGCTGTGAAGGTGCTGAGAACAGTGAAAAACGATTCAAACTTTGTCAGGATCTATGGGACCAAATTAAAACGGACACAGAGGTAACAACAGATATTCATCTCAACAGAACTTACAATAAAAGTTGGTTAAAGGTGGTATTGTTGAACAATGGAGTTGAATAGATTCACAAGATATATTTCTCTGGTATGGAGGTGCCATTATTTGTTAATGTTACATTTTTATACAGTATAATCATTGCACTGAACATGTATGTCATGTTTTGGAGCTTTGCGAGGCCCATTAGTGGTGTCTCAACAACTTATATGATACAAAGCCAAAACAGTGTCACAAAAACAGGACATTCCACATGCCCATCTGTGATTATTTTTAAACAAACCCTCTAAAGGCGATGGTAAACAATGGCGTTTAAATAATAGCCTCTAACAGGGTCTCATAAACAATTTATAGATTTGAAATTGTTAAGTAAATAAAGTCTAACATGTTTTTTGCTGCCTGTAAGGTTTTACAGGATGAGCTCAACAGGAACATCTTGGACAGCTTGCTGGACTTCACGAGGAAGTGCTCAACCACTCGCCAACACAGTGACTGGGCATCACAGATGAGGGCCAGTGAGATTCCCACAGCGGCTCTTGTGCTTGGTATGTTGTTGACGAGGCAGTAACACATATGACATTTACTGATTGATCATTCAAACAACAGCCAATGTAGAACGTAATGGAAACAAATTATTCCCGATTGCTTTATTTTTGACCAGTCTTGTGGTATGCCTTGGAGTTTTTTTTTTTTTTTTTTTATCATAATCTAACATAGATAACAGTCATACAATTTGTCTTCTTTTGATATCCTCCATAGGTGTGAATGTCCCGGACCATGACATGACCTTCCAGAGTCTGTCTGACCTGCTCCAGCAGTCTGTTACTCCTCACGTGGCCTCTGTACAGGCCAAAGAGTGCGGAGGTAAGGGACTCAGAGGATCGCACTGCCTTTGATTTTAAAGAAACCTTACTCTTTATGTATCTAAGAATAGTACTGGTTGCAGCTTAATAACTATTTTGTCATGTACACTCGTTACAGTTTGTGCTTTCAAGTTTTTCTGTTTGTTTTATCATTTCAGCATTGAAGCATTTGATGAAGAGGGTCCTGGAGAGGTTGATGGGCAAAGCTGTGACTGTGGATGATGAGGAAGAGGAGGAGGCTGAGCAGACCAGTGCTCCGCTCCACAAGAGCGTGCACTGCTCACTCAGTACACTCTGTGATTGGTACAATACAAAAACAAAGGTGGGACCATAAAGCATTACTACTGTACATGATTTTACATTTGCAGTTCGTTGCATGAAAAAGAGTTTGATCATCTAAAAAGCACGTAAACCAATTTTCCCTCTTTACTTTAGAAATCCAACACTGGTACTCCTGGAAAGAAACGTAGTTCTCCTGTCAGAGACGGTCCGCAGCAGCCTCCCGTTGTAATTATTTTCAAAGATTTAGAGGCTTTCAACCCTAGAGTTCTTCAGGATTTCATACTCATCTGCAGGTAACTAGAAAAACAATTTAACGGTTTCCTTGTAATTTTGTAAATGCTTCAGTCTCCTCCTGTTTATGTTATTACAATAAAACGATCATCATTTAGATAGTTAGCTCCTTTATTAATCCTTTACAGGAAATTACAGTGCCACAGCAGCTTCAAGACAAACATAACATCACACATTTCCTCAAATATCTTCCATACCTAATAAGTTAAAATACAATAAATAAATACTACTACCATAAGTGCATAGTTATTTCTGTGCATTATAAAACCTTGTAGCCGCTGGTAAGAAGGACTTCCTGTATCTCTCAGACTTGCACATTGGTGCAATCAGTCTCTGACTGAAGGTGCTGATCACCTTCAGGTCGTGGAGTGGGTGTGCATGGTTGGTCATTATTGTTCCCGGTTTGTTAAATGTTCTGACCTCTGCCACCTGCTGGACCGTCTGTAGTTCAGCCCCGACCACCGAGCCGGCCTTCTTGATCAGCTTGTCCAATCTGTTTCTGTCTGCCGTACGGACGCCTTCTCCCCAACAGGCCACAGCAAAAAACAGAGCACTGGCCACCACTGTATAATAGACACTGCTCAGCAAGGTTTGGAAAATGTTAAATGACCTTAGCCTCAATAGAAAATAAAGTTTGCTTTGTCCCTTAAGGTACACCGCCTCCATATGGCTCCTCCAGTCCAGCTTACTGTTAAGCTGTAAACAAGTTTGCCTTTGCTGGCACCTTATCTTACACCTAAACCAGTGTTAAACCAGTGTCCTACCAAGTGACCCGCTGAGAAAAAGTTAATTCATCACCTTGTTATGAATATCCGGTCTTCTATTGATACAGTTTGTATTAGGCTTTGTAAGTTGAAATGTCAAAACAGTATCTCCATGAACATGTTCTCCATGGTCTCCTCAGCCGGTACATTGAACGTCTTCCCCTGATGTTCATCTTCGGTATCGCCACGTCACCCAGCACCATCCAACACATGCTGCCCCACTCTGTGTCCTCCCTGCTGTGTATAGAGCTCTTCCAGTCCCTCTCCTGTACACAGCACCTGGCCACAGTCATAGACAAGGTAGTTTTTCACTCTCGCAAACAGTACAGTGCAAAGGAAATACTTTCAGGAAATATGCTGGAGACACTCGCATCATGTTATGAGCTTCCTGAACTGAAAGCCTTTCTGTTAATCTCTTAGCTCACATTTGCCAAGCTTCCAACCAATGTTGTACTATTAAAGTGTTAAAACCTGTCATATTTGAGGTACTCATGCTGGTTTTACACTGCATTGTAAAAAAATAAAAAATACTGGGTATTGTACAACATCTAATCATGGAAGATGCTGAAACAAGTACAACTGTTTCAATTGAGTTTTTCTTACTTCTACATTTTGAAAATGAGCTCCCTCCCTTTACTTTTTTAACTTTAATGAAGCACAAAACCTACATCTTTGCTGCTGTTCTGCATTATTGAGATTTCATTAGATGATTTAAAATTGCCAAATCCAAGATAATACATATACCTTATTTGTAGAATGTGTTTAATTGAAATCTGTATTATTGATCATGGAAGCTATATTTTTTTTTTTGCAGTATGTTCTATTAACATGTGACAGATTTGGCTACCTGGGTTCATACAGGTGATATACACAATTACATGATCACCTGTGCCATATAATATAATCCATAACAATTATTAACTTTGTGAAGCTTGTACTCTTCACTTTGTTGAGGCTGTGTAAAGGAGATATGGGTTCAACACTATTATCAATTTTGAGACTGAAACTTGTTATTTTGATTGTTCGTTTACTTTTAGTCCGTACAGATACAAAATGAATATAAGAAAATTATAAGAAACAAGTTTTTTTCCAACCAAATTATTTATTAAGCTATTGTGTCGGCTTAAATGAAATCCATGGAAGGTTATTGTAATATGTGTCTTGTCTGTTTCCAGTTGATCCTGACAAAGCAGTTCCCTTTTAAGCTCAACGGTAAAGTGATGCAGGTGCTGATCAGCATCTTCCTCTACCATGACTTCTCAGTGAGAAAGTTTATCAAGGGCATTCAGGTACAGAGTAGCTTGTAAATACTTTGTCTCTTATCAGTACATATCCTCTGTTTGTCTAGTTCAGATACACACACACACACACACACACACACACACACACACACACACACACACACACACACGGTAAACAAACTTTCTGCTTTGTCTTGGTGCAGCTGGCCCTGCTGGAGCACTTTCACTCTCAGCCTCTCAGTGTGCTGTGCTGTAAGAAGAAGGATGCCCTGCTTAATGTGATGCAGCTCGATCACCTCGACTTGGAGAGGATTAGGGACCTGCTGTCGTTCAAGAGGTTCACACACACATTCACTGACAATTTGGTTTTCACATGTGCAATGACTCTTAGTGGACAGACAACGTGAAACTGTAAATATACCATTTAGTTTGGCTTCAAGCAGTGAACACACAGGCAACTTTGAAGTTTTTTTATGTGGTTTAGTAGCCTGTATGCATTAAATTGTTTTAAAACTGAGCCTTTAAATCAGGTCTAACCTGTGTGTTTTTCCCAGGTATTTAGAGAAGCAGGAACCTCAGGAACAAGTGGATCTGTTGAAGGATGACACTCATTTAAAGGTGCATTCTTTGTTTTATCGCTACACCTGAGGCATTGGTCAACAACGAGTGCACGTACCTGGACAGCATCTAATGCTTTAGTTTTTTTTCTGTTTTATAGGAGGTGTGTCAAAAGCTGATAAAAGACCTTCACAAATATCACAAGAACTATTATCCCATCCTGAGGTGTCTCCACACTCTGACCTCATCCTTACCTCGGTACCCCCTCGGAAAACAGGCAAGAAATAACTGCTTAATAGGTGTAAAACTTTCTTGTTAGTGTTGAAGTTTCAGTTTCAGTTTTTTTTTTCTAACTGGCTTGATGTAACACTGAATTATCTGTGTGTTACAGATCAGAGAGCTCCATTTAATATGTCTGGAGAAGAACGTATGGGAGAGTGAGGATTACCAGTCAGCCATGAAGCTTCTGAAGTAAGTCTGGATATTTAACCTGTATATCAACAAGTGGGACTAACAAAAGGATGATAATTAGTCTTCACTAGACTCAAGGCACTTCGATAAAGAGTCCTTCAGTTTTAAATGTGTTATAACGGTGTCTCATTTGTAGTAGTCTCGCTTTGCCAGACCCTCCTCCAAAGCGTGCTGGAGGAGGGTCTGGCTACTCCATATAGCATACCGGGATGGGAGGAAAATGTGTTCTGGTTTAATGGCATTTCTTTAAACCAGTCACAATAATCTTGGGCAGTGCTAAGCACCGGAGAAAAGCCACAGTGCTGCTGCAAAATAGGCTTGGAAGGAACTTGTTTTGATGGAACGTGTACGTTTAAAAGTTGTTTTAGTCGTGCAACAGAAAACTCAGATTGGACAGATAGTCTAGCTAGCTGTCTGGATTTACCCTGCAGAGATCTGAGGAGCAGTTAACCATAGTCCTCAGAAATCCACCGGAGTTTAAAATGCCAACACAAAGGAAGCCCAAGGCAACGGATGTCCGGCCTAAATGAGTCAAATGTGGCGGATTTTCCGGCGGCAACGGAGCAATCCCGGAAGTGGAACGTCATGGATATAGTACATTTGTACTATGTTATGCAGTACTTCTTCCTTTCTAGTCTAGTCTTTATTTACACGTTACTGCTAGATGGCCACATATTCAAGGACTATTGCTCCTCCTGATGGCCAAATAGCCATTAATATACTGTACAGTAAAATTGTACCATTTGTTGTTTGACACTGGCTTTTAACTGTGAACATACCAGACTTTAGTCCAAAAACACCCCAGTCTGAAGTTAGGCACTCAAGCTGTACCATTCAAATTGTAAATCTCCTGTGCTTTTGCTCCAGGATGCTGGCTAAAGATGAGCTGATTGCTTTGCTACAGAGATGTGCGGAGATTCTGCAGCCTGCCAAGTCAAAGAAGATAAAGAGCGCTCTTGT